>NC_142759.1:33577770-33886431 GCF_054948205.1 Urtica dioica subsp. dioica | reverse complement strand
ACTCGACCTAGTGTTTAGCTCTGCGACTTCGAGACTCGTTCTCAAGTCGTAGTGTTTAAAAGTGCCCACTCACTGATTCCTTCTTTTCGAGTGATTTAGTGATAGAAACTTTCGTGGTTGCTCGAGGTGCCGAGGAAAGGAAGAGAGACGTGCTGCGAGGGGAGACGAGCGTTGCAACTTTCCAAAAGCTTCTACAAGGTTCAAGCTTCAAGAAAGGTTAGTAACTTTAATAGCTCATATTAGTTTTTATTTACATGCACATGCTCTTGTCTAGGTTAGTAAAAACTAGTTTTACTTAAAAAGAAAATTTTTAAAATTCCGCCGCTTAACGAAGCGTTAAACTTTTTCTTAAACCCTAGATCGATTCCAACACTAGTTAGTCGACTCGTGGACTCGGGACTAAACTCGAGGAGTGAACTCAACTCGAGGAGTCATGTAGAGTCGGCACAAGGAGTAGGTAGTCGACTCGTGAACTCGGACTTCAACTAAAGGAATGAACTCAACTCAAGGAGTCATGTGGAGTCGGCACGAGGAGTAGTTAGTCGACTCGTGGACTCGGATTTCAACTCGAGGAATGAACTCAACTCGAGGAGTCATGTGTAGAGTCAGCACGAGGACTAGTTAGTCGACTCGTGGACTCGGAACTCAACTCGAGGAGTGAACTCAACTCGAGGAGTCATGTAGAGTCGGCACGAGGACTTATCGGTCGACTCGTGGACTCGGGACTCAACTCGAGGAGTGAACTCAACTCGAGGAGTCACGTGTAGAGTCAGCACGAGGACTAGTTAGCCGACTCGTGGACTCGGGACTCAACTCGAGGAGTGAACTTGACTCGACGAGTCATGTAGGGTCGGCACGAGGAATTATCGGTCGACTCGTGGACTCAGGACGTAACTCGAGGAGTCATGTGTAGAGTCAGCACGAGGACTAGTTAGTCGTCTCGTGGACTCGAGACTCAACTCGAGGAGTGAAGTCAACTCGAGGAGTCATGTGTAGAGTCGGCACGAGGAATTATCGGTCGACTCGTGGACTCGGGACTCAACTCCAGGAGTGAACTATACTCGAGGAGTCATTTGTAGAGTCGACACGAGGACTAGTTAGTCGACTCGTGGACTCGGGACTCAACTCGAGGAGTGAACTCCACTCGAGGAGTCATGTAGAGTCGGCACGAGGATTAGTTAGTCGACTCGTGAACTCGGACTTCAACTCGAGGAATGAACTCAACTCGAGGAGTCATGTGGAGTCGCCACGAGGAGTAGTTAGTCGACTCGTGGACTCGGATTTCAACTCGAGGAATGAACTCAACTCGAGGAGTCATGTGTAGAGCCAGCACTAGGACTAGTTAGTCGACTCGTGGACTCGGGTCTCAACTCGATGAGTAAACTCAACTCGAGGAGTCATGTAGAGTCAGCACGAGGACTTATCGGTCGACTCGTGGACTCGGGACTCAACTCGAGGAGTGAACTCAACTCGAGGAGTCATGTGTAGAGTCAGCACGAGGACTAGTTAGCCGACTCGTCGACTCGGGACTCAACTCGAGGAGTGATCTCAACTCGAGGAGTCATGTAGAGTCGGCACGAGGACTTATCGGTCGACTCGTGAACTCGGCACTCAACTCGAGGAGTGAACTCAACTCGAGGAGTCATGTGTAGAGTCAGCAAGAGGACTAGTTAGTCGACTCGTGGACTCGGGACTCAACTCGAGGAGTCATGTGTGGAGTCAGCAGGAGGACTAGTTAGTCGACTCGTGGACTCGGGACTCAACTCGAGGAGTGAACTTGACTCGAGGAGTCATGTAGGGTCGGCACGAGGAATTATCGGTCGACTCGTGGACTCGGGACACAACTCGAGGAGTGAACTCAACTCGAGGAGTCATGTGTAGAGTTGACACGAGGACTAGTTAGTCGACTCGTGGACTCGGGACTAAACTTGAGGAGTGAACTCAACTCGAGGAGTCATGTAGAGTCGGCACAAGGAGTAGGTAGTCGACTCGTGAACTCGGACTTCAACTAAAGGAATGAACTCAACTCGAGGAGTCATGTGGAGTCGGCACGAGGAGTAGTTAGTCGACTCGTGGACTCGGATTTCAACTCGAGGAATGAACTCAACTCGAGGAGTCATGTGTAGAGTCAGCACGAGGACTAGTTAGTCGACTCGTGGACTCGGGACTCAACTCGAGGAGTGAACTCAACTCGAGGAGTCATGTGTCTAGTCACCACGGGGAATTATCGATCGACTCGTGGACTCGGGACTCAACTCGAGGAGTGAACTCTACTCGAGGAGTCATGTGTAGAGTTGACACGAGGACTAGTTAGTCGACTCGTGGACTCGGGACTAAACTCGAGGAGTGAACTCAACTCGAGGAGTCATGTAGAGTCGGCACAAGGAGTAGGTAGTCGACTCGTGAACTCGGACTTCAACTAAAGGAATGAACTCAACTCAAGGAGTCATGTGGAGTCGGCACGAGGAGTAGTTAGTCGACTCGTGGACTCGGATTTCAACTCGAGGAATGAACTCAACTCGAGGAGTCATGTGTAGAGTCAGCACGAGGACTAGTTAGTCGACTCGTGGACTCGGAACTCAACTCGAGGAGTGAACTCAACTCGAGGAGTCATGTAGAGTCGGCACGAGGACTTATCGGTCGACTCTTGGACTCGGGACTCAACTCGAGGAGTGAACTCAACTCGAGGAGTCACGTGTAGAGTCAGCACGAGGACTAGTTAGCCGACTCGTGGACTCGGGACTCAACTCGAGGAGTGAACTTGACTCGACGAGTCATGTAGGGTCGGCACGAGGAATTATCGGTCGACTCGTGGACTCAGGACGTAACTCGAGGAGTGAACTCAACTCGAGGAGTCATGTGTAGAGTCAGCACGAGGACTAGTTAGTCGTCTCGTGGACTCGAGACTCAACTCGAGGAGTGAAGTCAACTCGAGGAGTCATGTGTAGAGTCGGCACGAGGAATTATCGGTGGACTCGTGGACTCGGGACTCAACTCCAGGAGTGAACTATACTCGAGGAGTCATTTGTAGAGTCGACACGAGGACTAGTTAGTCGACTCGTGGACTCGGGACTCAACTCGAGGAGTGAACTCAACTCGAGGAGTCATGTAGAGTCGGCACGAGGATTAGTTAGTCGACTCGTGAACTCGGACTTCAACTCGAGGAATGAACTCAACTCGAGGAGTCATGTGGAGTCGCCACGAGGAGTAGTTAGTCGACTCGTGGACTCGGATTTCAACTCGAGGAATGAACTCAACTCGAGGAGTCATGTGTAGAGCCAGCACTAGGACTAGTTAGTCGACTCGTGGACTCGGGTCTCAACTCGATGAGTAAACTCAACTCGAGGAGTCATGTAGAGTCAGCACGAGGACTTATCGGTCGACTCGTGGACTCGGGACTCAACTCGAGGAGTGAACTCAACTCGAGGAGTCATGTGTAGAGTCAGCACGAGGACTAGTTAGCCGACTCGTCGACTCGGGACTCAACTCGAGGAGTGATCTCAACTCGAGGAGTCATGTAGAGTCGGCACGAGGACTTATCGGTCGACTCGTGAACTCGGCACTCAACTCGAGGAGTGAACTCAACTCGAGGAGTCATGTGTAGAGTCAGCAATAGGACTAGTTAGTCGACTCGTGGACTCGGGACTCAACTCGAGGAGTCATGTGTGGAGTTAGCAGGAGGACTAGTTAGTCGACTCGTGGACTCGGGACTCAACTCGAGGAGTGAACTTGACTCGAGGAGTCATGTAGGGTCGGCACGAGGAATTATCGGTCGACTCGTGGACTCGGGACACAACTCGAGGAGTGAACTCAACTCGAGGAGTCATGTGTAGAGTTGACACGAGGACTAGTTAGTCGATTCGTGGACTCGGGACTAAACTTGAGGAGTGAACTCAACTCGAGGAGTCATGTAGAGTCGGCACAAGGAGTAGGTAGTCGACTCGTGAACTCGGACTTCAACTAAAGGAATGAACTCAACTCGAGGAGTCATGTGGAGTCGGCACGAGGAGTAGTTAGTCGACTCGTGGACTCGGATTTCAACTCGAGGAATGAACTCAACTCGAGGAGTCATGTGTAGAGTCAGCACGAGGACTAGTTAGTCGACTCGTGGACTCGGGACTCAACTCGAGGAGTGAACTCAACTCGAGGAGTCATGTGTCTAGTCGCCACGGGGAATTATCGATCGACTCGTGGACTCGGGACTCAACTCGAGGAGTTAACTCTACTCGAGGACTCGAGGAGTCATGTGTAGAGTTGACACGAGGACTAGTTAGTCGACTCGTGGACTCGGGACTAAACTCGAGGAGTGAACTCAACTCGAGGAGTCATGTAGAGTCGGCACAAGGAGTAGGTAGTCGACTCGTGAACTCGGACTTCAACTAAAGGAATGAACTCAACTCAAGGAGTCATGTGGAGTCGGCACGAGGAGTAGTTAGTCGACTCGTGGACTCGGATTTCAACTCGAGGAATGAACTCAACTCGAGGAGTCATGTGTAGAGTCAGCACGAGGACTAGTTAGTCGACTCGTGGACTCGGAACTCAACTCGAGGAGTGAACTCAACTCGAGGAGTCATGTAGAGTCGGCACGAGGACTTATCGGTCGACCCGTGGACTCGGGACTTAACTCGAGGAGTGAACTCAACTTGAGGAGTCACGTGTAGAGTCAGCACGAGGACTAGTTAGCCGACTCGTGGACTCGGGACTCAACTCGAGGAGTGAACTTGACTCGACGAGTCATGTAGGGTCGGCACGAGGAATTATCGGTCGACTCGTGGACTCAGGACGCAACTCGAGGAGTGAACTCAACTCGAGGAGTCATGTGTAGAGTCAGCACGAGGACTAGTTAGTCGTCTCGTGGACTCGAGACTCAACTCGAGGAGTGAAGTCAACTCGAGGAGTCATGTGTAGAGTCGGCACGAGGAATTATCGGTCGACTCGTGGACTCGGGACTCAACTCCAGGAGTGAACTATACTCGAGGAGTCATGTGTAGAGTCGACACGAGGACTAGTTAGTCGACTCGTGGACTCGGGACTCAACTCGAGGAGTGAACTCAACTCGAGGAGTCATGTAGAGTCGGCACGAGGATTAGTTAGTCGACTCGTGAACTCGGACTTCAACTCGAGGAATGAACTCAACTCGAGGAGTCATGTGGAGTCGCCACGAGGAGTAGTTAGTCGACTCGTGGACTCGGATTTCAACTCGAGGAATGAACTCAACTAGAGGAGTCATGTGTAGAGCCAGCACTAGGACTAGTTAGTCGACTCGTGGACTCGGGTCTCAACTCGATGAGTAAACTCAACTCGAGGAGTCATGTAGAGTCAGCACGAGGACTTATCGGTCGACTCGTGGACTCGGGACTCAACTCGAGGAGTGAACTCAACTCGAGGAGTCATGTGTAGAGTCAGCACGAGGACTAGTTAGCCGACTCGTCGACTCGGGACTCTACTCGAGGAGTGATCTCAACTCGAGGAGTCATGTAGAGTCGGCACGAGGACTTATCGGTCGACTCGTGAACTCGGCACTCAACTCGAGGAGTCATGTGTAGAGTCAGCAAGAGGACTAGTTAGTCGACTCGTGGACTCGGGACTCAACTCGAGGAGTCATGTGTAGAGTCAGCAGGAGGACTAGTTAGTCGACTCGTGGACTCGGGACTCAACTCGAGGAGTGAACTTGACTCGAGGAGTCATGTAGGGTCGGCACGAGGAATTATCGGTCGACTCGTGGACTCGGGACACAACTCGAGGAGTGAACTCAACTCGAGGAGTCATGTGTAGAGTCAGCACGAGGACTAGTTAGTCGACTCGTGGACTCGAGACTCAACTCGAGGAGTGAAGTCAACTCGAGGAGTCATGTGTAGAGTCGGCACGAGGAATTATCGGTCGACTCGTGGACTCGGGACTCAACTCCAAGAGTGAACTATACTCGAGGAGTCATGTGTAGAGTCGACACGAGGACTAGTTAGTCGACTCGTGGACTCGGGACTCAACTCGAGGAGTGAAGTCAACTCGAGGACTCATGTAGAGTCGGCACGAGGAGTAGTTAGTCGACTCGTGAACTCGGACTTCAACTCGAGGAATGAACTCAACTCGAGGAGTCATGTGGAGTCGGCACGAGGACTAGTGAGTCGACTCGTGGACTCGGATTTCAACTCGAGGAATGAACTCAACTCGAGGAGTCATGTGTAGAGTCAACACTAGGACTAGTTAGTCGACTCTTGGACTCGGGTCTCAACTCGAGGAGTGAACTCAACTCGAGGAGTCATGTAGAGTCGGTACGAGGACTTATCGGTCGACTCGTGGACTCGGGACTCAACTCGAGGAGTGAACTCAACTCGAGGAGTCATGTGTAGAGTCAGCACGAGGACTAGTTAGTCGACTCGTGGACTCGGAACTCAACTCGAGGAGTGAACTCAACTCGAGGAGTCATGTAGAGTCGGCACGAGGACTTATCGGTCGACCCGTGGACTCGGGACTTAACTCGAGGAGTGAACTCAACTTGAGGAGTCACGTGTAGAGTCAGCACGAGGACTAGTTAGCCGACTCGTGGACTCGGGACTCAACTCGAGGAGTGAACTTGACTCGACGAGTCATGTAGGGTCGGCACGAGGAATTATCGGTCGACTCGTGGACTCAGGACGCAACTCGAGGAGTGAACTCAACTCGAGGAGTCATGTGTAGAGTCAGCACGAGGACTAGTTAGTCGTCTCGTGGAATCGAGACTCAACTCGAGGAGTGAAGTCAACTCGAGGAGTCATGTGTAGAGTCGGCACGAGGAATTATCGGTCGACTCGTGGACTCGGGACTCAACTCCAGGAGTGAACTATACTCGAGGAGTCATGTGTAGAGTCGACACGAGGACTAGTTAGTCGACTCGTGGACTCGGGACTCAACTCGAGGAGTGAACTCAACTCGAGGAGTCATGTAGAGTCGGCACGAGGATTAGTTAGTCGACTCGTGAACTCGGACTTCAACTCGAGGAATGAACTCAACTCGAGGAGTCATGTGGAGTCGCCACGAGGAGTAGTTAGTCGACTCGTGGACTCGGATTTCAACTCGAGGAATGAACTCAACTAGAGGAGTCATGTGTAGAGCCAGCACTAGGACTAGTTAGTCGACTCGTGGACTCGGGTCTCAACTCGATGAGTAAACTCAACTCGAGGAGTCATGTAGAGTCAGCACGAGGACTTATCGGTCGACTCGTGGACTCGGGACTCAACTCGAGGAGTGAACTCAACTCGAGGAGTCATGTGTAGAGTCAGCACGAGGACTAGTTAGCCGACTCGTCGACTCGGGACTCTACTCGAGGAGTGATCTCAACTCGAGGAGTCATGTAGAGTCGGCACGAGGACTTATCGGTCGACTCGTGAACTCGGCACTCAACTCGAGGAGTCATGTGTAGAGTCAGCAAGAGGACTAGTTAGTCGACTCGTGGACTCGGGACTCAACTCGAGGAGTCATGTGTAGAGTCAGCAGGAGGACTAGTTAGTCGACTCGTGGACTCGGGACTCAACTCGAGGAGTGAACTTGACTCGAGGAGTCATGTAGGGTCGGCACGAGGAATTATCGGTCGACTCGTGGACTCGGGACACAACTCGAGGAGTGAACTCAACTCGAGGAGTCATGTGTAGAGTCAGCACGAGGACTAGTTAGTCGACTCGTGGACTCGAGACTCAACTCGAGGAGTGAAGTCAACTCGAGGAGTCATGTGTAGAGTCGGCACGAGGAATTATCGGTCGACTCGTGGACTCGGGACTCAACTCCAAGAGTGAACTATACTCGAGGAGTCATGTGTAGAGTCGACACGAGGACTAGTTAGTCGACTCGTGGACTCGGGACTCAACTCGAGGAGTGAAGTCAACTCGAGGACTCATGTAGAGTCGGCACGAGGAGTAGTTAGTCGACTCGTGAACTCGGACTTCAACTCGAGGAATGAACTCAACTCGAGGAGTCATGTGGAGTCGGCACGAGGACTAGTGAGTCGACTCGTGGACTCGGATTTCAACTCGAGGAATGAACTCAACTCGAGGAGTCATGTGTAGAGTCAACACTAGGACTAGTTAGTCGACTCTTGGACTCGGGTCTCAACTCGAGGAGTGAACTCAACTCGAGGAGTCATGTAGAGTCGGTACGAGGACTTATCGGTCGACTCGTGGACTCGGGACTCAACTCGAGGAGTGAATTCAACTCGAGGAGTCATGTGTAGAGTCAGCACGAGGACTAGTTAGCCGACTCGTCGACTCGGGACTCAACTCGAGGAGTGATCTCAATTCGAGGAGTCATGTAGAGTCGGCACGAGGACTTATCGGTCGACTTGTGGACTCGGGACTCAACTCGAGGAGTGAACTCAACTCGAGGAGTCATGTGTAGTGTCAGCAAGAGGACTAGTTAGTCGACTCGTGGACTCGGGACTCAACTCGAGGAGTCATGTGTAGAGTCAGCACGAGGACTAGTTAGTCGACTCGTGGACTCGGGACTCAACTCGAGGAGTGAACTTGACTCGAGGAGTCATGTAGGGTCGGCACGAGGAATTATCGGTCGACTCGTGGACTCGGGACGCAACTCGAGGAGTGAACTCAACTCGAGGAGTCATGTGTAGAGTCAGCACGAGGAGTAGTTAGTCGACTCGTGGACTCGATACTCAACTCGAGGAGTGAAGTCAACTCGAGGAGTCATGTGTAGAGTCGGCACGAGGAATTATCGGTCGACTCGTGGACTCGGGACTCAACTCCAGGAGTGAACTATACTCGAGGAGTCATGTGTAGAGTCGACACGAGGACTATTTAGTCGACTCGTGGACTCGGGACTCAACTCGAGGAGTGAACTCAACTCGAGGAGTCATGTGTCGAGTCACCACGGGGAATTATCGATCGACTCGTGGACTCGGGACTCAACTCGAGGAGTGAACTCTACTCGAGGAGTCATGTGTAGAGTTGACACGAGGACTAGTTAGTCGACTCGTGGACTCGGGACTAAACTCGAGGAGCGAACTCAACTCGAGGAGTCATGTAGAGTCGGCAC
Source organism: Urtica dioica subsp. dioica (assembly GCF_054948205.1). NCBI lineage: Eukaryota > Viridiplantae > Streptophyta > Magnoliopsida > Rosales > Urticaceae > Urtica > Urtica dioica. Next base: position 33,877,413 of record NC_142759.1, on the reverse strand, counting down.
AAGGAGTAGGTAGTCGACTCGTGAACTCGGACTTCAACTAAAGGAATGAACTCAACTCGAGGAGTCATGTGGAGTCGGCACGAGGAGTAGTTAGTCGACTCGTGGACTCGGATTTCAAGTCGAGGAATGAACTCAACTCGAGGAGTCATGTGTAGAGTCAACACGAGGACTAGTTAGTCGACTCGTGGACTCGGGACTCAACTCGAGGAGTGAACTCAACTCGAGGAGTCATGTGTCGAGTCGCCACGGGGAATTATCGATCGACTCGTGAACTCGGGACTCAACTCGAGGAGTGAACTCTACTCGAGGAGTCATGTGTAGAGATGACACGAGGACTAGTTAGTCGACTCGTGGACTCGGGACTAAACTCGAGGAGTGAACTCAACTCGAGGAGTCATGTAGAGTCGGCACAAGGAGTAGGTAGTCGACTCGTGAACTCGGACTTCAACTAAAGGAATGAACTCAACTCAAGGAGTCATGTGGAGTCGGCACGAGGAGTAGTTAGTCGACTCGTGGACTCGGATTTCAACTCGAGGAATGAACTCAACTCGAGGAGTCATGTGTAGAGTCAGCACGAGGACTAGTTAGTCGACTCGTGGACTCGGGACTCAACTCGAGGAGTGAACTCAACTCGAGGAGTCATGTAGAGTCGGCACGAGGACTTATCGGTCGACTCGTGGACTCGGGACTCAACTCGAGGAGTGAACTCAACTCGAGGAGTCACGTGTAGAGTCAGCACGAGGACTAGTTAGCCGACTCGTGGACTCGGGACTCAACTCGAGGAGTGAACTTGACTCGACGAGTCATGTAGGGTCGGCACGAGGAATTATCGGTCGACTCGTGGACTCAGGACGCAACTCGAGGAGTGAACTCAACTCGAGGAGTCATGTGTAGAGTCAGCACGAGGACTAGTTAGTCGTCTCGTGGACTCGAGACTCAACTCGAGGAGTGAAGTCAACTCGAGGAGTCATGTGTAGAGTCGGCACGAGGAATTATCGGTCGACTCGTGGACTCGGGACTCAACTCCAGGAGTGAACTATACTCGAGGAGTCATGTGTAGAGTCAACACGGGGACTAGTTAGTCGACTCGTGGACTCGGGACTCAACTCGAGGAGTGAACTCAACTCGAGGAGTCATGTAGAGTCGGCACGAGGATTAGTTAGTCGACTCATGAACTCGGACTTCAACTCGAGGAATGAACTCAGCTCGAGGAGTCATGTGGAGTCGCCACGAGGAGTAGTTAGTCGACTCGTGGACTCGGATTTCAACTCGAGGAATGAACTCAACTCGAGGAGTCATGTGTAGAGTCAGCACTAGGACTAGTTAGTCGACTCGTGGACTCGGGTCTCAACTCGATGAGTAAACTCAACTCGAGGAGTCATGTAGAGTCGGCACGAGGACTTATCGGTCGACTCGTGGACTCGGGACTCAACTCGAGGAGTCATGTGTAGAGTCAGCACGAGGACTAGTTAGCCGACTCGTCGACTCGGGACTCAACTCGAGGAGTGATCTCAACTCGAGGAGTCATGTAGAGTCGGCACGAGGACTTATCGGTCGACTCGTGAACTCGGCACTCAACTCGAGGAGTGAACTCAACTCGAGGAGTCATGTGTAGAGTCAGCAAGAGGACTAGTTAGTCGACTCGTGGACTCGGGACTCAACTCGAGGAGTCATGTGTAGAGTCAGCACGAGGACTAGTTAGTCGACTCGTGGACTCGGGACTCAACTCGAGGAGTGAACTTGACTCGAGGAGTCATGTAGGGTCGGCACGAGGAATTATCGGTCGACTCGTGGACTCGGGACACAACTCGAGGAGTGAACTCAACTCGAGGAGTCATGTGTAGAGTCAGCACGAGGACTAGTTAGCCGACTCGTGGACTCGGGACTCAACTCGAGGAGTCATGTGTAGAGTCAGCACGAGGACTAGTTAGTCGACTCGTGGACTCGGGACTCAACTCGAGGAGTGAACTTGACTCGAGGAGTCATGTAGGGTCGGCACGAGGAATTATCGGTCGACTCGTGGACTCGGGACGCAACTCGAGGAGTGAACTCAACTCGAGGAGTCATGTGTAGAGTCAGCACGAGGAGTAGTTAGTCGACTCGTGGACTCGATACTCAACTCGAGGAGTGAAGTCAACTCGAGGAGTCATGTGTAGAGTCGGCACGAGGAATTATCGGTCGACTCGTGGACTCGGGACTCAACTCCAGGAGTGAACTATACTCGAGGAGTCATGTGTAGAGTCGACACGAGGACTATTTAGTCGACTCGTGGACTCGGGACTCAACTCGAGGAGTGAACTCAACTCGAGGAGTCATGTGTCGAGTCACCACGGGGAATTATCGATCGACTCGTGGACTCGGGACTCAACTCGAGGAGTGAACTCTACTCGAGGAGTCATGTGTAGAGTTGACACGAGGACTAGTTAGTCGACTCGTGGACTCGGGACTAAACTCGAGGAGCGAACTCAACTCGAGGAGTCATGTAGAGTCGGCACAAGGAGTAGGTAGTCGACTCGTGAACTCGGACTTCAACTAAAGGAATGAACTCAACTCGAGGAGTCATGTGGAGTCGGCACGAGGAGTAGTTAGTCGACTCGTGGACTCGGATTTCAAGTCGAGGAATGAACTCAACTCGAGGAGTCATGTGTAGAGTCAACACGAGGACTAGTTAGTCGACTCGTGGACTCGGGACTCAACTCGAGGAGTGAACTCAACTCGAGGAGTCATGTGTCGAGTCGCCACGGGGAATTATCGATCGACTCGTGAACTCGGGACTCAACTCGAGGAGTGAACTCTACTCGAGGAGTCATGTGTAGAGATGACACGAGGACTAGTTAGTCGACTCGTGGACTCGGGACTAAACTCGAGGAGTGAACTCAACTCGAGGAGTCATGTAGAGTCGGCACAAGGAGTAGGTAGTCGACTCGTGAACTCGGACTTCAACTAAAGGAATGAACTCAACTCAAGGAGTCATGTGGAGTCGGCACGAGGAGTAGTTAGTCGACTCGTGGACTCGGATTTCAACTCGAGGAATGAACTCAACTCGAGGAGTCATGTGTAGAGTCAGCACGAGGACTAGTTAGTCGACTCGTGGACTCGGGACTCAACTCGAGGAGTGAACTCAACTCGAGGAGTCATGTAGAGTCGGCACGAGGACTTATCGGTCGACTCGTGGACTCGGGACTCAACTCGAGGAGTGAACTCAACTCGAGGAGTCACGTGTAGAGTCAGCACGAGGACTAGTTAGCCGACTCGTGGACTCGGGACTCAACTAGAGGAGTGAACTTGACTCGACGAGTCATGTAGGGTCGGCACGAGGAATTATCGGTCGACTCGTGGACTCAGGACGCAACTCGAGGAGTGAACTCAACTCGAGGAGTCATGTGTAGAGTCAGCACGAGGACTAGTTAGTCGTCTCGTGGACTCGAGACTCAACTCGAGGAGTGAAGTCAACTCGAGGAGTCATGTGTAGAGTCGGCACGAGGAATTATCGGTCGACTCGTGGACTCGGGACTCAACTCCAGGAGTGAACTATACTCGAGGAGTCATGTGTAGAGTCAACACGGGGACTAGTTAGTCGACTCGTGGACTCGGGACTCAACTCGAGGAGTCATGTAGAGTCGGCACGAGGATTAGTTAGTCGACTCGTGAACTCGGACTTCAACTCGAGGAATGAACTCAGCTCGAGGAGTCATGTGGAGTCGCCACGAGGAGTAGTTAGTCGACTCGTGGACTCGGATTTCAACTCGAGGAATGAACTCAACTCGAGGAGTCATGTGTAGAGTCAGCACTAGGACTAGTTAGTCGACTCGTGGACTCGGGTCTCAACTCGATGAGTAAACTCAACTCGAGGAGTCATGTAGAGTCGGCACGAGGACTTATCGGTCGACTCGTGGGCTCGGGACTCAACTCGAGGAGTCATGTGTAGAGTCAGCACGAGGACTAGTTAGCCGACTCGTCGACTCGGGACTCAACTCGAGGAGTGATCTCAACTCGAGGAGTCATGTAGAGTCGGCACGAGGACTTATCGGTCGACTCGTGAACTCGGCACTCAACTCGAGGAGTGAACTCAACTCGAGGAGTCATGTGTAGAGTCAGCAAGAGGACTAGTTAGTCGACTCGTGGACTCGGGACTCAACTCGAGGAGTCATGTGTAGAGTCAGCACGAGGACTAGTTAGTCGACTCGTGGACTCGGGACTCAACTCGAGGAGTGAACTTGACTCGAGGAGTCATGTAGGGTCGGCACGAGGAATTATCGGTCGACTCGTGGACTCGGGACACAACTCGAGGAGTGAACTCAACTCGAGGAGTCATGTGTAGAGTCAGCACGAGGACTAGTTAGTCGACTCGTGGACTCGAGACTCAACTCGAGGAGTGAAGTCAACTCGAGGAGTCATGTGTAGAGTCGGCACGAGGAATTATCGGTCGACTCGTGGACTCGGGACTCAACTTCAAGAGTGAACTATACTCGAGGAGTCATGTGTAGAGTCGACACGAGGACTAGTTAGTCGACTCGTGGACTCGGGACTCAACTCGAGGAGTGAAGTCAACTCGAGGACTCATGTAGAGTCGGCACGAGGAGTAGTTAGTCGACTCGTGAACTCGGACTTCAACTCGAGGAATGAACTCAACTCGAGGAGTCATGTGGAGTCGGCACGAGGACTAGTGAGTCGACTCGTGGACTCGGATTTCAACTCGAGGAATGAACTCAACTCGAGGAGTCATGTGTAGAGTCAACACTAGGACTAGTTAGTCGACTCTTGGACTCGGGTCTCAACTCGAGGAGTGAACTCAACTCGAGGAGTCATGTAGAGTCGGTACGAGGACTTATCGGTCGACTCGTGGACTCGGGACTCAACTCGAGGAGTGAACTCAACTCGAGGAGTCATGTGTAGAGTCAGCACGAGGACTAGTTAGCCGACTCGTCGACTCGGGACTCAACTCGAGGAGTGATCTCAATTCGAGGAGTCATGTAGAGTCGGCACGAGGACTTATCGGTCGACTTGTGGACTCGGGACTCAACTCGAGGAGTGAACTCAACTCGAGGAGTCATGTGTAGTGTCAGCAAGAGGACTAGTTAGTCGACTCGTGGACTCGGGACTCAACTCGAGGAGTCATGTGTAGAGTCAGCACGAGGACTAGTTAGTCGACTCGTGGACTCGGGACTCAACTCGAGGAGTGAACTTGACTCGAGGAGTCATGTAGGGTCGGCACGAGGAATTATCGGTCGACTCGTGGACTCGGGACGCAACTCGAGGAGTGAACTCAACTCGAGGAGTCATGTGTAGAGTCAGCACGAGGAGTAGTTAGTCGACTCGTGGACTCGATACTCAACTCGAGGAGTGAAGTCAACTCGAGGAGTCATGTGTAGAGTCGGCACGAGGAATTATCGGTCGACTCGTGGACTCGGGACTCAACTCCAGGAGTGAACTATACTCGAGGAGTCATGTGTAGAGTCGACACGAGGACTATTTAGTCGACTCGTGGACTCGGGACTCAACTCGAGGAGTGAACTCAACTCGAGGAGTCATGTGTCGAGTCACCACGGGGAATTATCGATCGACTCGTGGACTCGGGACTCAACTCGAGGAGTGAACTCTACTCGAGGAGTCATGTGTAGAGTTGACACGAGGACTAGTTAGTCGACTCGTGGACTCGGGACTCAACTCGAGGAGTGAACTCAACTCGAGGAGTCATGTGTCGAGTCACCACGGGGAATTATCGATCGACTCGTGGACTCGGGACTCAACTCGAGGAGTGAACTCTACTCGAGGAGTCATGTGTAGAGTTGACACGAGGACTAGTTAGTCGACTCGTGGACTCGGGACTAAACTCGAGGAGCGAACTCAACTCGAGGAGTCATGTAGAGTCGGCACAAGGAGTAGGTAGTCGACTCGTGAACTCGGACTTCAACTAAAGGAATGAACTCAACTCGAGGAGTCATGTGGAGTCGGCACGAGGAGTAGTTAGTCGACTCGTGGACTCGGATTTCAAGTCGAGGAATGAACTCAACTCGAGGAGTCATGTGTAGAGTCAACACGAGGACTAGTTAGTCGACTCGTGGACTCGGGACTCAACTCGAGGAGTGAACTCAACTCGAGGAGTCATGTGTCGAGTCGCCACGGGGAATTATCGATCGACTCGTGAACTCGGGACTCAACTCGAGGAGTGAACTCTACTCGAGGAGTCATGTGTAGAGATGACACGAGGACTAGTTAGTCGACTCGTGGACTCGGGACTAAACTCGAGGAGTGAACTCAACTCGAGGAGTCATGTAGAGTCGGCACAAGGAGTAGGTAGTCGACTCGTGAACTCGGACTTCAACTAAAGGAATGAACTCAACTCAAGGAGTCATGTGGAGTCGGCACGAGGAGTAGTTAGTCGACTCGTGGACTCGGATTTCAACTCGAGGAATGAACTCAACTCGAGGAGTCATGTGTAGAGTCAGCACGAGGACTAGTTAGTCGACTCGTGGACTCGGGACTCAACTCGAGGAGTGAACTCAACTCGAGGAGTCATGTAGAGTCGGCACGAGGACTTATCGGTCGACTCGTGGACTCGGGACTCAACTCGAGGAGTGAACTCAACTCGAGGAGTCACGTGTAGAGTCAGCACGAGGACTAGTTAGCCGACTCGTGGACTCGGGACTCAACTCGAGGAGTGAACTTGACTCGACGAGTCATGTAGGGTCGGCACGAGGAATTATCGGTCGACTCGTGGACTCAGGACGCAACTCGAGGAGTGAACTCAACTCGAGGAGTCATGTGTAGAGTCAGCACGAGGACTAGTTAGTCGTCTCGTGGACTCGAGACTCAACTCGAGGAGTGAAGTCAACTCGAGGAGTCATGTGTAGAGTCGGCACGAGGAATTATCGGTCGACTCGTGGACTCGGGACTCAACTCCAGGAGTGAACTATACTCGAGGAGTCATGTGTAGAGTCAACACGGGGACTAGTTAGTCGACTCGTGGACTCGGGACTCAACTCGAGGAGTGAACTCAACTCGAGGAGTCATGTAGAGTCGGCACGAGGATTAGTTAGTCGACTCGTGAACTCGGACTTCAACTCGAGGAATGAACTCAGCTCGAGGAGTCATGTGGAGTCGCCACGAGGAGTAGTTAGTCGACTCGTGGACTCGGATTTCAACTCGAGGAATGAACTCAACTCGAGGAGTCATGTGTAGAGTCAGCACTAGGACTAGTTAGTCGACTCGTGGACTCGGGTCTCAACTCGATGAGTAAACTCAACTCGAGGAGTCATGTAGAGTCGGCACGAGGACTTATCGGTCGACTCGTGGACTCGGGACTCAACTCGAGGAGTCATGTGTAGAGTCAGCACGAGGACTAGTTAGCCGACTCGTCGACTCGGGACTCAACTCGAGGAGTGATCTCAACTCGAGGAGTCATGTAGAGTCGGCACGAGGACTTATCGGTCGACTCGTGAACTCGGCACTCAACTCGAGGAGTGAACTCAACTCGAGGAGTCATGTGTAGAGTCAGCAAGAGGACTAGTTAGTCGACTCGTGGACTCGGGACTCAACTCGAGGAGTCATGTGTAGAGTCAGCACGAGGACTAGTTAGTCGACTCGTGGACTCGGGACTCAACTCGAGGAGTGAACTTGACTCGAGGAGTCATGTAGGGTCGGCACGAGGAATTATCGGTCGACTCGTGGACTCGGGACACAACTCGAGGAGTGAACTCAACTCGAGGAGTCATGTGTAGAGTCAGCACGAGGACTAGTTAGTCGACTCGTGGACTCGAGACTCAACTCGAGGAGTGAAGTCAACTCGAGGAGTCATGTGTAGAGTCGGCACGAGGAATTATCGGTCGACTCGTGGACTCGGGACTCAACTTCAAGAGTGAACTATACTCGAGGAGTCATGTGTAGAGTCGACACGAGGACTAGTTAGTCGACTCGTGGACTCGGGACTCAACTCGAGGAGTGAAGTCAACTCGAGGACTCATGTAGAGTCGGCACGAGGAGTAGTTAGTCGACTCGTGAACTCGGACTTCAACTCGAGGAATGAACTCAACTCGAGGAGTCATGTGGAGTCGGCACGAGGACTAGTGAGTCGACTCGTGGACTCGGATTTCAACTCGAGGAATGAACTCAACTCGAGGAGTCATGTGTAGAGTCAACACTAGGACTAGTTAGTCGACTCTTGGACTCGGGTCTCAACTCGAGGAGTGAACTCAACTCGAGGAGTCATGTAGAGTCGGTACGAGGACTTATCGGTCGACTCGTGGACTCGGGACTCAACTCGAGGAGTGAACTCAACTCGAGGAGTCATGTGTAGAGTCAGCACGAGGACTAGTTAGCCGACTCGTCGACTCGGGACTCAACTCGAGGAGTGATCTCAATTCGAGGAGTCATGTAGAGTCGGCACGAGGACTTATCGGTCGACTTGTGGACTCGGGACTCAACTCGAGGAGTGAACTCAACTCGAGGAGTCATGTGTAGTGTCAGCAAGAGGACTAGTTAGTCGACTCGTGGACTCGGGACTCAACTCGAGGAGTCATGTGTAGAGTCAGCACGAGGACTAGTTAGTCGACTCGTGGACTCGGGACTCAACTCGAGGAGTGAACTTGACTCGAGGAGTCATGTAGGGTCGGCACGAGGAATTATCGGTCGACTCGTGGACTCGGGACGCAACTCGAGGAGTGAACTCAACTCGAGGAGTCATGTGTAGAGTCAGCACGAGGAGTAGTTAGTCGACTCGTGGACTCGATACTCAACTCGAGGAGTGAAGTCAACTCGAGGAGTCATGTGTAGAGTCGGCACGAGGAATTATCGGTCGACTCGTGGACTCGGGACTCAACTCCAGGAGTGAACTATACTCGAGGAGTCATGTGTAGAGTCGACACGAGGACTATTTAGTCGACTGGTGGACTCGGGACTCAACTCGAGGAGTGAACTCAACTCGAGGAGTCATGTGTCGAGTCACCACGGGGAATTATCGATCGACTCGTGGACTCGGGACTCAACTCGAGGAGTGAACTCTACTCGAGGAGTCATGTGTAGAGTTGACACGAGGACTAGTTAGTCGACTCGTGGACTCGGGACTAAACTCGAGGAGCGAACTCAACTCGAGGAGTCATGTAGAGTCGGCACAAGGAGTAGGTAGTCGACTCGTGAACTCGGACTTCAACTAAAGGAATGAACTCAACTCGAGGAGTCATGTGGAGTCGGCACGAGGAGTAGTTAGTCGACTCGTGGACTCGGATTTCAAGTCGAGGAATGAACTCAACTCGAGGAGTCATGTGTAGAGTCAACACGAGGACTAGTTAGTCGACTCGTGGACTCGGGACTCAACTCGAGGAGTGAACTCAACTCGAGGAGTCATGTGTCGAGTCGCCACGGGGAATTATCGATCGACTCGTGAACTCGGGACTCAACTCGAGGAGTGAACTCTACTCGAGGAGTCATGTGTAGAGATGACACGAGGACTAGTTAGTCGACTCGTGGACTCGGGACTAAACTCGAGGAGTGAACTCAACTCGAGGAGTCATGTAGAGTCGGCACAAGGAGTAGGTAGTCGACTCGTGAACTCGGACTTCAACTAAAGGAATGAACTCAACTCAAGGAGTCATGTGGAGTCGGCACGAGGAGTAGTTAGTCGACTCGTGGACTCGGATTTCAACTCGAGGAATGAACTCAACTCGAGGAGTCATGTGTAGAGTCAGCACGAGGACTAGTTAGTCGACTCGTGGACTCGGGACTCAACTCGAGGAGTGAACTCAACTCGAGGAGTCATGTAGAGTCGGCACGAGGACTTATCGGTCGACTCGTGGACTCGGGACTCAACTCGAGGAGTGAACTCAACTCGAGGAGTCACGTGTAGAGTCAGCACGAGGACTAGTTAGCCGACTCGTGGACTCGGGACTCAACTCGAGGAGTGAACTTGACTCGACGAGTCATGTAGGGTCGGCACGAGGAATTATCGGTCGACTCGTGGACTCAGGACGCAACTCGAGGAGTGAACTCAACTCGAGGAGTCATGTGTAGAGTCAGCACGAGGACTAGTTAGTCGTCTCGTGGACTCGAGACTCAACTCGAGGAGTGAAGTCAACTCGAGGAGTCATGTGTAGAGTCGGCACGAGGAATTATCGGTCGACTCGTGGACTCGGGACTCAACTCCAGGAGTGAACTATACTCGAGGAGTCATGTGTAGAGTCAACACGGGGACTAGTTAGTCGACTCGTGGACTCGGGACTCAACTCGAGGAGTGAACTCAACTCGAGGAGTCATGTAGAGTCGGCACGAGGATTAGTTAGTCGACTCGTGAACTCGGACTTCAACTCGAGGAATGAACTCAGCTCGAGGAGTCATGTGGAGTCGCCACGAGGAGTAGTTAGTCGACTCGTGGACTCGGATTTCAACTCGAGGAATGAACTCAACTCGAGGAGTCATGTGTAGAGTCAGCACTAGGACTAGTTAGTCGACTCGTGGACTCGGGTCTCAACTCGATGAGTAAACTCAACTCGAGGAGTCATGTAGAGTCGGCACGAGGACTTATCGGTCGACTCGTGGGCTCGGGACTCAACTCGAGGAGTCATGTGTAGAGTCAGCACGAGGACTAGTTAGCCGACTCGTCGACTCGGGACTCAACTCGAGGAGTGATCTCAACTCGAGGAGTCATGTAGAGTCGGCACGAGGACTTATCGGTCGACTCGTGAACTCGGCACTCAACTCGAGGAGTGAACTCAACTCGAGGAGTCATGTGTAGAGTCAGCAAGAGGACTAGTTAGTCGACTCGTGGACTCGGGACTCAACTCGAGGAGTCATGTGTAGAGTCAGCACGAGGACTAGTTAGTCGACTCGTGGACTCGGGACTCAACTCGAGGAGTGAACTTGACTCGAGGAGTCATGTAGGGTCGGCACGAGGAATTATCGGTCGACTCGTGGACTCGGGACACAACTCGAGGAGTGAACTCAACTCGAGGAGTCATGTGTAGAGTCAGCACGAGGACTAGTTAGTCGACTCGTGGACTCGAGACTCAACTCGAGGAGTGAAGTCAACTCGAGGAGTCATGTGTAGAGTCGGCACGAGGAATTATCGGTCGACTCGTGGACTCGGGACTCAACTTCAAGAGTGAACTATACTCGAGGAGTCATGTGTAGAGTCGACACGAGGACTAGTTAGTCGACTCGTGGACTCGGGACTCAACTCGAGGAGTGAAGTCAACTCGAGGACTCATGTAGAGTCGGCACGAGGAGTAGTTAGTCGACTCGTGAACTCGGACTTCAACTCGAGGAATGAACTCAACTCGAGGAGTCATGTGGAGTCGGCACGAGGACTAGTGAGTCGACTCGTGGACTCGGATTTCAACTCGAGGAATGAACTCAACTCGAGGAGTCATGTGTAGAGTCAACACTAGGACTAGTTAGTCGACTCTTGGACTCGGGTCTCAACTCGAGGAGTGAACTCAACTCGAGGAGTCATGTAGAGTCGGTACGAGGACTTATCGGTCGACTCGTGGACTCGGGACTCAACTCGAGGAGTGAACTCAACTCGAGGAGTCATGTGTAGAGTCAGCACGAGGACTAGTTAGCCGACTCGTCGACTCGGGACTCAACTCGAGGAGTGATCTCAATTCGAGGAGTCATGTAGAGTCGGCACGAGGACTTATCGGTCGACTTGTGGACTCGGGACTCAACTCGAGGAGTGAACTCAACTCGAGGAGTCATGTGTAGTGTCAGCAAGAGGACTAGTTAGTCGACTCGTGGACTCGGGACTCAACTCGAGGAGTCATGTGTAGAGTCAGCACGAGGACTAGTTAGTCGACTCGTGGACTCGGGACTCAACTCGAGGAGTGAACTTGACTCGAGGAGTCATGTAGGGTCGGCACGAGGAATTATCGGTCGACTCGTGGACTCGGGACGCAACTCGAGGAGTGAACTCAACTCGAGGAGTCATGTGTAGAGTCAGCACGAGGAGTAGTTAGTCGACTCGTGGACTCGATACTCAACTCGAGGAGTGAAGTCAACTCGAGGAGTCATGTGTAGAGTCGGCACGAGGAATTATCGGTCGACTCGTGGACTCGGGACTCAACTCCAGGAGTGAACTATACTCGAGGAGTCATGTGTAGAGTCGACACGAGGACTATTTAGTCGACTCGTGGACTCGGGACTCAACTCGAGGAGTGAACTCAACTCGAGGAGTCATGTGTCGAGTCACCACGGGGAATTATCGATCGACTCGTGGACTCGGGACTCAACTCGAGGAGTGAACTCTACTCGAGGAGTCATGTGTAGAGTTGACACGAGGACTAGTTAGTCGACTCGTGGACTCGGGACTAAACTCGAGGAGCGAACTCAACTCGAGGAGTCATGTAGAGTCGGCACAAGGAGTAGGTAGTCGACTCGTGAACTCGGACTTCAACTAAAGGAATGAACTCAACTCGAGGAGTCATGTGGAGTCGGCACGAGGAGTAGTTAGTCGACTCGTGGACTCGGATTTCAAGTCGAGGAATGAACTCAACTCGAGGAGTCATGTGTAGAGTCAACACGAGGACTAGTTAGTCGACTCGTGGACTCGGGACTCAACTCGAGGAGTGAACTCAACTCGAGGAGTCATGTGTCGAGTCGCCACGGGGAATTATCGATCGACTCGTGAACTCGGGACTCAACTCGAGGAGTGAACTCTACTCGAGGAGTCATGTGTAGAGATGACACGAGGACTAGTTAGTCGACTCGTGGACTCGGGACTAAACTCGAGGAGTGAACTCAACTCGAGGAGTCATGTAGAGTCGGCACAAGGAGTAGGTAGTCGACTCGTGAACTCGGACTTCAACTAAAGGAATGAACTCAACTCAAGGAGTCATGTGGAGTCGGCACGAGGAGTAGTTAGTCGACTCGTGGACTCGGATTTCAACTCGAGGAATGAACTCAACTCGAGGAGTCATGTGTAGAGTCAGCACGAGGACTAGTTAGTCGACTCGTGGACTCGGGACTCAACTCGAGGAGTGAACTCAACTCGAGGAGTCATGTAGAGTCGGCACGAGGACTTATCGGTCGACTCGTGGACTCGGGACTCAACTCGAGGAGTGAACTCAACTCGAGGAGTCACGTGTAGAGTCAGCACGAGGACTAGTTAGCCGACTCGTGGACTCGGGACTCAACTCGAGGAGTGAACTTGACTCGACGAGTCATGTAGGGTCGGCACGAGGAATTATCGGTCGACTCGTGGACTCAGGACGCAACTCGAGGAGTGAACTCAACTCGAGGAGTCATGTGTAGAGTCAGCACGAGGACTAGTTAGTCGTCTCGTGGACTCGAGACTCAACTCGAGGAGTGAAGTCAACTCGAGGAGTCATGTGTAGAGTCGGCACGAGGAATTATCGGTCGACTCGTGGACTCGGGACTCAACTCCAGGAGTGAACTATACTCGAGGAGTCATGTGTAGAGTCAACACGAGGACTAGTTAGTCGACTCGTGGACTCGGGACTCAACTCGAGGAGTGAACTCAACTCGAGGAGTCATGTAGAGTCGGCACGAGGATTAGTTAGTCGACTCGTGAACTCGGACTTCAACTCGAGGAATGAACTCAGCTCGAGGAGTCATGTGGAGTCGCCACGAGGAGTAGTTAGTCGACTCGTGGACTCGGATTTCAACTCGAGGAATGAACTCAACTCGAGGAGTCATGTGTAGAGTCAGCACTAGGACTAGTTAGTCGACTCGTGGACTCGGGTCTCAACTCGATGAGTAAACTCAACTCGAGGAGTCATGTAGAGTCGGCACGAGGACTTATCGGTCGACTCGTGGACTCGGGACTCAACTCGAGGAGTCATGTGTAGAGTCAGCACGAGGACTAGTTAGCCGACTCGTCGACTCGGGACTCAACTCGAGGAGTGATCTCAACTCGAGGAGTCATGTAGAGTCAGCACGAGGACTTATCGGTCGACTCGTGAACTCGGCACTCAACTCGAGGAGTGAACTCAACTCGAGGAGTCATGTGTAGAGTCAGCAAGAGGACTAGTTAGTCGACTCGTGGACTCGGGACTCAACTCGAGGAGTCATGTGTAGAGTCAGCACGAGGACTAGTTAGTCGACTCGTGGACTCGGGACTCAACTCGAGGAGTGAACTTGACTCGAGGAGTCATGTAGGGTCGGCACGAGGAATTATCGGTCGACTCGTGGACTCGGGACACAACTCGAGGAGTGAACTCAACTCGAGGAGTCATGTGTAGAGTCAGCACGAGGACTAGTTAGTCGACTCGTGGACTCGAGACTCAACTCGAGGAGTGAAGTCAACTCGAGGAGTCATGTGTAGAGTCGGCACGAGGAATTATCGGTCGACTAGTGGACTCGGGACTCAACTCCAAGAGTGAACTATACTCGAGGAGTCATGTGTAGAGTCGACACGAGGACTAGTTAGTCGACTCGTGGACTCGGGACTCAACTCGAGGAGTGAAGTCAACTCGAGGACTCATGTAGAGTCGGCACGAGGAGTAGTTAGTCGACTCGTGAACTCGGACTTCAACTCGAGGAATGAACTCAACTCGAGGAGTCATGTGGAGTCGGCACGAGGAGTAGTGAGTCGACTCGTGGACTCGGATTTCAACTCGAGGAATGAACTCAACTCGAGGAGTCATGTGTAGAGTCAGCACTAGGACTAGTTAGTCGACTCTTGGACTCGGGTCTCAACTCGAGGAGTGAACTCAACACGAGGAGTCATGTAGAGTCGGTACGAGGACTTATCGGTCGACTCGTGGACTCGGGACTCAACTCGTGGAGTGAACTCAACTCGAGGAGTCATGTGTAGAGTCAGCACGAGGACTAGTTAGCCGACTCGTCGACTCGGGACTCAACTCGAGGAGTGATCTCAACTCGAGGAGTCATGTAGAGTCGGCACGAGGACTTATCGATCGACTCGTGGACTCGGGACTCAACTCGAGGAGTGAACTCAACTCGAGGAGTCATGTCTAGAGTCAGCAAGAGGACTAGTTAGTCGACTCGTGGACTCGGGACTCAACTCGAGGAGTCATGTGTAGAGTCAGCACGAGGACTAGTTAGTCGACTCGTGGACTCGGGACTCAACTCGAGGAGTGAACTTGACTAGAGGAGTCATGTAGGGTCGGCACGAGGAAATATCGGTCGACTCGTGGACTCGGGACGCAACTCGAGGAGTGAACTCAACTCGAGGAGTCATGTGTAGAGTCAGCACGAGGAGTAGTTAGTCGACTCGTGGACTCGATACTCAACTCGAGGAGTGAAGTCAACTCGAGTAGTCATGTGTAGAGTCGGCACGAGGACTTATCGGTCGACTTGTGGACTCGGGACTCAACTCGAGGAGTGAACTCAACTCGAGGAGTCATGTGTAGTGTCAGCAAGAGGACTAGTTAGTCGACTCGTGGACTCGGGACTCAACTCGAGGAGTCATGTGTAGAGTCAGCACGAGGACTAGTTAGTCGACTCGTGGACTCGGGACTCAACTCGAGGAGTGAACTTGACTCGAGGAGTCATGTAGGGTCGGCACGAGGAATTATCGGTCGACTCGTGGACTCGGGACGCAACTCGAGGAGTGAACTCAACTCGAGGAGTCATGTGTAGAGTCAGCACGAGGACTAGTTAGTCGACTCGTGGACTCGATACTCAACTCGAGGAGTGAAGTCAACTCGAGGAGTCATGTGTAGAGTCGGCACGAGGAATTATCGGTCGACTCGTGGACTCGGGACTCAACTCCAGGAGTGAACTATACTCGAGGAGTCATGTGTAGAGTCGACACGAGGACTATTTAGTCGACTCGTGGACTCGGGACTCAACTCGAGGAGTGAACTCAACTCGAGGAGTCATGTGTCGAGTCGCCACGGGGAATTATCGATCGACTCGTGGACTCCGGACTCAACTCGAGGAGTGAACTCTACTCGAGGAGTCATGTGTAGAGTTGACACGAGGACTAGTTAGTCGACTCGTGGACTCGGGACTAAACTCGAGGAGTGAACTCAACTCGAGGAGTCATGTAGAGTCGGCACAAGGAGTAGGTAGTCGACTCGTGAACTCGGACTTCAACTAAAGGAATGAACTCAACTCGAGGAGTCATGTGGAGTCGGCACGAGGAGTAGTTAGTCGACTCGTGGACTCGGATTTCAACTCGAGGAATGAACTCAACTCGAGGAGTCATGTGTAGAGTCAACACGAGGACTAGTTAGTCGACTCGTGGACTCGGGACTCAACTCGAGGAGTGAACTCAACTCGAGGAGTCATGTGTCGAGTCGCCACGGGGAATTATCGATCGACTCGTGGACTCGGGACTCAACTCGAGGAGTGAACTCTACTCGAGGAGTCATGTGTAGAGTTGACACGAGGACTAGTTAGTCGACTCGTGGACTCGGGACTAAACTCGAGGAGTGAACTCAACTCGAGGAGTCATGTAGAGTCGGCACAAGGAGTAGGTAGTCGACTCGTGAACTCGGACTTCAACTAAAGGAATGAACTCAACTCAAGGAGTCATGTGGAGTCGGCACGAGGAGTAGTTAGTTGACTCGTGGACTCGGATTTCAACTCGAGGAATGAACTCAACTCGAGGAGTCATGTGTAGAGTCAGCACGAGGACTAGTTAGTCGACTCGTGGACTCGGGACTCAACTCGAGGAGTGAACTCAACTCGAGGAGTCATGTAGAGTCGGCACGAGGACTTATCGGTCGACTCGTGGACTCGGGACTCAACTCGAGGAGTGAACTCAACTCGAGGAGTCACGTGTAGAGTCAGCACGAGGACTAGTTAGCCGACTCGTGGACTCGGGACTCAACTCGAGGAGTGAACTTGACTCGACAAGTCATGTAGGGTCGGCACGAGGAATTATCGGTCGACTCGTGGACTCAGGACGCAACTCGAGGAGTGAACTCAACTCGAGGAGTCATGTGTAGAGTCAGCACGAGGACTAGTTAGTCGTCTCGTGGACTCGAGACTCAACTCGAGGAGTGAAGTCAACTCGAGGAGTCATGTAGAGTCGGTACGAGGACTTATCGGTCGACTCGTGGACTCGGGGCTCAACTCGAGGAGTGAACTCAACTCGAGGAGTCATGTGTAGAGTCAGCACGAGGACTAGTTAGCCGACTCGTCGACTCGGGACTCAACTCGAGGAGTGATCTCAACTCGAGGAGTCATGTAGAGTCGGCACGAGGACTTATCGGTCGACTTGTGGACTCGGGACTCAACTCGAGGAGTGAACTCAACTCGAGGAGTCATGTGTAGTGTCAGCAAGAGGACTAGTTAGTCGACTCGTGGACTCGGGACTCAACTCGAGGAGTCATGTGTACAGTCAGCACGAGGACTAGTTAGTCGACTCGTGGACTCGGGACTCAACTCGAGGAGTGAACTTGACTCGAGGAGTCATGTAGGGTCGGCACGAGGAATTATCGGTCGACTCGTGGACTCGAGACGCAACTCGAGGAGTGAACTCAACTCGAGGAGTCATGTGTAGAGTCAGCACGAGGAGTAGTTAGTCGACTCGTGGACTCGATACTCAACTCGAGGAGTGAAGTCAACTCGAGGAGTCATGTGTAGAGTCGGCACGAGGAATTATCGGTCGACTCGTGGACTCGGGACTCAACTCCAGGAGTGAACTATACTCGAGGAGTCATGTGTAGAGTCGACACGAGGACTATTTAGTCGACTCGTGGACTCGGGACTCAACTCGAGGAGTGAACTCAACTCGAGGAGTCATGTGTCGAGTCGCCACGGGGAATTATCGATCGACTCGTGGACTCGGGACTCAACTCGAGGAGTGAACTCTACTCAAGGAGTCATGTGTAGAGTTGACACGAGGACTAGTTAGTCGACTCGTGGACTCGGGACTAAACTCGAGGAGCGAACTCAACTCGAGGAGTCATGTAGAGTCGGCACAAGGAGAAGGTAGTCGACTCGTGAACTCGGACTTCAACTAAAGGAATGAACTCAACTCGAGGAGTCATGTGGAGTCGGCACGAGGAGTAGTTAGTCGACTCGTGGACTCGGATTTCAAGTCGAGGAATGATCTCAACTCGAGGAGTCATGTGTAGAGTCAATACGAGGACTAGTTAGTCGACTCGTGGACTCGGGACTCAACTCGAGGAGTGAACTCAACTCGAGGAGTCATGTGTCGAGTCGCCACGAGGAATTATCGATCGACTCGTGAACTCGGGACTCAACTCGAGGAGTGAACTCTACTCGAGGAGTCATGTGTAGAGATGACACGAGGACTAGTTAGTCGACTCGTGGACTCGGGACTAAACTCGAGGAGTGAACTCAACTCGAGGAGTCATGTAGAGTCGGCACAAGGAGTAGGTAGTCGACTCGTGAACTCGGACTTCAACTAAAGGAATGAACTCAACTCAAGGAGTCATGTGGAGTCGGCACGAGGAGTAGTTAGTTGACTCGTGGACTCGGATTTCAACTCGAGGAATGAACTCAACTCGAGGAGTCATGTGTAGAGTCAGCACGAGGACTAGTTAGTCGACTCGTGGACTCGGGACTCAACTCGAGGAGTGAACTCAACTCGAGGAGTCATGTAGAGTCGGCACGAGGACTTATCGGTCGACTCGTGGACTCGGGACTCAACTCGAGGAGTGAACTCAACTCGAGGAGTCACGTGTAGAGTCAGCACGAGGACTAGTTAGCCGACTCGTGGACTCGGGACTCAACTCGAGGAGTGAACTTGACTCGACGAGTCATGTAGGGTCGGCACGAGGAATTATCGGTCGACTCGTGGACTCAGGACGCAACTCGAGGAGTGAACTCAACTCGAGGAGTCATGTGTAGAGTCAGCACGAGGACTAGTTAGTCGTCTCGTGGACTCGAGACTCAACTCGAGGAGTGAAGTCAACTCGAGGAGTCATGTAGAGTCGGTACGAGGACTTATCGGTCGACTCGTGGACTCGGGACTCAACTCGAGGAGTGAACTCAACTCGAGGAGTCATGTGTAGAGTCAGCACGAGGACTAGTTAGCCGACTCGTCGACTCGGGACTCAACTCGAGGAGTGATCTCAACTCGAGGAGTCATGTAGAGTCGGCACGAGGACTTATCGGTCGACTTGTGGACTCGGGACTCAACTCGAGGAGTGAACTCAACTCGAGGAGTCATGTGTAGTGTCAGCAAGAGGACTAGTTAGTCGACTCGTGGACTCGGGACTCAACTCGAGGAGTCATGTGTACAGTCAGCACGAGGACTAGTTAGTCGACTCGTGGACTCGGGACTCAACTCGAGGAGTGAACTTGACTCGAGGAGTCATGTAGGGTCGGCACGAGGAATTATCGGTCGACTCGTGGACTCGGGACGCAACTCGAGGAGTGAACTCAACTCGAGGAGTCATGTGTAGAGTCAGCACGAGGAGTAGTTAGTCGACTCGTGGACTCGATACTCAACTCGAGGAGTGAAGTCAACTCGAGGAGTCATGTGTAGAGTCGGCACGAGGAATTATCGGTCGACTCGTGGACTCGGGACTCAATTCCAGGAGTGAACTATACTCGAGGAGTCATGTGTAGAGTCGACACGAGGACTATTTAGTCGACTCGTGGACTCGGGACTCAACTCGAGGAGTGAACTCAACTCGAGGAGTCATGTGTCGAGTCGCCACGGGGAATTATCGATCGACTCGTGGACTCGGGACTCAACTCGAGGAGTGAACTCTACTCAAGGAGTCATGTGTAGAGTTGACACGAGGACTAGTTAGTCGACTCGTGGACTCGGGACTAAACTCGAGGAGCGAACTCAACTCGAGGAGTCATGTAGAGTCGGCACAAGGAGTAGGTAGTCGACTCGTGAACTCGGACTTCAACTAAAGGAATGAACTCAACTCGAGGAGTCATGTGGAGTCGGCACGAGGAGTAGTTAGTCGACTCGTGGACTCGGATTTCAAGTCGAGGAATGATCTCAACTCGAGGAGTCATGTGTAGAGTCAACACGAGGACTAGTTAGTCGACTCGTGGACTCGGGACTCAACTCGAGGAGTGAACTCAACTCGAGGAGTCATGTGTCGAGTCGCCACGGGGAATTATCGATCGATTCGTGAACTCGGGACTCAACTCGAGGAGTGAACTCTACTCGAGGAGTCATGTGTAGAGATGACACGAGGACTAGTTAGTCGACTCGTGGACTCGGGACTAAACTCGAGGAGTGAACTCAACTCGAGGAGTCATGTAGAGTCGGCACAAGGAGTAGGTAGTCGACTCGTGAACTCGGACTTCAACTAAAGGAATGAACTCAACTCAAGGAGTCATGTGGAGTCGGCACGAGGAGTAGTTAGTCGACTCGTGGACTCGGATTTCAACTCGAGGAATGAACTCAACTCGAGGAGTCATGTGTAGAGTCAGCACGAGGACTAGTTAGTCGACTCGTGGACTCGGGACTCAACTCGAGGAGTGAACTCAACTCGAGGAGTCATGTAGAGTCGGCACGAGGACTTATCGGTCGACTCGTGGACTCGGGACTCAACTCGAGGAGTGAACTCAACTCGAGGAGTCACGTGTAGAGTCAGCACGAGGACTAGTTAGCCGACTCGTGGACTCGGGACTCAACTCGAGGAGTGAACTTGACTCGACGAGTCATGTAGGGTCGGCACGAGGAATTATCGGTCGACTCGTGGACTCAGGACGCAACTCGAGGAGTGAACTCAACTCGAGGAGTCATGTGTAGAGTCAGCACGAGGACTAGTTAGTCGTCTCGTGGACTCGAGACTCAACTCGAGGAGTGAAGTCAACTCGAGGAGTCATGTGTAGAGTCGGCACGAGGAATTATCGGTCGACTCGTGGACTCGGGACTCAACTCCAGGAGTGAACTATACTCGAGGAGTCATGTGTAGAGTCAACACGAGGACTAGTTAGTCGACTCGTGGACTCGGGACTCAACTCGAGGAGTGAACTCAACTCGAGGAGTCATGTAGAGTCGGCACGAGGATTAGTTAGTCGACTCGTGAACTCGGACTTCAACTCGAGGAATGAACTCAGCTCGAGGAGTCATGTGGAGTCGCCACGAGGAGTAGTTAGTCGACTCGTGGACTCGGATTTCAACTCGAGGAATGAACTCAACTCGAGGAGTCATGTGTAGAGTCAGCACTAGGACTAGTTAGTCGACTCGTGGACTCGGGTCTCAACTCGATGAGTAAACTCAACTCGAGGAGTCATGTAGAGTCGGCACGAGGACTTATCGGTCGACTCGTGGACTCGGGACTCAACTCGAGGAGTCATGTGTAGAGTCAGCACGAGGACTAGTTAGCCGACTCGTCGACTCGGGACTCAACTCGAGGAGTGATCTCAACTCGAGGAGTCATGTAGAGTCGGCACGAGGACTTATCGGTCGACTCGTGAACTCGGCACTCAACTCGAGGAGTGAACTCAACTCGAGGAGTCATGTGTAGAGTCAGCAAGAGGACTAGTTAGTCGACTCGTGGACTCGGGACTCAACTCGAGGAGTCATGTGTAGAGTCAGCACGAGGACTAGTTAGTCGACTCGTGGACTCGGGACTCAACTCGAGGAGTGAACTTGACTCGAGGAGTCATGTAGGGTCGGCACGAGGAATTATCGGTCGACTCGTGGACTCGGGACACAACTCGAGGAGTGAACTCAACTCGAGGAGTCATGTGTAGAGTCAGCACGAGGACTAGTTAGTCAACTCGTGGACTCGAGACTCAACTCGAGGAGTGAAGTCAACTCGAGGAGTCATGTGTAGAGTCGGCACGAGGAATTATCGGTCGACTCGTGGACTCGGGACTCAACTCCAAGAGTGAACTATACTCGAGGAGTCATGTGTAGAGTCGACACGAGGACTAGTTAGTCGACTCGTGGACTCGGGACTCAACTCGAGGAGTGAACTCAACTCGAGGAGTCATGTAGAGTCGGCACGAGGACTTATCGGTCGACTCGTGGACTCGGGACTCAACTCGAGGAGTGAACTCAACTCGAGGAGTCACGTGTAGAGTCAGCACGAGGACTAGTTAGCCGACTCGTGGACTCGGGACTCAACTCGAGGAGTGAACTTGACTCGACGAGTCATGTAGGGTCGGCACGAGGAATTATCGGTCGACTCGTGGACTCAGGACGCAACTCGAGGAGTGAACTCAACTCGAGGAGTCATGTGTAGAGTCAGCACGAGGACTAGTTAGTCGTCTCGTGGACTCGAGACTCAACTCGAGGAGTGAAGTCAACTCGAGGAGTCATGTGTAGAGTCGGCACGAGGAATTATCGGTCGACTCGTGGACTCGGGACTCAACTCCAGGAGTGAACTATACTCGAGGAGTCATGTGTAGAGTCAACACGAGGACTAGTTAGTCGACTCGTGGACTCGGGACTCAACTCGAGGAGTGAACTCAACTCGAGGAGTCATGTAGAGTCTTCACGAGGATTAGTTAGTCGACTCGTGAACTCGGACTTCAACTCGAGGAATGAACTCAGCTCGAGGAGTCATGTGGAGTCGCCACGAGGAGTAGTTAGTCGACTCGTGGACTCGGATTTCAACTCGAGGAATGAACTCAACTCGAGGAGTCATGTGTAGAGTCAGCACTAGGACTAGTTAGTCGACTCGTGGACTCGGGTCTCAACTCGATGAGTAAACTCAACTCGAGGAGTCATGTAGAGTCGGCACGAGGACTTATCGGTCGACTCGTGGACTCGGGACTCAACTCGAGGAGTCATGTGTAGAGTCAGCACGAGGACTAGTTAGCCGACTCGTCGACTCGGGACTCAACTCGAGGAGTGATCTCAACTCGAGGAGTCATGTAGAGTCGGCACGAGGACTTATCGGTCGACTCGTGAACTCGGCACTCAACTCGAGGAGTGAACTCAACTCGAGGAGTCATGTGTAGAGTCAGCAAGAGGACTAGTTAGTCGACTCGTGGACTCGGGACTCAACTCGAGGAGTCATGTGTAGAGTCAGCACGAGGACTAGTTAGTCGACTCGTGGACTCGGGACTCAACTCGAGGAGTGAACTTGACTCGAGGAGTCATGTAGGGTCGGCACGAGGAATTATCGGTCGACTCGTGGACTCTGGACACAACTCGAGGAGTGAACTCAACTCGAGGAGTCATGTGTAGAGTCAGCACGAGGACTAGTTAGTCGACTCGTGGACTCGAGACTCAACTCGAGGAGTGAAGTCAACTCGAGGAGTCATGTGTAGAGTCGGCACGAGGAATTATCGGTCGACTCGTGGACTCGGGACTCAACTCCAAGAGTGAACTATACTCGAGGAGTCATGTGTAGAGTCGACACGAGGACTAGTTAGTCGACTCGTGGACTCGGGACTCAACTCGAGGAGTGAAGTCAACTCGAGGACTCATGTAGAGTCGGCACGAGGAGTAGTTAGTCGACTCGTGAACTCGGACTTCAACTCGAGGAATGAACTCAACTCGAGGAGTCATGTGGAGTCGGCACGAGGAGTAGTGAGTCGACTCGTGGACTCGGATTTCAACTCGAGGAATGAACTCAACTCGAGGAGTCATGTGTAGAGTCAGCACTAGGACTAGTTAGTCGACTCTTGGACTCGGGTCTCAACTCGAGGAGTGAACTCAACTCGAGGAGTCATGTAGAGTCGGTACGAGGACTTATCGGTCGACTCGTGGACTCGGGACTCAACTCGTGGAGTGAACTCAACTCGAGGAGTCATGTGTAGAGTCAGCACGAGGACTAGTTAGCCGACTCGTCGACTCGGGACTCAACTCGAGGAGTGATCTCAACTCGAGGAGTCATGTAGAGTCGGCACGAGGACTTATCGATCGACTCGTGGACTCGGGACTCAACTCGAGGAGTGAACTCAACTCGAGGAGTCATGTCTAGAGTCAGCAAGAGGACTAGTTAGTCGACTCGTGGACTCGGGACTCAACTCGAGGAGTCATGTGTAGAGTCAGCACGAGGACTAGTTAGTCGACTCGTGGACTCGGGACTCAACTCGAGGAGTGAACTTGACTAGAGGAGTCATGTAGGGTCGGCACGAGGAAATATCGGTCGACTCGTGGACTCGGGACGCAACTCGAGGAGTGAACTCAACTCGAGGAGTCATGTGTAGAGTCAGCACGAGGAGTAGTTAGTCGACTCGTGGACTCGATACTCAACTCGAGGAGTGAAGTCAACTCGAGTAGTCATGTGTAGAGTCGGCACGAGGACTTATCGGTCGACTTGTGGACTCGGGACTCAACTCGAGGAGTGAACTCAACTCGAGGAGTCATGTGTAGTGTCAGCAAGAGGACTAGTTAGTCGACTCGTGGACTCGGGACTCAACTCGAGGAGTCATGTGTAGAGTCAGCACGAGGACTAGTTAGTCGACTCGTGGACTCGGGACTCAACTCGAGGAATGAACTTGACTCGAGGAGTCATGTAGGGTCGGCACGAGGAATTATCGGTCGACTCGTGGACTCGGGACGCAACTCGAGGAGTGAACTCAACTCGAGGAGTCATGTGTAGAGTCAGCACGAGGAGTAGTTAGTCGACTCGTGGACTCGATACTCAACTCGAGGAGTGAAGTCAACTCGAGGAGTCATGTGTAGAGTCGGCACGAGGAATTATCGGTCGACTCGTGGACTCGGGACTCAACTCCAGGAGTGAACTATACTCGAGGAGTCATGTGTAGAGTCGACACGAGGACTATTTAGTCGACTCGTGGACTCGGGACTCAACTCGAGGAGTGAACTCAACTCGAGGAGTCATGTGTCGAGTCGCCACGGGGAATTATCGATCGACTCGTGGACTCGGGACTCAACTCGAGGAGTGAACTCTACTCGAGGAGTCATGTGTAGAGTTGACACGAGGACTAGTTAGTCGACTCGTGGACTCGGGACTAAACTCGAGGAGTGAACTCAACTCGAGGAGTCATGTAGAGTCGGCACAAGGAGTAGGTAGTCGACTCGTGAACTCGGACTTCAACTAAAGGAATGAACTCAACTCGAGGAGTCATGTGGAGTCGGCACGAGGAGTAGTTAGTCGACTCGTGGACTCGGATTTCAACTCGAGGAATGAACTCAACTCGAGGAGTCATGTGTAGAGTCAACACGAGGACTAGTTAGTCGACTCGTGGACTCGGGACTCAACTCGAGGAGTGAACTCAACTCGAGGAGTCATGTGTCGAGTCGCCACGGGGAATTATCGATCGACTCGTGGACTCGGGACTCAACTCGAGGAGTGAACTCTACTCGAGGAGTCATGTGTAGAGTTGACACGAGGACTAGTTAGTCGACTCGTGGACTCGGGACTAAACTCGAGGAGTGAACTCAACTCGAGGAGTCATGTAGAGTCGGCACAAGGAGTAGGTAGTCGACTCATGAACTCGGACTTCAACTAAAGGAATGAACTCAACTCAAGGAGTCATGTGGAGTCGGCACGAGGAGTAGTTAGTCGACTCGTGGACTCGGATTTCAACTCGAGGAATGAACTCAACTCGAGGAGTCATGTGTAGAGTCAGCACGAGGACTAGTTAGTCGACTCGTGGACTCGGGACTCAACTCGAGGAGTGAACTCAACTCGAGGAGTCATGTAGAGTCGGCACGAGGACTTATCGGTCGACTCGTGGACTCGGGACTCAACTCGAGGAGTGAACTCAACTCGAGGAGTCACGTGGAGAGTCAGCACGAGGACTAGTTAGCCGACTCGTGGACTCGGGACTCAACTCGAGGAGTGAACTTGACTCGACGAGTCATGTAGGGTCGGCACGAGGAATTATCGGTCGACTCGTGGACTCAGGACGCAACTCGAGGAGTGAACTCAACTCGAGGAGTCATGTGTAGAGTCAGCACGAGGACTAGTTAGTCGTCTCGTGGACTCGAGACTCAACTCGAGGAGTGAAGTCAACTCGAGGAGTCATGTGTAGAGTCGGCACGAGGAATTATCGGTCGACTCGTGGACTCGGGACTCAACTCCAGGAGTGAACTATACTCGAGGAGTCATGTGTAGAGTCGACACGAGGACTAGTTAGTCGACTCGTGGACTCGGGACTCAACTCGAGGAGTGAACTCAACTCGAGGAGTCATGTAGAGTCGGCACGAGGATTAGTTAGTCGACTCGTGAACTCGGACTTCAACTCGAGGAATGAACTCAGCTCGAGGAGTCATGTGGAGTCGCCACGAGGAGTAGTTAGTCGACTCGTGGACTCGGATTTCAACTCGAGGAATGAACTCAACTCGAGGAGTCATGTGTAGAGTCAGCACTAGGACTAGTTAGTCGACTCGTGGACTCGGGTCTCAACTCGATGAGTAAACTCAACTCGAGGAGTCATGTAGAGTCGGCACGAGGACTTATCGGTCGACTCGTGGACTCGGGACTTAACTCGAGGAGTCATGTGTAGAGTCAGCACGAGGACTAGTTAGCCGACTCGTCGACTCGGGACTCAACTCGAGGAGTCATGTAGAGTCGGCACGAGGACTTATCGGTCGACTCGTGGACTCGGGACTCAACTCGAGGAATGAACTCAACTCGAGGAGTCATGTGTAGAGTCAGCAAGAGGACTAGTTAGTCGACTCGTGGACTCGGGACTCAACTCGAGGAGTCATGTGTAGAGTCAGCACGAGGACTAGTTAGTCGACTCGTGGACTCGGGACTCAACTCGAGGAGTGAACTTGACTCGAGGAGTCATGTAGTGTCGGCACGAGGAATTATCGGTCGACTCGTGGACTCGGGACACAACTCGAGGAGTGAACTCAACTCGAGGAGTCATGTGTAGAGTCAGCACGAGGACTAGTTAGTCGACTCGTGGACTCGAGACTCAACTCGAGGAGTGAAGTCAACTCGAGGAGTCATGTGTAGAGTCGGCACGAGGAATTATCGGTCGACTCGTGGACTCGGGACTCAACTCCAAGAGTGAACTATACTCGAGGAGTCATGTGTAGAGTCGACACGAGGACTAGTTAGTCGACTCGTGGACTCGGGACTCAACTCGAGGAGTGAAGTCAACTCGAGGACTCATGTAGAGTCGGCACGAGGAGTAGTTAGTCGACTCGTGAACTCGGACTTCAACTCGAGGAATGAACTCAACTCGAGGAGTCA
This sequence comes from Urtica dioica subsp. dioica, assembly GCF_054948205.1. Lineage (NCBI taxonomy): Eukaryota > Viridiplantae > Streptophyta > Magnoliopsida > Rosales > Urticaceae > Urtica > Urtica dioica. Next base: position 33,850,471 of record NC_142759.1, on the reverse strand, counting down.
TGTGGAGTCGGCACGAGGAGTAGTGAGTCGACTCGTGGACTCGGATTTCAACTCGAGGAATGAACTCAACTCGAGGAGTCATGTGCAGAGTCAGCACTAGGACTAGTTAGTCGACTCTTGGACTCGGGTCTCAACTCGAGGAGTGAACTCAACTCGAGGAGTCATGTAGAGTCGGTACGAGGACTTATCGGTCGACTCGTGGACTCGGGACTCAACTCGAGGAGTCATGTGTAGAGTTAGCACGAGGACTAGTTAGCCGACTCGTCGACTCGGGACTCAACTCGAGGAGTGATCTCAACTCGAGGAGTCATGTAGAGTCGGCACGAGGACTTATCGATCGACTCGTGGACTCGGGACTCAACTCGAGGAGTGAACTCAACTCGAGGAGTCATGTCTAGAGTCAGCAAGAGGACTAGTTAGTCGACTCGTGGACTCGGGACTCAACTCGAGGAGTCATGTGTAGAGTCAGCACGAGGACTAGTTAGTCGACTCGTGGACTCGGGACTCAACTCGAGGAGTGAACTTGACTAGAGGTGTCATGTAGGGTCGGCACGAGGAATTATCGGTCGACTCGTGGACTCGGGACGCAACTCGAGGAGTCATGTGTAGAGTCAGCACGAGGAGTAGTTAGTCGACTCCTGGACTCGATACTCAACTCGAGGAGTGAAGTCAACTCGAGTAGTCATGTGTAGAGTCGGCACGAGGAATTATCGGTCGACTCGTGGACTCGGGACTCAACTCCAGGAGTGAACTATACTCGAGGAGTCATGTGTAGAGTCGACACGAGGACTATTTAGTCGACTCGTGGACTCGGGACTCAACTCGAGGAGTGAACTCAACTCGAGGAGTCATGTAGAGTCGGCACGAGGATTAGTTAGTCGACTCGTGAACTCGGACTTCAACTCGAGGAATGAACTCAACTCGAGGAGTCATGTGGAGTCGCCACGAGGAGTAGTTAGTCGACTCGTGGACTCGGATTTCAACTCGAGGAATGAACTCAACTCGAGGAGTCATGTGTAGAGTCGGCACAAGGAGTAGGTAGTCGACTCGTGAACTCGGACTTCAACTAAAGGAATGAACTCAACTCGAGGAGTCATGTGGAGTCGGCACGAGGAGTAGTTAGTCGACTCGTGGACTCGGATTTCAACTCGAGGAATGAACTCAACTCGAGGAGTCATGTGTAGAGTCAGCACGAGGACTAGTTAGTCGACTCGTGGACTCGGGACTCAACTCGCGGAGTGATCTCAACTCGAGGAGTCATGTAGAGTCGGCACGAGGACTTATCGGTCGACTCCTGAACTCGGCACTCAACTCGAGGAGTGAACTCAACTCGAGGAGTCATGTGTAGAGTCAGCACTAGGACTAGTTAGTCGACTCGTGGACTCGGGTCTCAACTCGATGAGTAAACTCAACTCGAGGAGTCATGTAGAGTCGGACGAGGACTTATCGGTCGACTCGTGGACTCGGGACTCAACTCGAGGAGTGAACTCAACTCGAGGAGTCATGTGTAGAGTCAGCACGAGGACTTGTTAGTCGTCTCGTGGACTCGAGACTTAACTCGAGGAGTGATCTCAACTCGAGGAGTCATGTAGAGTCGGCACGAGGACTTATCGGTCGACTCGTGGACTCGGGACTCAACTCGAGGAGTGAACTCAACTCGAGGAGTCATGTGGAGAGTCAGCAAGAGGACTAGTTAGTCGACTCGTGGACTCGGGACTCAACTCGAGGAGTCATGTGTAGAGTCAGCAAGAGGACTAGTTAGTCGACTCGTGGACTCGGGACTCAACTCGAGGAGTCATGTGTAGAGTCAGCACGAGGACTAGTTAGTCGACTCGTGGACTCGGGACTCAACTCGAGGAGTGAACTTGACTCGAGGAGTCATGTAGGGTCGGCACGAGGAATTATCGGTCGACTCGTGAACTCGGGACGCAACTCGAGGAGTCATGTGTAGAGTCAGCACGAGGAGTAGTTAGTCGACTCGTGGACTCGATACTCAACTCGAGGAGTGAAGTCAACTCGAGTAGTCATGTGTAGAGTCGGCACGAGGAATTATCGGTCGACTCGTGGACTCGGGACTCAACTCCAGGAGTGAACTATACTCGAGGAGTCATGTGTAGAGTCGACACGAGGACTATTTAGTCGACTCGTGGACTCGGGACTCAACTCGAGGAGTGAACTCAACTCGAGGAGTCATGTAGAGTCGGCACGAGGATTAGTTAGTCGACTCGTGAACTCGGACTTCAACTCGAGGAATGAACTCAACTCGAGGAGTCATGTGGAGTCGCCACGAGGAGTAGTTAGTCGACTCGTGGACTCGGATTTCAACTCGAGGAATGAACTCAACTCGAGGAGTCATGTGTAGAGTCGGCACAAGGAGTAGGTAGTCGACTCGTGAACTCGGACTTCAACTAAAGGAATGAACTCAACTCGAGGAGTCATGTGGAGTCGGCACGAGGAGTAGTTAGTCGACTCGTGGACTCGGATTTCAACTCGAGGAATGAACTCAACTCGAGGAGTCATGTGTAGAGTCAGCACGAGGACTAGTTAGTCGACTCGTGGACTCGGGACTCAACTCGCGGAGTGATCTCAACTCGAGGAGTCATGTAGAGTCGGCACGAGGACTTATCGGTCGACTCCTGAACTCGGCACTCAACTCGAGGAGTGAACTCAACTCGAGGAGTCATGTGTAGAGTCAGCACTAGGACTAGTTAGTCGACTCGTGGACTCGGGTCTCAACTCGATGAGTAAACTCAACTCGAGGAGTCATGTAGAGTCGGCCGAGGACTTATCGGTCGACTCGTGGACTCGGGACTCAACTCGAGGAGTGAACTCAACTCGAGGAGTCATGTGTAGAGTCAGCACGAGGACTTGTTAGTCGTCTCGTGGACTCGAGACTTAACTCGAGGAGTGATCTCAACTCGAGGAGTCATGTAGAGTCGGCACGAGGACTTATCGGTCGACTCGTGGACTCGGGACTCAACTCGAGGAGTGAACTCAACTCGAGGAGTCATGTGTAGAGTCAGCAAGAGGACTAGTTAGTCGACTCGTGGACTCGGGACTCAACTCGAGGAGTCATGTGTAGAGTCAGCACGAGGACTAGTTAGTCGACTCGTGGACTCGGGACTCAACTCGAGGAGTGAACTTGACTCGAGGAGTCATGTAGGGTCGGCACGAGGAATTATCGGTCGACTCGTGGACTCGGGACACAACTCGAGGAGTGAACTCAACTCGAGGAGTCATGTGTAGATTCAGCACGAGGACTAGTTAGTCGACTCGTGGACTCGAGACTCAACTCGAGGAGTGAAGTCAACTCGAGGAGTCATGTGTAGAGTCGGCACGAGGAATTATCGGTCGACTCGTGGACTCAGGACTCAACTCCAGGAGTGAACTATACTCGAGGAGTCATGTGTAGAGTCGACACGAGGACTAGTTAGTCGACTCGTGGACTCGGGACTCAACTCGAGGAGTGAAGTCAACTCGAGGACTCATGTAGAGTCGGCACGAGGAGTAGTTAGTCGACTCGTGAACTTGGACTTCAACTCGAGGAATGAACTCAACTCGAGGAGTCATGTGGAGTCGGCACGAGGAGTAGTGAGTCGACTCGTGGACTCGGATTTCAACTCGAGGAATGAACTCAACTCGAGGAGTCATGTGTAGAGTCAGCACTAGGACTAGTTAGTCGACTCTTGGACTCGGGTCTCAACTCGAGGAGTCATGTAGAGTCGGTACGAGGACTTATCGGTCGACTCGTGGACTCGGGACTCAACTCGAGGAGTGAACTCAACTCGAGGAGTCATGTGTAGAGTCAGCACGAGGACTAGTTAGCCGACTCGTCGACTCGGGACTCAACTCGAGGAGTGATCTCAACTCGAGGAGTCATGTAGAGTCGGCACGAGGACTTATCGATCGACTCGTGGACTCGGGACTCAACTCGAGGAGTGAACTCAACTCGAGGAGTCATGTGTAGAGTCAGCAAGAGGACTAGTTAGTCGACTCGTGGACTCGGGACTCAACTCGAGGAGTCATGTGTAGAGTCAGCACGAGGACTAGTTAGTCGACTCGTGGACTCGGGACTCAACTCGAGGAGTGAACTTGACTCGAGGAGTCATGTAGGGTCGGCACGAGGAATTATCGGTCGACTCGTGAACTCGGGACGCAACTCGAGGAGTCATGTGTAGAGTCAGCACGAGGAGTAGTTAGTCGACTCGTGGACTCGATACTCAACTCGAGGAGTGAAGTCAACTCGAGTAGTCATGTGTAGAGTCGGCACGAGGAATTATCGGTCGACTCGTGGACTCGGGACTCAACTCCAGGAGTGAACTATACTCGAGGAGTCATGTGTAGAGTCGACACGAGGACTATTTAGTCGACTCGTGGACTCGGGACTCAACTCGAGGAGTGAACTCAACTCGAGGAGTCATGTAGAGTCGGCACGAGGAGTAGTTAGTCGACTCGTGAACTCGGACTTCAACTCGAGGAATGAACTCAACTCGAGGAGTCATGTAGGGTCGGCACGATGACTTATTGGTCGACTCGTGGACTCAGGACTTAACTCGAGGAGTGAACTCAACTCGAGGAGTCATGTGTAGAGTCAGCACGAGGACTAGTTAGTCGACTCGTGGACTCGGGACTCAACTCGAGGAGTGAACTCAACTCGAGGAGTCATGTGTCGAGTCGCCACGGGGAATTATCGATCGACTCGTGGACTCGGGACTCAACTCGAGGAGTGAACTCAACTCGAGGAGTCATGTGTAGAGTTGACACGAGGACTAGTTAGTCGACTCGTGGACTCGGGACTAAACTCGAGGAGTGAACTCAACTCGAGGAGTCATGTAGAGTCGGCACAAGGACTAGGTAGTCGACTCGTGAACTCGGACTTCAACTAAAGGAATGAACTCAACTCGAGGAGTCATGTGGAGTCGGCACGAGGAGTAGTTAGTCGACTCGTGGACTCGGATTTCAACTCGAGGAATGAACTCAACTCGAGGAGTCATGTGTAGAGTCAGCACGAGGACTAGTTAGTCGACTCGTGGACTCGGGACTCAACTCGAGGAGTCATGTGTCGAGTCGCCACGGGGAATTATCGATCGACTCGTGGACTCGGGACTCAACTCGAGGAGTGAACTCTACTCGAGGAGTCATGTGTAGAGTTGACACGAGGACTAGTTAGTCGACTCGTGGACTCGGGACTCAACTCGAGGAGTGAAGTCAACTCGAGGAGTCATGTGTAGAGTCGGCACGAGGAATTATCGGTCAACTCGTGGACTCGGGACTCAACCCCAGGAGTGAACTATACTCGAGGAGTCATGTGTAGAGTCGACACGAGGACTAGTTAGTCGACTCGTGGACTCGGGACTCAACACGAGGAGTGAAGTCAACTCGAGGACTCATGTAGAGTCGGCACGAGGAGTAGTTAGTCGACTCGTGAACTCGGACTTCAACTCGAGGAATGAACTCAACTCGAGGAGTCATGTGGAGTCGGCACGAGGAGTAGTGAGTCGACTCGTGGACTCGGATTTCAACTCGAGGAATGAACTCAACTCGAGGAGTCATGTGTAGAGTCAGCACTAGGACTAGTTAGTCGACTCTTGGACTCGGGTCTCAACTCGAGGAGTGAACTCAACTCGAGGAGTGAACTCAACTCGAGGAGTCATGTAGAGTCGGTACGAGGACTTATCGGTCGACTCGTGGACTCGGGACTCAACTCGAGGAGTGAACTCAACTCGAGGAGTCATGTGTAGAGTCAGCACGAGGACTAGTTAGCCGACTCGTCGACTCGGGACTCAACTCGAGGAGTGATCTCAACTCGAGGTGTCATGTAGAGTCGGCACGAGGACTTATCGGTCGACTCGTGGACTCGGGACTCAACTCGAGGAGTGAACTCAACTCAAGGAGTCATGTGTAGAGTCAGCAAGAGGACTAGTTAGTCGACTCATGGACTCGGGACTCAACTCGAGGAGTCATGTGTAGAGTCAGCACGAGGACTAGTTAGTCGACTCGTGGACTCGGGACTCAACTCGAGGAGTGAACTTGACTCGAGGAGTCATGTAGGGTCGGCGCGAGGAATTATCGGTCGACTCGTGGACTCGGGACGCAACTTGAGGAGTGAACTCAACTCGAGGAGTCATGTGTAGAGTCAGCACGAGGAGTAGTTAGTCGACTCGTGAACTCGATACTCAACTCGAGGAGTGAAGTCAACTCGAGGAGTCATGTGTAGAGTCGGCACGAGGAATTATCGGTCGACTCGTGGACTCGGGACTCAACTCCAGGAGTGAACTATACTCGAGGAGTCATGTGTAGAGTCGACACGAGGACTATTTAGTCGACTCGTGGACTCGGGACTCAACTCGAGGAGTGAACTCAACTCGAGGAGTCATGTAGAGTCGGCACGAGGAGTAGTTAGTCGACTCGTGAACTCGGACTTCAACTCGAGGAATGAACTCAACTCGAGGAGTCATGTAGGGTCGGCACGATGACTTATTGGTCGACTCGTGGACTCGGGACTTAACTCGAGGAGTGAACTCAACTCGAGGAGTCATCTGTAGAGTCAGCACGAGGACTAGTTAGTCGACTCGTGGACTCGGGACTCAACTCGAGGAGTCATGTGTCGAGTCGCCACGGGGATTATCGATCGACTCGTGGACTCGGGACTCAACTCGAGGAGTGAACTCTACTCGAGGAGTCATGTGTAGAGTTGACACGAGGACTAGTTAGTCGACTCGTGGACTCGGGACTAAACTCGAGGAGTGAACTCAACTCGAGGAGTCATGTAGAGTCGGCACAAGGAGTAGGTAGTCGACTCGTGAACTCGGACTTCAACTAAAGGAATGAACTCAACTCGAGGAGTCATGTGGAGTCGGCACGAGGAGTAGTTAGTCGACTCGTGGACTCGGATTTCAACTCGAGGAATGAACTCAACTCGAGGAGTCATGTGTAGAGTCAGCACGAGGACTAGTTAGTCGACTCGTGGACTCGGGACTCAACTCGAGGAGTGAACTTAACTCGAGGAGTCATGTAGAGTCGGCACGAGGACTTATCGGTCGACTCGTGGACTCGGGACTCAACTCGAGGAGTGAACTCAACTCGAGGAGTCATGTGTAAAGTCAACACGAGGACTAGTTAGCCGACTCGTGGACTCGGGACTCAACTCGAGGAGTGAACTTGACTCGAGGAGTCATGTAGGGTCGGCACGAGGAATTATCGGTCGACTCGTGGACTCAGGACGCAACTCGAGGAGTGAACTCAACTCGAGGAGTCATGTGTAGAGTCAGCACGAGGACTTGTTAGTCGTCTCGTGGACTCGAGACTCAACTCGAGGAGTGAAGTCAACTCGAGGAGTCATGTGTAGAGTCGGCACGAGGAATTATCGGTCGACTCGTGGACTCGGGACTCAACTCCAGGAGTGAACTATACTCGAGGAGTCATGTGTAGAGTCGACACGAGGACTAGTTAGTCGACTCGTGGACTCGGGACTCAACTCGAGGAGTGAACTCAACTCGAGGAGTCATGTAGAGTCGGCACGAGGAGTAGTTAGTCGACTCGTGAACTCGTACTTCAACTCGAGGAATGAACTCAACTCGAGGAGTCATGTGGAGTCGCCACGAGGAGTAGTTAGTCGACTCATGGACTCGGATTTCAACTCGAGGAATGAACTCAACTCGAGGAGTCATGTGTAGAGTCAGCACTAGGACTAGTTAGTCGACTCGTGGATTCGGGTCTCAACTCGAGGAGTAAACTCAACTCGAGGAGTCATGTAGAGTCGGCACGAGGACTTATCGGTCGACTCGTGGACTCGGGACTCAACTCGAGGAGTGAACTCAACTCGAGGAGTCATGTGTAGAGTCAGCACGAGGACTAGTTAGCCGACTCGTCGACTCGGGACTCAACTCGAGGAGTGATCTCAACTCGAGGAGTCATGTAGAGTCGGCACGAGGACTTATCGGTCGACTCGTGAACTCGGCACTCAACTCGAGGAGTGAACTCAACTCGAGGAGTCATGTGTAGAGTCAGCAAGAGGACTAGTTAGTCGACTCGTGGACTCGGGACTCAACTCGAGGAGTCATGTGTAGAGTCAGCACGAGGACTAGTTAGTCGACTCGTGGACTCGGGACTCAACTCGAGGAGTGAACTTGACTCGAGGAGTCATGTAGGGTCGGCACGAGGAATTATCGGTCGACTCGTGGACTCGGGACACAACTCGAGGAGTGAACTCAACTCGAGGAGTCATGTGTAGAGTCAGCACGAGGACTAGTTAGTCGACTCGTGGACTCGAGACTCAACTCGAGGAGTGAAGTCAACTCGAGGAGTCATGTGTAGAGTCGGCACGAGGAATTATCGGTCGACTCGTGGACTCGGGACTCAACTCCAGGAGTGAACTATACTCGAGGAGTCATGTGTAGAGTCGACACGAGGACTAGTTAGTCGACTCGTGGACTCGGGACTCAACTCGAGGAGTGAAGTCAACTCGAGGACTCATGTAGAGTCGGCACGAGGAGTAGTTAGTCGACTCGTGAACTCGGACTTCAACTCGAGGAATGATATCAACTCGAGGAGTCATGTGGAGTCGGCACGAGGAGTAGTGAGTCGACTCGTGGACTCGGATTTCAACTCGAGGAATGAACTCAACTCGAGGAGTCATGTGTAGAGTCAGCACTGGGACTAGTTAGTCGACTCTTGGACTCGGGTCTCAACTCGAGGAGTGAACTCAACTCGAGGAGTCATGTAGAGTCGGTACGAGGACTTATCGGTCGACTCGTGGACTCGGGACTCAACTCGAGGAGTGAACTCAACTCGAGGAGTCATGTGTAGAGTCAGCACGAGGACTAGTTAGCCGACTCGTCGACTCGGGACTCAACTCGAGGAGTGATCTCAACTCGAGGAGTCATGTAGAGTCGGCACGAGGACTTATCGGTCGACTCGTGGACTCGGGACTCAACTCGAGGAGTGAACTCAACTCGAGGAGTCATGTGGAGAGTCAGCAAGAGGACTAGTTAGTCGACTCGTGGACTCGGGACTCAACTCGAGGAGTCATGTGTAGAGTCAGCACGAGGACTAGTTAGTCGACTCGTGGACTCGGGACTCAACTCGAGGAGTAAACTTGACTCGAGGAGTCATGTAGGGTCGGCACTAGGAATTATCGGTCGACTCGTGGACTCGGGACAGAACTCGAGGAGTGTACTCAACTCGAGGAGTCATGTGTAGAGTCAGCACGAGGACTAGTTAGTCGACTCGTGGACTCGAGACTCAACTCGAGGAGTGAAGTCAACTCGAGGAGTCATGTGTAGAGTCGGCACGAGGAATTATCGGTCGACTCGTGGACTCGGGACTCAACTCCAGGAGTGAACTATACTCGAGGAGTCATGTGTAGAGTCGACACGAGGACTAGTTAGTCGACTCGTGGACTCGGGACTCAACTCGAGGAGTGAAGTCAACTCGAGGACTCATGTAGAGTCGGCACGAGGAGTAGTTAGTCGACTCGTGACCTCGGACTTCAACTCGAGGAATGAACTCAACTCGAGGAGTCATGTGGAGTCGGCACGAGGAGTAGTGAGTCGACTCGTGGACTCAGATTTCAACTCGAGGAATGAACTCAACTCGAGGAGTCATGTCTAGAGTCAGCACTAGGACTAGTTAGTCGACTCTTGGACTCGGGTCTCAACTCGAGGAGTGAACTCAACTCGAGGAGTCATGTAGAGTCGGTACGAGGACTTATCGGTCGACTCGTCGACTCGGGACTCAACTCGAGGAGTGATCTCAACTCGAGGAGTCATGTAGAGTCGGCACGAGGACTTATCGGTCGACTCGTGGACTCGGGACTCAACTCGAGGAGTGAACTCAACTCGAGGAGTCATCTGTAGAGTCAGCAAGAGGACTAGTTAGTCGACTCGTGGACTCGGGACTCAACTCGAGGAGTCATGTGTAGAGTCAGCACGAGGACTTGTTAGTCGACTCGAGGACTCGGGACTCAACTCGAGGAGTGAACTTGACTCGAGGAGTCATGTAGGGTCGGCACGAGGAATTATCGGTCGACTCGTGGACTCGGGACGTAACTCGAGGAGTGAACTCAACTCGAGGAGTCATGTGTAGAGTCAGCACGAGGAGTAGTTAGTCGACTCGTGGACTCGATACTCAACTCGAGGAGTGAAGTCAACTCGAGGAGTCATGTGTAGAGTCGGCACGAGGAATTATCGGTCGACTCGTGGACTCGGGACTCAACTCCAGGAGTGAACTATACTCGAGGAGTCATGTGTAGAGTCGACACGAGGACTATTTAGTCGACTCGTGGACTCGGGACTCAACTCGAGGAGTCATGTAGAGTCGGCACGAGGAGTAGTTAGTCGACTCGTGAACTCGGACTTCAACTCGAGGAATGAACTCAACTCGAGGAGTCATGTAGGGTCGGCACGATGACTTATTGGTCGACTCGTGGACTCAGGACTTAACTCGAGGAGTGAACTCAACTCGAGGAGTCATGTGTAGAGTCAGCACGAGGACTAGTTAGTCGACTCGTGGACTCGGGACTCAACTCGAGGAGTGAACTCAACTCGAGGAGTCATGTGTCGAGTCGCCACGGGGAATTATCGATCGACTCGTGGACTCGGGACTCAACTCGAGGAGTGAACTCTACTCGAGGAGTCATGTGTAGAGTTGACACGAGGACTAGTTAGTCGACTTGTGGACTCGGGACTAAACTCAAGGAGTGAACTCAACTCGAGGAGTCATGTAGAGTCGGCACAAGGAGTAGGTAGTCGACTCGTGAACTCAGACTTCAACTAAAGGAATGAACTCAACTCGAGGAGTCATGTGGAGTCGGCACGAGGAGTAGTTAGTCGACTCGTGGACTCGGATTTCAACTCGAGGAATGAACTCAACTCGAGGAGTCATGTGTAGAGTCAGCACGAGGACTAGTTAGTCAACTCGTGGACTCGGGACTCAACTCGAGGAGTGAACTCAACTCGAGGAGTCATGTAGAGTCGGCACGAGGACTTATCGGTCGACTCGTGGACTCGGGACTCAACTCGAGGAGTGAACTCAACTCGAGGAGTCACGTGTAGAGTCAGCACGAGGACTAGTTAGCCGACTCGTGGACTCGGGACTCAACTCGAGGAGTGAACTTGACTCGAGGAGTCATGTAGGGTCGGCACGAGGAATTATCGGTCGACTCGTGGACTCAGGACGCAACTCGAGGAGTGAACTCAACTCGAGGAGTCATGTGTAGAGTCAGCACGAGGACTAGTTAGTCGACTCGTGGACTCGAGACTCAACTCGAGGAGTCAAGTCAACTCGAGGAGTCATGTGTAGAGTCGGCACGAGGAATTATCGGTCGACTCGTGGACTCGGGACTCAACTCCAGGAGTGAACTATACTCGAGGAGTCATGTGTAGAGTCGACACGAGGACTAGTTAGTCGACTCGTGGACTCGGGACTCAACTCGAGGAGTGAAGTCAACTCGAGGACTCATGTAGAGTCGGCACGAGGAGTAGTTAGTCGACTCGTGAACTCGGACTTCAACTCGAGGAATGAACTCAACTCGAGGAGTCATGTGGAGTCGGCACGAGGAGTAGTGAGTCGACTCGTGGACTCGGATTTCAACTCGAGGAATGAACTCAACTCGAGGAGTCATGCGTAGAGTCAGCACTAGGACTAGTTAGTCGACTCGTGGACTCGAGTCTCAACTCGAGGAGTGAACTCAACTCGAGGAGTCATGTAGAGTCGGTATGAGGACTTATCGGTCGACTCGTGGACTCGGGACTCAACTCGAGGAGTGAACTCAACTCGAGGAGTCATGTGTAAAGTCAACACGAGGACTAGTTAGCCGACTCGTCGACTCGGGACTCAACTCGAGGAGTGATCTCAACTCGAGTTGTCATGTAGAGTCGGCACGAGGACTTATCGGTCGACTCGTGGACTCGGGACTCAACTCGAGGAGTGAACTCAACTCGAGGAGTCACGTGTAGAGTCAGCACGAGGACTAGTTAGCCGACTTGTGGACTCGGGACTCAACTCGAGGAGTGAACTTGACTCGAGGAGTCATGTAGGGTCGGCACGAGGAATTATCGGTCGACTCGTGGACTCAGGACGCAACTCGAGGAGTGAACTCAACTCGAGGAGTCATGTGTAGAGTCAGCACGAGGACTAGTTAGTCGTCTCGTGGACTCGAGACTCAACTCGAGGAGTGAAGTCAACTCGAGGAGTCATGTGTAGAGTCGGCACGAGGAATTATCGGTCGACTCGTGGACTCGGGACTCAACTCGAGAAGTGAACTCAACTCGAGGAGTCATGTGTAGAGTCAGCACGAGGACTAGTTAGTCGTCTCGTGGACTCGAGACTCAACTCGAGGAGTGAAATCAACTCGAGGAGTCATGTAGAGTCGGTATGAGGACTTATCGGTCGACTCGTGGACTCGGGACTCAACTCGAGGAGTGAACTCAACTCGAGGAGTCATGTGTAAAGTCAACACGAGGACTAGTTAGCCGACTCGTCGACTCGGGACTCAACTCGAGGAGTGATCTCAACTCGAGTAGTCATGTAGAGTCGGCACGAGGACTTATCGGTCGACTCGTGGACTCGGGACTCAACTCGAGGAGTCATGTGTAGAGTCAGCAAGAGGACTAGTTAGTCGACTCGTGGACTCGGGACTCAACTCGAGGAGTCATGTGTAGAGTCAGCACGAGGACTAGTTAGTCGACTCGTGGACTCGGGACTCAACTCGAGGAGTGAACTTGACTCGAGGAGTCATGTAGGGTCGGCACGAGGAATTATCGGTCGACTCGTGGACTCGGGACGCAACTCGAGGAGTGAACTCAACTCGAGGAGTCATGTGTAGAGTCAGCACGAGGACTAGTTAGTCGACTCGTGGACTCGATACTCAACTCGAGGAGTGAAGTCAACTCGAGGAGTCATGTGTAGAGTCGGCACGAGGAATTATCGGTCGACTCGTGGACTCGGGACTCAACTCCAGGAGTGAACTATACTCGAGGAGTCATGTGTAGAGTCGACAAGAGGACTATTTAGCCGACTCGTGGACTCGAGACTCAACTCGAGGAGTCATGTGTCGAGTCGCCACGGGGAATTATCGATCGACTCGTGGACTCGGGACTCAACTCGAGGAGTGAACTCTACTCGAGGAGTCATGTGTAGAGTTGACACGAGGATTAGTTAGTCGACTCGTGGACTCGGGACTAAACTCGAGGAGTGAACTCAACTCGAGGAGTCATGTAGAGTCGGCACAAGGAGTAGGTAGTCGACTCGTGAACTCAGACTTCAACTAAAGGAATGAACTCAACTCGAGGAGTCATGTGGAGTCGGCACGAGGAGTAGTTAGTCGACTCGTGGACTCGGATTTCAACTCGAGGAATGAACTCAACTCGAGGAGTCATGTGTAGAGTCAGCACGAGGACTAGATAGTCAACTCGTGGACTCGGGACTCAACTCGAGGAGTGAACTCAACTCGAGGAGTCATGTAGAGTCGGCACGAGGACTTATCGGTCGACTCGTGGACTCGGGACTCAACTCGAGGAGTGAACTCAACTCGAGGAGTCACGTGTAGAGTCAGCACGAGGACTAGTTAGCCGACTCGTGGACTCGGGACTCAACTCGAGGAGTGAACTTGACTCGAGGAGTCATGTAGGGTCGGCACGAGGAATTATCGGTCGACTCGTGGACTCAGGACGCAACTCGAGGAGTGAACTCAACTCGAGGAGTCATGTGTAGAGTCAGCACGAGGACTAGTTAGTCGACTCGTGGACTCGAGACTCAACTCGAGGAGTGAAGTCAACTCGAGGAGTCATGTGTAGAGTCGGCACGAGGAATTATCGGTCGACTCGTGGACTCGGGACTCAACTCCAGGAGTGAACTATACTCGAGGAGTCATGTGTAGAGTCGACACGAGGACTAGTTAGTCGACTCGTGGACTCGGGACTCAACTCGAGGAGTGAAGTCAACTCGAGGACTCATGTAGAGTCGGCACGAGGAGTAGTTAGTCGACTCGTGAACTCGGACTTCAACTCGAGGAATGAACTCAACTCGAGGAGTCATGTGGAGTCGGCACGAGGAGTAGTGAGTCGACTCGTGGACTCGGATTTCAACTCGAGGAATGAACTCAACTCGAGGAGTCATGTGTAGAGTCAGCACTAGGACTAGTTAGTCGACTCGTGGACTCGGGTCTCAACTCGAGGAGTGAACTCAACTCGAGGAGTCATGTAGAGTCGGTATGAGGACTTATCGGTCGACTCGTGGACTCGGGACTCAACTCGAGGAATGAACTCAACTCGAGGAGTCATGTGTAAAGTCAACACGAGGACTAGTTAGCCGACTCGTCGACTCGGGACTCAACTCGAGGAGTGATCTCAACTCGAGTAGTCATGTAGAGTCGGCACGAGGACTTATCGGTCGACTCTTGGACTCGGGACTCAACTCGAGGAGTGAACTCAACTCGAGGAGTCATGTGTAGAGTCGGCAAGAGGACTAGTTAGTCGACTCGTGGACTCGGGACTCAACTCGAGGAGTCATGTGTAGAGTCAGCACGAAGACTAGTTAGTCGACTCGTGGACTCGGGACTCAACTCGAGGAGTGAACTTGACTCGAGGAGTCATGTAGGGTCGGCACGAGGAATTATCGGTCGACTCGTGGACTCGGGACGCAACTCGAGGAGTGAACTCAACTCGAGGAGTCATGTGTAGAGTCAACACGAGGACTAGTTAGTCGACTCGTTGACTCGGGACTCAACTCGAGGAGTGAACTCAACTCGAGGAGTCATGTAGAGTCAGCACAAGGAGTAGTTAGTCGACTCGTGAACTCGGACTTTAACTTGAGGAATGAACTCAACTCGAGGAGGCATGTGGAGTCGGCAGGAGGTGTAGTTAGTCGACTCGTGGACTCGGATTTAACCTTGAGGAATGAACTCAACTCGAGGAGTCATGTGTAGAGTCAGCACAAGGACTAGTTAGTCAACTCGTGGACTCGGGACTCAACTCCAGGAGTGAACTATACTCGAGGAGTCATGTGTAGAGTCGACACGAGGACTATTTAGTCGACTCGTGGACTCGGGACTCAACTCGAGGAGTCATGTAGAGTCGGCACGAGGAGTAGTTAGTCGACTCGTGAACTCGGACTTCAACTCGAGGAATGAACTCAACTCGAGGAGTCATGTAGGGTCGGCACGATGACTTATTGGTCGACTCGTGGACTCAGGACTTAACTCGAGGAGTGAACTCAACTCGAGGAGTCATGTGTAGAGTCAGCACGAGGACTAGTTAGTCGACTCGTGGACTCGGGACTCAACTCGAGGAGTGAACTCAACTCGAGGAGTCATGTGTCGAGTCGCCACGGGGAATTATCGATCGACTCGTGGACTCGGGACTCAACTCGAGGAGTGAACTCTACTCGAGGTGTCATGTGTAGAGTTGACACGAGGACTAGTTAGTCGACTCGTGGATTCGGGAATAAACTCGAGGAGTGAACTCAACTCGAGGAGTCATGTAGAGTCGGCACAAGGAGTAGGTAGTCGACTCGTGAACTCAGACTTCAACTAAAGGAATGAACTCAACTCGAGGAGTCATGTGGAGTCGGCACGAGGAGTAGTTAGTCGACTCGTGGACTCGGATTTCAACTCGAGGAATGAACTCAACTCGAGGAGTCATGTGTAGAGTCAGCACGAGGACTAGTTAGTCGACTCGTGGACTCGGGACTCAACTCGAGGAGTGAACTCTACTCGAGGAGTCATGTGTAGAGTTGACACGAGGACTAGTTAGTCGACTCGTGGACTCGGGACTAAACTCGAGGAGTGAACTCAACTCGAGGAGTCATGTAGAGTCGGCACAAGGAGTAGGTAGTCGACTCGTGAACTCAGACTTCAACTAAAGGAATGAACTCAACTCGAGGAGTCATGTGGAGTCGGCACGAGGAGTAGTTAGTCGACTCGTGGACTCGGATTTCAACTCGAGGAATGAACTCAACTCGAGGAGTCATGTGTAGAGTCAGCACGAGGACTAGTTAGTCAACTCGTGGACTCGGGACTCAACTCGAGGAGTGAAATCAACTCGAGGAGTCATGTAGAGTCGGCACGAGGACTTATCGGTCGACTCGTGGACTCGGGACTCAACTCGAGGAGTGAACTCAACTCGAGGAGTCACGTGTAGAGTCAGCACGAGGACTAGTTAGCCGACTCGTGGACTCGGGACTCAACTCGAGGAGTGAACTTGACTCGAGGAGTCATGTAGGGTCGGCACGAGGAATTATCGGTCGACTCGTGGACTCAGGACGCAACTCGAGGAGTGAACTCAACTCGAGGAGTCATGTGTAGAGTCAGCACGAGGACTAGTTAGTCGACTCGTGGACTCGAGACTCAACTCGAGGAGTGAAGTCAACTCGAGGAGTCATGTGTAGAGTCGGCACGAGGAATTATCGGTCGACTCGTGGACTCGGGACTCAACTCCAGGAGTGAACTATACTCGAGGAGTCATGTGTAGAGTCGACACGAGGACTAGTGAGTCGACTCGTGGACTCGGGACTCAACTCGAGGAGTGAAGTCAACTCGAGGACTCATGTAGAGTCGGCACGAGGAGTAGTTAGTCGACTCGTGAACTCGGACTTCAACTCGAGGAATGAACTCAACTCGAGGAGTCATGTGGAGTCGGCACGAGGAGTAGTGAGTCGACTCGTGGACTCGGATTTCAACTCGAGGAATGAACTCAACTCGAGGAGTCATGTGTAGAGTCAGCACTAGGACTAGTTAGTCGACTCGTGGACTCGGGTCTCAACTCGAGGAGTGAACTCAACTCGAGGAGTCATGTAGAGTCGGTATGAGGACTTATCGGTCGACTCGTGGACTCGGGACTCAACTCGAGGAGTGAACTCAACTCGAGGAGTCATGTGTAAAGTCAACACGAGGACTAGTTAGCCGACTCGTCGACTCGGGACTCAACTCGAGGAGTGATCTCAACTCGAGTAGTCATGTAGAGTCGGCACGAGGACTTATCGGTCGACTCGTGGACTCGGGACTCAACTCGAGGAGTGAACTCAACTCGAGGAGTCATGTGTAGAGTCAGCAAGAGGACTAGTTAGTCGACTCGTGGACTCGGGACTCAACTCGAGGAGTCATGTGTAGAGTCAGCACGAGGACTAGTTAGTCGACTCGTGGACTCGGGACTCAACTCGAGGAGTGAACTTGACTCGAGGAGTCATGTAGGGTCGGCACGAGGAATTATCGGTCGACTCGTGGACTCGGGACGCAACTCGAGGAGTGAACTCAACTCGAGGAGTCATGTGTAGAGTCAACACGAGGACTAGTTAGTCGACTCGTTGACTCGGGACTCAACTCGAGGAGTCATGTAGAGTCAGCACAAGGAGTAGTTAGTCGACTCGTGAACTCGGACTTTAACTTGAGGAATGAACTCAACTCGAGGAGGCATGTGGAGTCGGCAGGAGGTGTAGTTAGTCGACTCGTGGACTCGGATTTAACCTTGAGGAATGAACTCAACTCGAGGAGTCATGTGTAGAGTCAGCACAAGGACTAGTTAGTCGACTCGTGGACTCGGGACTCAACTCCAGGAGTGAACTATACTCGAGGAGTCATGTGTAGAGTCGACACGAGGACTATTTAGTCGACTCGTGGACTCGGGACTCAACTCGAGGAGTCATGTAGAGTCGGCACGAGGAGTAGTTAGTCGACTCGTGAACTCGGACTTCAACTCGAGGAGTCATGTAGGGTCGGCACGATGACTTATTGGTCGACTCGTGGACTCAGGACTTAACTCGAGGAGTGAACTCAACTCGAGGAGTCATGTGTAGAGTCAGCACGAGGACTAGTTAGTCGACTCGTGGACTCGGGACTCAACTCGAGGAGTGAACTCAACTCGAGGAGTCATGTGTCGAGTCGCCACGGGGAATTATCGATCGACTCGTGGACTCGGGACTCAACTCGAGGAGTGAACTCTACTCGAGGAGTCATGTGTAGAGTTGACACGAGGACTAGTTAGTCGACTCGTGGACTCGGGAATAAACTCGAGGAGTGAACTCAACTCGAGGAGTCATGTAGAGTCGGCACAAGGAGTAGGTAGTCGACTCGTGAACTCAGACTTCAACTAAAGGAATGAACTCAACTCGAGGAGTCATGTGGAGTCGGCACGAGGAGTAGTTAGTCGACTCGTGGACTCGGATTTCAACTCGAGGAATGAACTCAACTCGAGGAGTCATGTGTAGAGTCAGCACGAGGACTAGTTAGTCGACTCGTGGACTCGGGACTCAACTCGAGGAGTGAACTCAACTCGAGGAGTCATGTAGAGTCGGCACGAGGACTTATCGGTCGACTCGTGGACTCGGGACTCAACTCGAGGAGTGAACTCAACTCGAGGAGTCACGTGTAGAGTCAGCACGAGGACTAGTTAGCCGACTCGTGGACTCGGGACTCAACTCGAGGAGTGAACTTGACTCGAGGAGTCATGTAGGGTCGGCACGAGGAATTATCGGTCGACTCGTGGACTCAGGACGCAACTCGAGGAGTGAACTCAACTCGAGGAGTCATGTGTAGAGTCAGCACGCGGACTAGTTAGTCGACTCGTGGACTCGAGACTCAACTCGAGGACTGAAGTCAACTCGAGGAGTCATGTGTAGAGTCGGCAAGAGGAATTATCGGTCGACTCGTGGACTCGGGACTCAACCCCAGGAGTGAACTATACTCGAGGAGTCATGTGTAGAGTCGACACGAGGACTAGTTAGTCGACTCGTGGACTCGGGACTCAACTCGAGGAGTTAACTCAACTCGAGGACTCATGTAGAGTCGGCACGAGGAGTAGTTAGTCGACTCGTGAACTCGGACTTCAACTCGAGGAATGAACTCAACTCGAGGAGTCATGTGGAGTCGGCACGAGGAGTAGTGAGTCGACTCGTGGACTCGGATTTCAACTCGAGGAATGAACTCAACTCGAGGAGTCATGTGTAGAGTCAGCACTTGGACTAGTTAGTCGACTCGTGGACTCGGGTCTCAACTCGAGGAGTGAACTCAACTCGAGGAGTCATGTAGAGTCGGTATGAGGACTTATCGGTCGACTCGTGGACTCGGGACTCAACTCGAGGAGTGAACTCAACTCGAGGAGTCATGTGTAGAGTCAACACGAGGACTAGTTAGTCGACTCGTTGACTCGGGACTCAACTCGAGGAGTCATGTAGAGTCAGCACAAGGAGTAGTTAGTCGACTCGTGAACTCGGACTTTAACTTGAGGAATGAACTCAACTCGAGGAGGCATGTGGAGTCGGCAGGAGGTGTAGTTAGTCGACTCGTGGACTCGGATTTAACCTTGAGGAATGAACTCAACTCGAGGAGTCATGTGTAGAGTCAGCACAAGGACTAGTTAGTCGACTCGTGGACTCGGGACTCAACTCCAAGAGTGAACTATACTCGAGGAGTCATGTGTAGAGTCGACACGAGGACTATTTAGTCGACTCGTGGACTCGGGACTCAACTCGAGGAGTCATGTAGAGTCGGCACGAGGAGTAGTTAGTCGACTCGTGAACTCGGACTTCAACTCGAGGAATGAACTCAACTCGAGGAGTCATGTAGGGTCGGCACGATGACTTATTGGTCGACTCGTGGACTCAGGACTTAACTCGAGGAGTGAACTCAACTCGAGGAGTCATGTGTAGAGTCAGCACGAGGACTAGTTAGTCGACTCGTGGACTCGGGACTCAACTCGAGGAGTGAACTCAACTCGAGGAGTCATGTGTCGAGTCGCCACGGGGAATTATCGATCGACTCGTGGACTCGGGACTCAACTCGAGGAGTGAACTCTACTCGAGGAGTCATGTGTAGAGTTGACACGAGGACTAGTTAGTCGACTCGTGGACTCGGGAATAAACTCGAGGAGTGAACTCAACTCGAGGAGTCATGTAGAGTCGGCACAAGGAGTAGGTAGTCGACTCGTGAACTCAGACTTCAACTAAAGGAATGAACTCAACTCGAGGAGTCATGTGGAGTCGGCACGAGGAGTAGTTAGTCGACTCGTGGACTCGGATTTCAACTCGAGGAATGAACTCAACTCGAGGAGTCATGTGTAGAGTCAGCACGAGGACTAGTTAGTCGACTCGTGGACTCGGGACTCAACTCGAGGAGTGAACTCAACTCGAGGAGTCATGTAGAGTCGGCACGAGGACTTATCGGTCGACTCGTGGACTCGGGACTCAACTCGAGGAGTGAACTCAACTCGAGGAGTCACGTGTAGAGTCAGCACGAGGACTAGTTAGCCGACTCGTGGACTCGGGACTCAACTCGAGAAGTGAACTTGACTCGAGGAGTCATGTAGGGTCGGCACGAGGAATTATCGGTCGACTCGTGGACTCAGGACGCAACTCGAGGAGTGAACTCAACTCGAGGAGTCATGTGTAGAGTCAGCACGTGGACTAGTTAGTCGACTCGTGGACTCGAGACTCAACTCGAGGACTGAAGTCAACTCGAGGAGTCATGTGTAGAGTCGGCATGAGGAATTATCGGTCGACTCGTGGACTCGGGACTCAACCCCAGGAGTGAACTATGCTCGAGGAGTCATGTGTAGAGTCGACACGAGGACTAGTTAGTCGACTCGTGGACTCGGGACTCAACTCGAGGAGTGAACTCAACTCGAGGACTCATGTAGAGTCGGCACGAGGAGTAGTTAGTCGACTCGTGAACTCGGACTTCAACTCGAGGAATGAACTCAACTCGAGGAGTCATGTGGAGTCGGCACGAGGAGTAGTGAGTCGACTCGTGGACTCGGATTTCAACTCGAGGAATGAACTCAACTCGAGGAGTCATGTGTAGAGTCAGCACTTGGACTAGTTAGTCGACTCGTGGACTCGGGTCTCAACTCGAGGAGTGAACTCAACTCGAGGAGTCATGTAGAGTCGGTATGAGGAGTTATCGGTCGACTCGTGGACTCGGGACTCAACTCGAGGAGTGAACTCAACTCGAGGAGTCATGTGTAGAGTCAACACGAGGACTAGTTAGCCGACTCGTCGACTCGGGACTCAACTCGAGGAGTGATCTCAACTCGAGTAGTCATGTAGAGTCGGCACGAGGACTTATCGGTCGACTCATGGACTCGGGACTCAACTCGAGGAGTGAACTCAACTCGAGGAGTCATGTGTAGAGTCAGCAAGAGGACTAGTTAGTCGACTCGTGGACTCAGGACTCAACTCGAGGAGTCATGTGTAGAGTCAGCACGAGGACTAGTTAGTCGACTCGTGGACTCGGGACTCAACTCGAGGAGTGAACTTGACTCGAGGAGTCATGTAGGGTCGGCACGAGGAATTATCGGTCGACTCGTGGACTCGGGACGCAACTCGAGGAGTGAACTCAACTCGAGGAGTCATGTGTAGAGTCAGCACGAGGACTAGTTAGTCGACTCGTGGACTCGATACTCAACTCGAGGAGTGAAGTCAACTCGAGGAGTCATGTGTAGAGTCGGCACGAGGAATTATCGGTCGACTCGTGGACTCGGGACTCAACTCCAGGAGTGAACTATACTCGAGGAGTGATGTGTAGAGTCGACAAGAGGACTATTTAGCCGACTCGTGGACTCGGGACTCAACTCGAGGAGTGAACTCAACTCGAGGAGTCATGTAGAGTCGGCACGAGGAGTAGTTAGTCGACTCGTGAACTCGGACTTCAACTCGAGGAATGAACTCAACTCGAGGAGTCATGTGGAGTCGGCACGAGGACTAGTTAGTCAACTCGTGGACTCGGGACTCAACTCGAGTAGTGTACTCAACTCGAGGAGTCATGTTGAGTCGGCACGAGGACTTATCGGTCGACTCGTGGACTCGGGACTCAACTCGAGGAGTGAACTCAACTCGAGGAGTCATGTGTAGAGTCAGCACGAGGACTAGTTAGCCGACTCGTCGACTCGGGACTCAACTCGAGGAGTGAACTCAACTCGAGGAGTCATGTAGAGTCGGCACCAGGACTTATCGGTCGACTCGTGGACTCGGGACTCAACTCGAGGAGTAAACTCAACTCGAGGAGTCATGTGTAGAGTCAGCAAGAGGACTAGTTAGTCGACTCATGGACTCGGGACTCAACTCGAGGAGTCATGTGTAGAGTCAGCATGAGGACTAGTTAGTCGACTCGTGGACTCGGGACTCAACTCGAGGAGTGAACTCAACACAAGGAGTCATGTAGAGTCGGCACGAGGACTTATCGGTCGACTCGTGGATTCGGGACACAACTCGAGGAGTGAACTCAACTCGAGGAGTCATGTGTAGAGTCAGCACGAGGACTACTGAGTCGACTCGTGGACTCGGGACTCAACTCGAGGAGTGAACTCATCTCGAGGAGTCATGTGTAGAGTCAGCACAAGGACTAGTTAGTCGACTCGTGGACTCATGACTCAACTCGAGGAGTCATGTAGAGTCGGCACGAGGACTTATCGGTCGAATCGCAGACTTGGGACTCAACTCAAGGAGTGAACTTAACTCGAGGAGTCATGTAGAGTCGGCATGATGACTTATTGGTCGACTCGTGGACTCGGGACTTAACTAGAGGAGTGAACTCAAGTCGAGGAGTCATGTGTAGAGTCCGCACGAGGACTAGTTAGTCGACTCGTGGACTCGGGACTCAACTCGAGGAGTGAACTCAACTCGAGGAGTCATGTGTCGAGTCCCCACGGGGAATTATCGGTCGACTCGTGGCCTCGGGACTCAACTCGAGCAGTGAACTCTACTCGAGGAGTCATGTGTAGAGTCAACACGAGGACTAGTTAGTCGACTCGTTGACTCGGGACTCAACTCGAGGAGTGAACTCAACTCGAGGAGTCATGTAGAGTCAGCACAAGGAGTAGTTAGTCGACTCGTGAACTCGTACTTTAACTTGAGGAATGAACTCAACTTGAGGAGTCATGTGGAGTCGGCAGGAGGTGTAGTTAGTCGACTCGTGGACTCGGATTTCAACTTGAGGAATGAACTCAACTCGAGGAGTCATGTGTAGAGTCAGCACAAGGACTAGTTAGTCGACTCGTGGACTCGGGACTCAACTCGAGGAGTGAACTCAACTCGAGGAGTCAATTAGAGTCGGCACGAGGACTTATCGGTCGACTCGTGGACTCGGGACTCAACTCGAGGAGTCATGTGTAGAGTCAGCACGAGGACTAGTTAGTCGACTCGTGGACTCGGGACTCAACTCGAGGAGTGAACTTGACTCGAGGAGTCATGTAGGGTCGGCACGAGGAATTATCGGTCGACTCGTGGACTCGGGACGCAACTCGAGGAGTGAACTCAACTCGAGGAGTCATGTGTAGAGTCAGCACGAGGACTAGTTAGTCGACTCGTGGACTCGATACTCAACTCGAGGAGTGAAGTCAACTCGAGGAGTCATGTGTAGAGTCGGCACGAGGAATTATCGGTCGACTCGTGGACTCGGGACTCAACTCCAGGAGTGAACTATACTCGAGGAGTCATGTGTAGAGTCGACAAGAGGACTATTTAGTCGACTCATGGACTCGGGACTCAACTCGAGGAGTGAACTCAACTCGAGGAGTGAACTCAACTCGAGGAGTCATGTGTCGAGTCGCCACGGGGAATTATCGATCGACTCGTGGACTCGGGACTCAACTCGAGGAGTGAACTCTACTCGAGGAGTCATGTGTAGAGTTGACACGAGGACTAGTTAGTCGACTCGTGGACTCGGGAATAAACTCGAGGAGTGAACTCAACTCGAGGAGTCATGTAGAGTCGGCACAAGGAGTAGGTAGTCGACTCGTGAACTCAGACTTCAACTAAAGGAATGAACTCAACTCGAGGAGTCATGTGGAGTCGGCACGAGGAGTAGTTAGTCGACTCGTGGACTCGGATTTCAACTCGAGGAATGAACTCAACTCGAGGAGTCATGTGTAGAGTCAGCACGAGGACTAGTTAGTCGACTCGTGGACTCGGGACTCAACTCGAGGAGTGAACTCAACTCGAGGAGTCATGTAGAGTCGGCACGAGGACTTATCGGTCGACTCGTGGACTCGGGACTCAACTCGAGGAGTGAACTCAACTCGAGGAGTCACGTGTAGAGTCAGCACGAGGACTAGTTAGCCGACTCGTGGACTCGGGACTCAACTCGAGGAGTGAACTTGACTCGAGGAGTCATGTAGGGTCGGCACGAGGAATTATCGGTCGACTCGTGGACTCAGGACGCAACTCGAGGAGTGAACTCAACTCGAGGAGTCATGTGTAGAGTCAGCACGCGGACTAGTTAGTCGACTCGTGGACTCGAGACTCAACTCGAGGACTGAATTCAACTCGAGGAGTCATGTGTAGAGTCGGCACGAGGAATTATCGGTCAACTCGTGGACTCGGGACTCAACCCCAGGAGTGAACTATACTCGAGGAGTCATGTGTAGAGTCGACACGAGGACTAGTTAGTCGACTCGTGGACTCGGGACTCAACTCGAGGAGTGAACTCAACTCGAGGACTCATGTAGAGTCGGCACGAGGAGTAGTTAGTCGACTCGTGAACTCGGACTTCAACTCGAGGAATGAACTCAACTCGAGGAGTCATATGGAGTCGGCACGAGGAGTAGTGAGTCGACTCGTGGACTCGGATTTCAACTCGAGGAATGAACTCAACTCGAGGAGTCATGTGTAGAGTCAGCACTTGGACTAGTTAGTCGACTCGTGGACTCGGGTCTCAACTCGAGGAGTGAACTCAACTCGAGGAGTCATGTAGAGTCGGTATGAGGACTTATCGGTCGACTCGTGGACTCGGGACTCAACTCGAGGAGTGAACTCAACTCGAGGAGTCATGTGTAGAGTCAACACGAGGACTAGTTAGCCGACTCGTCGACTCGGGACTCAACTCGAGGAGTGATCTCAACTCGAGTAGTCATGTAGAGTCGGCACGAGGACTTATCGGTCGACTCATGGACTCGGGACTCAACTCGAGGAGTGAACTCAACTCGAGGAGTCATGTGTAGAGTCAGCACGAGGACTAGTTAGTCGACTCGTGGACTCGGGACTCAACTCGAGGAGTGAACTTGACTCGAGGAGTCATGTTGGGTCGGCACGAGGAATTATCGGTCGACTCGTGGACTCGGGACGCAACTCGAGGAGTGAACTCAACTCGAGGAGTCATGTGTAGAGTCAGCACGAGGACTAGTTAGTCGACTCGTGGACTCGATACTCAACTCGAGGAGTGAAGTCAACTCGAGGAGTCATGTGTAGAGTCGGCACGAGGAATTATCGGTCGACTCGTGGACTCGGGACTCAACTCCAGGAGTGAACTATACTCGAGGAGTCATGTGTAGAGTCGACAAGAGGACTATTTAGCCGACTCGTGGACTCGGGACTCAACTCGAGGAGTGAACTCAACTCGAGGAGTCATGTAGAGTCGGCACGAGGAGTAGTTAGTCGACTCGTGAACTCGGACTTCAACTCGAGGAATGAACTCAACTCGAGGAGTCATGTGGAGTCGGCACGAGGACTAGTTAGTCAACTCGTGGACTCGGGACTCAACTCGAGTAGTGTACTCAACTCGAGGAGTCATGTTGAGTCGGCACGAGGACTTATCGGTCGACTCGTGGACTCGGGACTCAACTCGAGGAGTGAACTCAACTCGAGGAGTCATGTGTAGAGTCAGCACGAGGACTAGTTAGCCGACTCGTCGACTCGGGACTCAACTCGAGGAGTGAACTCAACTCGAGGAGTCATGTAGAGTCGGCACCAGGACTTATCGGTCGACTCGTGGACTCGGGACTCAACTCGAGGAGTGAACTCAACTCGAGGAGTCATGTGTAGAGTCAGCAAGAGGACTAGTTAGTCGACTCATGGACTCGGGACTCAACTCGAGGAGTCATGTGTAGAGTCAGCATGAGGACTAGTTAGTCGACTCGTGGACTCGGGACTCAACTCGAGGAGTGAACTCAACACAAGGAGTCATGTAGAGTCGGCACGAGGACTTATCGGTCGACTCGTGGATTCGGGACACAACTCGAGGAGTGAACTCAACTCGAGGAGTCATGTGTAGAGTCAGCACGAGGACTACTGAGTCGACTCGTGGACTCGGGACTCAACTCGAGGAGTGAACTCATCTCGAGGAGTCATGTGTAGAGTCAGCACAAGGACTAGTTAGTCGACTCGTGGACTCATGACTCAACTCGAGGAGTCATGTAGAGTCGGCACGAGGACTTATCGGTCGAATCGCAGACTTGGGACTCAACTCAAGGAGTGAACTTAACTCGAGGAGTCATGTAGAGTCGGCATGATGACTTATTGGTCGACTCGTGGACTCGGGACTTAACTAGAGGAGTGAACTCAAGTCGAGGAGTCATGTGTAGAGTCCGCACGAGGACTAGTTAGTCGACTCGTGGACTCGGGACTCAACTCGAGGAGTGAACTCAACTCGAGGAGTCATGTGTCGAGTCCCCACGGGGAATTATCGGTCGACTCGTGGCCTCGGGACTCAACTCGAGCAGTGAACTCTACTCGAGGAGTCATGTGTAGAGTCAACACGAGGACTAGTTAGTCGACTCGTTGACTCGGGACTCAACTCGAGGAGTGAACTCAACTCGAGGAGTCATGTAGAGTCAGCACAAGGAGTAGTTAGTCGACTCGTGAACTCGGACTTTAACTTGAGGAATGAACTCAACTTGAGGAGTCATGTGGAGTCGGCAGGAGGTGTAGTTAGTCGACTCGTGGACTCGGATTTCAACTTGAGGAATGAACTCAACTCGAGGAGTCATGTGTAGAGTCAGCACAAGGACTAGTTAGTCGACTCGTGGACTCGGGACTCAACTCGAGGAGTGAACTCAACTCGAGGGGTCAATTAGAGTCGGCACGAGGACTTATCGGTCGACTCGTGGACTCGGGACTCAACTCGAGGAGTCATGTGTAGAGTCAGCACGAGGACTAGTTAGTCGACTCGTGGACTCGGGACTCAACTGGAGGAGTGAACTTGACTCGAGGAGTCATGTAGGGTCGGCACGAGGAATTATCGGTCGACTCGTGGACTTGGGACGCAACTCGAGGAGTGAACTCAACTCGAGGAGTCATGTGTAGAGTCAGCACGAGGACTAGTTAGTCGACTCGTGGACTCGATACTCAACTCGAGGAGTGAAGTCAACTCGAGGAGTCATGTGTAGAGTCGGCACGAGGAATTATCGGTCGACTCGTGGACTCGGGACTCAACTCCAGGAGTGAACTATACTCGAGGAGTCATGTGTAGAGTCGACAAGAGGACTATTTAGTCGACTCGTGGACTCGGGACTCAACTCGAGGAGTCATGTAGAGTCGGCACGAGGAGTAGTTAGTCGACTCGTGAACTCGGACTTCAACTCGAGGAATGAACTCAACTCGAGGAGTCATGTGGAGTCGGCACGAGGACTAGTTAGTCAACTCGTGGACTCGGGACTCAACTCGAGGAGTGTACTCAACTCGAGGAGTCATGTAGAGTCGGCACGAGGACTTATCGGTCGACTCGTGGACTCGGGACTCAACTCGAGGAGTGAACTCAACTCGAGGAGTCATGTGTAGAGTCAGTACGAGGACTAGTTAGCCGACTCGTCGACTCGGGACTCAATTCGAGGAGTGAACTCAACTCGAGGAGTCATGTAGAGTCGGCACCAGGACTTATCGGTCGACTCGTGGACTCGGGACTCAACTCGAGGAGTCATGTGTAGAGTCAGCAAGAGGACTAGTTAGTCGACTCATGGACTCGGGACTCAACTCCAGGAGTCATGTGTAGAGTCAGCATGAGGACTAGTTAGTCGACTCGTGGACTCGGGACTCAACTCGAGGAGTGAACTCAACTCAAGGAGTCATGTAGAGTCGGCCCGAGGACTTATCGGTCGACTCGTGGATTCGGGACACAACTCGAGGAGTGAACTCAACTCGAGGAGTCATGTGTAGAGTCAGCACGAGGACTACTAAGTCGACTCGTGGACTCGGGACTCAACTCGAGGAGTGAACTCATCTCGAGGAGTCATGTGTAGAGTCAGCACGAGGACTAGTTAGTCGACTCGTGGACTCGGGACTCAACTCGAGGAGTCATGTAGAGTCGGCATGAGGACTTATCGGTCGAATCGCAGACTTGGGACTCAACTCGAGGAGTGAACTCAACTCGAGGAGTCATGTAGAGTCGGCACGATGACTTATTGGTCGACTCGTGGACTCGGGACTTAACTCGAGGAGTGAACTCAAGTCGAGGAGTCATGTGTAGAGTCAGCACGAGGACTAGTTAGTCGACTCGTGGACTTGGGACTCAACTCGAGGAGTGAACTCAACTCGAGGAGTCATGTGTCGAGTCGCCACGGGGAATTATCGGTCAACTCGGGACTCAACTCGAGCAGTGAACTCTACTCGAGGAGTCATGTGTAGAGTCAACACGAGGACTAGTTAGTCGACTCGTTGACTCGGGACTCAACTCGAGGAGTGAACTCAACTCGAGGAGTCATGTAGAGTCAGCACAAGGAGTAGTTAGTCGACTCGTGAACTCGGACTTTAACTTGAGGAATGAACTCAACTCGAGGAGTCATGTGGAGTCGGCAGGAGGTGTAGTTAGTCGACTCGTGGACTCGGATTTCAACTTGAGGAATGAACTCAACTCGAGGAGTCATGTGTAGAGTTAGCACGAGGACTAGTTAGTCGACTCGTGGACTCGGGACTCAACTCGAGGAGTGAACTCAACTCGAGGAGTCATGTGTCGAGTCCCCACGGGGAATTATCGGTCGACTCGTGGCCTCGGGACTCAACTCGAGCAGTGAACTCTACTCGAGGAGTCATGTGTAGAGTCAACACGAGGACTAGTTAGTCGACTCGTTGACTCGGGACTCAACTCGAGGAGTGAACTCAACTCGAGGAGTCATGTAGAGTCAGCACAAGGAGTAGTTAGTCGACTCGTGAACTCGGACTTTAACTTGAGGAATGAACTCAACTTGAGGAGTCATGTGGAGTCGGCAGGAGGTGTAGTTAGTCGACTCGTGGACTCGGATTTCAACTTGAGGAATGAACTCAACTCGAGGAGTCATGTGTAGAGTCAGCACAAGGACTAGTTAGTCGACTCGTGGACTCGGGACTCAACTCGAGGAGTGAACTCAACTCGAGGAGTCAATTAGAGTCGGCACGAGGACTTATCGGTCGACTCGTGGACTCGGGACTCAACTCGAGGAGTCATGTGTAGAGTCAGCACGAGGACTAGTTAGTCGACTCGTGGACTCGGGACTCAACTGGAGGAGTGAACTTGACTCGAGGAGTCATGTAGGGTCGGCACGAGGAATTATCGGTCGACTCGTGGACTTGGGACGCAACTCGAGGAGTGAACTCAACTCGAGGAGTCATGTGTAGAGTCAGCACGAGGACTAGTTAGTCGACTCGTGGACTCGATACTCAACTCGAGGAGTGAAGTCAACTCGAGGAGTCATGTGTAGAGTCGGCACGAGGAATTATCGGTCGACTCGTGGACTCGGGACTCAACTGCAGGAGTGAACTATACTCGAGGAGTCATGTGTAGAGTCGACAAGAGGACTATTTAGTCGACTCGTGGACTCGGGACTCAACTCGAGGAGTCATGTAGAGTCGGCACGAGGAGTAGTTAGTCGACTCGTGAACTCGGACTTCAACTCGAGGAATGAACTCAACTCGAGGAGTCATGTGGAGTCGGCACGAGGACTAGTTAGTCAACTCGTGGACTCGGGACTCAACTCGAGGAGTGTACTCAACTCGAGGAGTCATGTAGAGTCGGCACGAGGACTTATCGGTCGACTCGTGGACTCGGGACTCAACTCGAGGAGTGAACTCAACTCGAGGAGTCATGTGTAGAGTCAGTACGAGGACTAGTTAGCCGACTCGTCGACTCGGGACTCAATTCGAGGAGTGAACTCAACTCGAGGAGTCATGTAGAGTCGGCACCAGGACTTATCGGTCGACTCGTGGACTCGGGACTCAACTCGAGGAGTCATGTGTAGAGTCAGCAAGAGGACTAGTTAGTCGACTCATGGACTCGGGACTCAACTCCAGGAGTCATGTGTAGAGTCAGCATGAGGACTAGTTAGTCGACTCGTGGACTCGGGACTCAACTCGAGGAGTGAACTCAACTCAAGGAGTCATGTAGAGTCGGCCCGAGGACTTATCGGTCGACTCGTGGATTCGGGACACAACTCGAGGAGTGAACTCAACTCGAGGAGTCATGTGTAGAGTCAGCACGAGGACTACTAAGTCGACTCGTGGACTCGGGACTCAACTCGAGGAGTGAACTCATCTCGAGGAGTCATGTGTAGAGTCAGCACGAGGACTAGTTAGTCGACTCGTGGACTCGGGACTCAACTCGAGGAGTCATGTAGAGTCGGCATGAGGACTTATCGGTCGAATCGCAGACTTGGGACTCAACTCGAGGAGTGAACTCAACTCGAGGAGTCATGTAGAGTCGGCACGATGACTTATTGGTCGACTCGTGGACTCGGGACTTAACTCGAGGAGTGAACTCAAGTCGAGGAGTCATGTGTAGAGTCAGCACGAGGACTAGTTAGTCGACTCGTGGACTTGGGACTCAACTCGAGGACTGAACTCAACTCGAGGAGTCATGTGTCGAGTCGCCACGGGGAATTATCGGTCAACTCGGGACTCAACTCGAGCAGTGAACTCTACTCGAGGAGTCATGTGTAGAGTCAACACGAGGACTAGTTAGTCGACTCGTTGACTCGGGACTCAACTCGAGGAGTGAACTCAACTCGAGGAGTCATGTAGAGTCAGCACAAGGAGTAGTTAGTCGACTCGTGAACTCGGACTTTAACTTGAGGAATGAACTCAACTCGAGGAGTCATGTGGAGTCGGCAGGAGGTGTAGTTAGTCGACTCGTGGACTCGGATTTCAACTTGAGGAATGAACTCAACTCGAGGAGTCATGTGTAGAGTTAGCACGAGGACTAGTTAGTCGACTCGTGGACTCGGGACTCAACTCGAGGAGTGAACTCAACTCGAGGAGTCATGTGTCGAGTCCCCACGGGGAATTATCGGTCGACTCGTGGCCTCGGGACTCAACTCGAGCAGTGAACTCTACTCGAGGAGTCATGTGTAGAGTCAACACGAGGACTAGTTAGTCGACTCGTTGACTCGGGACTCAACTCGAGGAGTGAACTCAACTCGAGGAGTCATGTAGAGTCAGCACAAGGAGTAGTTAGTCGACTCGTGAACTCGGACTTTAACTTGAGGAATGAACTCAACTTGAGGAGTCATGTGGAGTCGGCAGGAGGTGTAGTTAGTCGACTCGTGGACTCGGATTTCAACTTGAGGAATGAACTCAACTCGAGGAGTCATGTGTAGAGTCAGCACAAGGACTAGTTAGTCGACTCGTGGACTCGGGACTCAACTCGAGGAGTGAACTCAACTCGAGGAGTCAATTAGAGTCGGCACGAGGACTTATCGGTCGACTCGTGGACTCGGGACTCAACTCGAGGAGTCATGTGTAGAGTCAGCACGAGGACTAGTTAGTCGACTCGTGGACTCGGGACTCAACTCGAGGAGTGAACTTGACTCGAGGAGTCATGTAGGGTCGGCACGAGGAATTATCGGTCGACTCGTGGACTCGGGACGCAACTCGAGGAGTGAACTCAACTCGAGGAGTCATGTGTAGAGTCAGCACGAGGACTAGTTAGTCGACTCGTGGACTCGATACTCAACTCGAGGAGTGAAGTCAACTCGAGGAGTCATGTGTAGAGTCGGCACGAGGAATTATCGGTCGACTCGTGGACTCGGGACTCAACTCCAGGAGTGAACTATACTCGAGGAGTCATGTGTAGAGTCGACAAGAGGACTATTTAGTCGACTCGTGGACTCGGGACTCAACTCGAGGATTGAACTCAACTCGAGGAGTTATGTAGAGTCGGCACGAGGAGTAGTTAGTCGACTCGTGAACTCGGACTTCAACTCGAGGAATGAACTCAACTCGAGGAGTCATGTGGAGTCGGCACGAGGACTAGTTAGTCAACTCGTGGACTCGGGACTCAACTCGAGGAGTGTACTCAACTCGAGGAGTCATGTAGAGTCGGCACGAGGACTTATCGGTCGACTAGTGGACTCGGGACTCAACTCGAGGAGTGAACTCAACTCGAGGAGTCATGTGTAGAGTCAGTACGAGGACTAGTTAGCCGACTCGTCGACTCGGGACTCAATTCGAGGAGTGAACTCAACTCGAGGAGTCATGTAGAGTCGGCACCAGGACTTATCGGTCGACTCGTGGACTCGGGACTCAACTCGAGGAGTCATGTGTAGAGTCAGCAAGAGGACTAGTTAGTCGACTCATGGACTCGGGACTCAACTCGAGGAGTCATGTGTAGAGTCAGCATGAGGACTAGTTAGTCGACTCGTGGACTCGGGACTCAACTCGAGGAGTGAACTCAACTCAAGGAGTCATGTAGAGTCGGCACGAGGACTTATCGGTCGACTCGTGGATTCGGGACACAACTCGAGGAGTGAACTCAACTCGAGGAGTCATGTGTAGAGTCAGCACGAGGACTACTAAGTCGACTCGTGGACTCGGGACTCAACTCGAGGAGTGAACTCATCTCGAGGAGTCATGTGTAGAGTCAGCACGAGGACTAGTTAGTCGACTCGTGGACTCGGGACTCAACTCGAGGAGTCATGTAGAGTCGGCATGAGGACTTATCGGTCGAATCGCAGACTTGGGACTCAACTCGAGGAGTGAACTCAACTCGAGGAGTCATGTAGAGTCGGCACGATGACTTATTGGTCGACTCGTGGACTCGGGACTTAACTCGAGGAGTGAACTCAAGTCGAGGAGTCATGTGTAGAGTCAGCACGAGGACTAGTTAGTCGACTCGTGGACTCGGGACTCAACTCGAGGAGTGAACTCAACTCGAGGAGTCATGTGTCGAGTCGCCACGGGGAATTATCGGTCGACTCGGGACTCAACTCGAGCAGTGAACTCTACTCGAGGAGTCATGTGTAGAGTCAACATGAGGACTAGTTAGTCGACTCGTTGACTCGGGACTCAACTCGAGGAGTGAACTCAACTCGAGGAGTCATGTAGAGTCAGCACAAGGAGTAGTTAGTCGACTCGTGAACTCGGACTTTAACTTGAGGAATGAACTCAACTCGAGGAGTCATGTGGAGTCGGCAGGAGGTGTAGTTAGTCGACTCGTGGACTCGGATTTCAACTTGAGGAATGAACTCAACTCGAGGAGTCATGTGTAGAGTTAGCACGAGGACTAGTTAGTCGACTCGTGGACTCGGGACTCAACTCGAGGAGTGAACTCAACTCGAGGAGTCATGTGTCGAGTCCCCACGGGGAATTATCGGTCGACTCGTGGCCTCGGGACTCAACTCGAGCAGTGAACTCTACTCGAGGAGTCATGTGTAGAGTCAACACGAGGACTAGTTAGTCGACTCGTTGACTCGGGACTCAACTCGAGGAGTGAACTCAACTCGAGGAGTCATGTAGAGTCAGCACAAGGAGTAGTTAGTCGACTCGTGAACTCGGACTTTAACTTGAGGAATGAACTCAACTTGAGGAGTCATGTGGAGTCGGCAGGAGGTGTAGTTAGTCGACTCGTGGACTCGGATTTCAACTTGAGGAATGAACTCAACTCGAGGAGTCATGTGTAGAGTCAGCACAAGGACTAGTTAGTCGACTCGTGGACTCGGGACTCAACTCGAGGAGTGAACTCAACTCGAGGAGTCAATTAGAGTCGGCACGAGGACTTATCGGTCGACTCGTGGACTCGGGACTCAACTCGAGGAGTCATGTGTAGAGTCAGCACGAGGACTAGTTAGTCGACTCGTGGACTCGGGACTCAACTGGAGGAGTGAACTTGACTCGAGGAGTCATGTAGGGTCGGCACGAGGAATTATCGGTCGACTCGTGGACTTGGGACGCAACTCGAGGAGTGAACTCAACTCGAGGAGTCATGTGTAGAGTCAGCACGAGGACTAGTTAGTCGACTCGTGGACTCGATACTCAACTCGAGGAGTGAAGTCAACTCGAGGAGTCATGTGTAGAGTCGGCACGAGGAATTATCGGTCGACTCGTGGACTCGGGACTCAACTCCAGGAGTGAACTATACTCGAGGAGTCATGTGTAGAGTCGACAAGAGGACTATTTAGTCGACTCGTGGACTCGGGACTCAACTCGAGGAGTCATGTAGAGTCGGCACGAGGAGTAGTTAGTCGACTCGTGAACTCGGACTTCAACTCGAGGAATGAACTCAACTCGAGGAGTCATGTGGAGTCGGCACGAGGACTAGTTAGTCAACTCGTGGACTCGGGACTCAACTCGAGGAGTGTACTCAACTCGAGGAGTCATGTAGAGTCGGCACGAGGACTTATCGGTCGACTCGTGGACTCGGGACTCAACTCGAGGAGTGAACTCAACTCGAGGAGTCATGTGTAGAGTCAGTACGAGGACTAGTTAGCCGACTCGTCGACTCGGGACTCAATTCGAGGAGTGAACTCAACTCGAGGAGTCATGTAGAGTCGGCACCAGGACTTATCGGTCGACTCGTGGACTCGGGACTCAACTCGAGGAGTCATGTGTAGAGTCAGCAAGAGGACTAGTTAGTCGACTCATGGACTCGGGACTCAACTCCAGGAGTCATGTGTAGAGTCAGCATGAGGACTAGTTAGTCGACTCGTGGACTCGGGACTCAACTCGAGGAGTGAACTCAACTCAAGGAGTCATGTAGAGTCGGCCCGAGGACTTATCGGTCGACTCGTGGATTCGGGACACAACTCGAGGAGTGAACTCAACTCGAGGAGTCATGTGTAGAGTCAGCACGAGGACTACTAAGTCGACTCGTGGACTCGGGACTCAACTCGAGGAGTGAACTCATCTCGAGGAGTCATGTGTAGAGTCAGCACGAGGACTAGTTAGTCGACTCGTGGACTCGGGACTCAACTCGAGGAGTCATGTAGAGTCGGCATGAGGACTTATCGGTCGAATCGCAGACTTGGGAC
Source organism: Urtica dioica subsp. dioica (assembly GCF_054948205.1). Lineage (NCBI taxonomy): Eukaryota > Viridiplantae > Streptophyta > Magnoliopsida > Rosales > Urticaceae > Urtica > Urtica dioica. The sequence continues at coordinate 33,815,561 of NC_142759.1, read as the reverse complement.
TCAACTCGAGGAGTGAACTCAACTCGAGGAGTCATGTAGAGTCGGCACGATGACTTATTGGTCGACTCGTGGACTCGGGACTTAACTCGAGGAGTGAACTCAAGTCGAGGAGTCATGTGTAGAGTCAGCACGAGGACTAGTTAGTCGACTCGTGGACTTGGGACTCAACTCGAGGACTGAACTCAACTCGAGGAGTCATGTGTCGAGTCGCCACGTGGAATTATCGGTCAACTCGGGACTCAACTCGAGCAGTGAACTCTACTCGAGGAGTCATGTGTAGAGTCAACACGAGGACTAGTTAGTCGACTCGTTGACTCGGGACTCAACTCGAGGAGTGAACTCAACTCGAGGAGTCATGTAGAGTCAGCACAAGGAGTAGTTAGTCGACTCGTGAACTCGGACTTTAACTTGAGGAATGAACTCAACTCGAGGAGTCATGTGGAGTCGGCAGGAGGTGTAGTTAGTCGACTCGTGGACTCGGATTTCAACTTGAGGAATGAACTCAACTCGAGGAGTCATGTGTAGAGTTAGCACGAGGACTAGTTAGTCGACTCGTGGACTCGGGACTCAACTCGAGGAGTGAACTCAACTCGAGGAGTCATGTGTCGAGTCCCCACGGGGAATTATCGGTCGACTCGTGGCCTCGGGACTCAACTCGAGCAGTGAACTCTACTCGAGGAGTCATGTGTAGAGTCAACACGAGGACTAGTTAGTCGACTCGTTGACTCGGGACTCAACTCGAGGAGTGAACTCAACTCGAGGAGTCATGTAGAGTCAGCACAAGGAGTAGTTAGTCGACTCGTGAACTCGGACTTTAACTTGAGGAATGAACTCAACTTGAGGAGTCATGTGGAGTCGGCAGGAGGTGTAGTTAGTCGACTCGTGGACTCGGATTTCAACTTGAGGAATGAACTCAACTCGAGGAGTCATGTGTAGAGTCAGCACAAGGACTAGTTAGTCGACTCGTGGACTCGGGACTCAACTCGAGGAGTGAACTCAACTCGAGGAGTCAATTAGAGTCGGCACGAGGACTTATCGGTCGACTCGTGGACTCGGGACTCAACTCGAGGAGTCATGTGTAGAGTCAGCACGAGGACTAGTTAGTCGACTCGTGGACTCGGGACTCAACTCGAGGAGTGAACTTGACTCGAGGAGTCATGTAGGGTCGGCACGAGGAATTATCGGTCGACTCGTGGACTCGGGACGCAACTCGAGGAGTCATGTGTAGAGTCAGCACGAGGACTAGTTAGTCGACTCGTGGACTCGATACTCAACTCGAGGAGTGAAGTCAACTCGAGGAGTCATGTGTAGAGTCGGCACGAGGAATTATCGGTCGACTCGTGGACTCGGGACTCAACTCCAGGAGTGAACTATACTCGAGGAGTCATGTGTAGAGTCGACAAGAGGACTATTTAGTCGACTCGTGGACTCGGGACTCAACTCGAGGATTGAACTCAACTCGAGGAGTTATGTAGAGTCGGCACGAGGAGTAGTTAGTCGACTCGTGAACTCGGACTTCAACTCGAGGAATGAACTCAACTCGAGGAGTCATGTGGAGTCGGCACGAGGACTAGTTAGTCAACTCGTGGACTCGGGACTCAACTCGAGGAGTGTACTCAACTCGAGGAGTCATGTAGAGTCGGCACGAGGACTTATCGGTCGACTAGTGGACTCGGGACTCAACTCGAGGAGTGAACTCAACTCGAGGAGTCATGTGTAGAGTCAGTACGAGGACTAGTTAGCCGACTCGTCGACTCGGGACTCAATTCGAGGAGTGAACTCAACTCGAGGAGTCATGTAGAGTCGGCACCAGGACTTATCGGTCGACTCGTGGACTCGGGACTCAACTCGAGGAGTCATGTGTAGAGTCAGCAAGAGGACTAGTTAGTCGACTCATGGACTCGGGACTCAACTCGAGGAGTCATGTGTAGAGTCAGCATGAGGACTAGTTAGTCGACTCGTGGACTCGGGACTCAACTCGAGGAGTGAACTCAACTCAAGGAGTCATGTAGAGTCGGCACGAGGACTTATCGGTCGACTCGTGGATTCGGGACACAACTCGAGGAGTGAACTCAACTCGAGGAGTCATGTGTAGAGTCAGCACGAGGACTACTAAGTCGACTCGTGGACTCGGGACTCAACTCGAGGAGTGAACTCATCTCGAGGAGTCATGTGTAGAGTCAGCACGAGGACTAGTTAGTCGACTCGTGGACTCGGGACTCAACTCGAGGAGTCATGTAGAGTCGGCATGAGGACTTATCGGTCGAATCGCAGACTTGGGACTCAACTCGAGGAGTGAACTCAACTCGAGGAGTCATGTAGAGTCGGCACGATGACTTATTGGTCGACTCGTGGACTCGGGACTTAACTCGAGGAGTGAACTCAAGTCGAGGAGTCATGTGTAGAGTCAGCACGAGGACTAGTTAGTCGACTCGTGGACTCGGGACTCAACTCGAGGAGTGAACTCAACTCGAGGAGTCATGTGTCGAGTCGCCACGGGGAATTATCGGTCGACTCGGGACTCAACTCGAGCAGTGAACTCTACTCGAGGAGTCATGTGTAGAGTCAACATGAGGACTAGTTAGTCGACTCGTTGACTCGGGACTCAACTCGAGGAGTGAACTCAACTCGAGGAGTCATGTAGAGTCAGCACAAGGAGTAGTTAGTCGACTCGTGAACTCGGACTTTAACTTGAGGAATGAACTCAACTCGAGGAGTCATGTGGAGTCGGCAGGAGGTGTAGTTAGTCGACTCGTGGACTCGGATTTCAACTTGAGGAATGAACTCAACTCGAGGAGTCATGTGTAGAGTTAGCACGAGGACTAGTTAGTCGACTCGTGGACTCGGGACTCAACTCGAGGAGTGAACTCAACTCGAGGAGTCATGTGTAGAGTCAGCAAGAGGACTAGTTAGTCGACTCGTGGACTCGGGACTCAACTCGAGGAGTCATGTGTAGAGTCAGCACAAGGACTAGTTAGTCGACTCGTGGACTCGGGACTCAACTCGAGGAGTCATGTAGAGTCGGCACGAGGACTTATTGGTCGAATCGCAGACTTGGGACTCAACTCGAGGAGTGAACTCAACTCGAGGAGTCATGTGTAGAGTCAACACGAGGACTAGTTAGTCGACTCGTTGACTCGGGACTCAACTCGAGGAGTGAACTCAACTCGAGGAGTCATGTAGAGTCAGCACAAGGAGTAGTTAGTCGACTCGTGAACTCGGACTTTAACTTGAGGAATGAACTCAACTCGAGGAGTCATGTGGAGTCGGCAGGAGGTATAGTTAGTCGACTCGTGGACTCGGATTTCAATTTGAGGAATGAACTCAACTCGAGGAGTCATGTGTAGAGTCAGCACGAGGACTAGTTAGTCGACTCGTGGACTCGGGACTCAACTCGAGTAGTAAACTCAACTCGAGGAGTCAATTAGAGTCGGCACGAGGACTTATCGGTCGACTCGTGGACTCGGGACTCATGTGTAGAGTCAGCATGAGTACTAGTTGGTCGACTCGTGGACTCGGGACTCAAGTCGAGGAGTGAACTTGACTCGAGGAGTCATGTAGGGTCGGCACGAGGAATTATCGATCGACTCGTGGACTCGGGATGCAACTCGAGGAGTGAACCCAACTCGAGGAGTCATGTGTAGAATCAGCACGAGGAGTAGTTAGTCAACTCGTGGACTCGAGACTTAACTCAAGGAGTGAAGTCAACTCGAGGAGTCATGTGTAGAGTCGGTACGAGGAATTATCGGTCGACTCGTGGACTCGGGACTCAACTCCAGGAGTGAACTATACTCGAGGAGTCATGTGTAGAGTCGACACGAGGACTAGTTAGTCGACTCGTGGACTCGGCACTCAACTCGACGAGTCATGTAGAGTCGACACGAGGAGTAGTTAGTCGACTCGTGAACTCGGACTTCAACTCGAGGAATGAACTCAACTCGAGGAGTCATGTAGAGTCGCCACGAGGAGTAGTTAGTCGACTCGTGGACTCGGATTTCAACTCGAGGAATGAACTCAACTCGAAGAGTCATGTGTAGAGTCAGCACGAGGACTAGTTAGTCGACTCGTGGACTCGGGACTCAACTCGAGGAGTGAACTCAACTCGAGGAGTCATGTAGAGTCGGCACGAGGACTTATCGGTCGACTCGTGGATTCGGGACACAACTCGAGGAGTGAACTTAACTCGAGGAGTCATGTGTAGAGTCAGCACGAGGACTAGTTAGTCGACTCGTGGACTCGGGACTCAACTCGAGGAGTGAACTCATCTCGAGGAGTCATGTGTAGAGTCAGCACGAGTACTAGTTAGTCAACTCGTGGACTCGGGACTCAACTCGAGGAGTCATGTAGAGTCGGCACGAGGACTTATCGGTCGACTCGCGGACTTGGGACTCAACTCGAGGAGTGAACTCAACTCGAGGAGTCATGTAGGGTCGGCACGTTGACTTATTCGTCGACTCGTGGACTCGGGACTTAACTCGAGGAGTGAACTCAACTCGAGGAGTCATGTGTAGAGTCAGCACGAGGGCTAGTTAGTGGACTCGGGACTCAACTCGAGGAGTGAGGCCAAGCGCCGGCGACGGGCCCGCTGTCGGGCCGACCACGGGGGAGACAAGACCCGCCGGGCCAGGCACACACGCTATGGACCGGCCGGCCGGCTTGGGTGATCTCCACGAGGGACTCGCCGAGCCAAGAATCGCCTCCGGCGTCGACCGCTCGAGCGAGTCGTCGGATCGTCGCACCACACATGCGGCGATGCTTTCTTTAACCGGGCGGGAGGAAGCACGGGCCCTATCGTTTCCGACCGGAGAGTCGGCAGTATGTTGCGGCCTCGATTGCTCGGGTGTTGACATTCCGAGTTTGCTTTCGATTGCTAGTTTTGCGATCTTGAGGAGGCGATATGGCATCCCGGATTCCGTTTCGATCTTGCGAGCATCGCCCGACGATCTCCCGACTCGCCCTCGGAAAGGACACGCCGCCATTCACGAGGCGAGTCTTCACGGAGGGCTACGGTTACCCTTCCAGCCGGTGATCCAAGAGCTATTGATTCGGTTGAGGGTGCAGGCGTCGCAAATGTCTCTGTTCTTCTATCGGGTAGTCGCTGCGTGCCATATGATGCTCTATCAAGGAAAGAAAAGGGCGGTCACCGCAGATGATATACAAGATCTCGTGCTTGTTCGTGGGGTCCCAGGGAAACCGGGCTTCTATTCGGCGTTCACTCGGAAGCGCATCTCCATCGTTACCGAGGTTACCTCCAAGCATCGGTATCCTTGGGTGTGGGTGTCTGAGTCGGCCTTCAGGGCGGCACCTCTATCGTTTGGACCTGCGACTGATTTTCCCTCAGTCGGGGATGCCGAGGATTCCGAACTCGTAGCCGTGATCAAGGCAATCCCGGACTCGAGGTGGTAGGGTTCATTGTTTGAGTCCCCGGACCTAATGGCGAGGACCGGGTGGTTCGTACCAGAGGGCGAGGATCTTCGATGTCTTACTTCCGGTGCGGAGGCCACGGGGGGTCCTGAATCCGAAGCCGGGGGTTCGACCGCTCCTCCCCCTGATGCGGGGGGTACTAATTATACATATGCTTTTATTCTTATCGCGGCTTTCCGTTGTTTACGCTTATTGTTTGCGTTCTAACTTATTGCTGTGTCTTTCTCTTTTTCAGATACCATACCCGACGACATCGACCGCGCACACAAGTGCCGAGAGTGGCACCTATCGTCGAAGCTACGACCGCGGCTCGTCCCCAAGCTGAGGTTCACCACCGGGATTTGCCACCGCGAGCGAGGAACGAGGCGATCTCTTCTAACAAGTGACCGTCGTCGTCGACTTCCTTCGGATTGCCCTCCGGCCAAAGGCACGCCCACACATTAGCGGCGCCGGACAGCATGGATTCGATGCTCCTAGCGGAGGCGGCAGAGCTGAGGGACCAATGCTCCCGAGGGATCCTTGCAACCTGTCTGCGGGATTTCAAGGGTTTGCTGACAACGAGCGACCTCGAGGATTTCCAGAATGGGATCGGAGACGCCCGAAAGGTATGATTCGTCTGCTCGTCTCATATGTAATCATTATACTTATTCCGATTATACGTATATCACTTGTTTCCACAGATGCTCGCACGCCAGGAGCGAAGCGACCGCATTCTCCGAGACCTGCTGCGGCGCAAGCAGATGATGGAGAAGGACAAGGAGTGCACGGCGGCCGCCCATGTTGCCGCTCTAGCGGGGGTTCGTACTGCCCGAGAGTTTCAAGGGCTCGAAGAGGAGTTGGAGCGAGTTTGCGGGGAATCGACGGCCGAGAAAATGCTTCGCATGGCCGAGCAGGCGTCTCGGGAGAAGGCGGAGCAGGCGGTTGACACCTTCTTAGGGGAGACAAAGAAACTCCAGGCGGCACTCTCGAGCCGGGATGAGGAGCTGAACATCGTCCACGCTCACCTATCGTCGAGCGAGATCTCTCGGGTCAAGGTCGAGAGGGAGAGGGATTCTTTGCGGGCGGAGGTGCAGACTCTCGTCGAGGAGAAAGACGACGCCGTGCGATCCAAGACGGACTTGGAGGACGACTGGGACCTCGCGCTGGAGGTGGCTCGCTATGATGCGGCCATACGGGTTCGCGATGCGACCGCGAAAGAGAACGCGTCTCGGGGAACCACCTTTTCTTTCTTCAACGCCATGTTCCCCCCTCTAGACGACGAGCCGCAGGTGGACGGCCTGCGTCCCCAAGTCCCCGCAGAGGCTGCAAAATCGATGAACCGCCCGCTTGACGGAGAGGCTACTGATGGGTCGGGCGCCCTCCGCCCCGAGGATGACGAGGAGCAGATGGACTTCGGCTCAGAGTAGCCGAATTTTTCTTTGGTTTTTCGCGCACTTGTTTAGCGCTTGTATCATGTTTTCTTTCGGGTGCTCATTATGTTTTTCTTGCTTGACATTCGGTGCGCTTTTCTTGTTGGGTTGTTTATGTGACATTGTTTGCTTTGGTTACAGCTTTTCTTATCTGTTATGCGTCTTATTTTCTCGACTTGCTATGCTTTAGCTTAATCGATTCGCGCAATCCAATTAGTGCGTGTCTTATGAACTCGGCTTACTATATCTAGAGTAACCGGTTTGCACGGCTTAGTGCCGCACCTGGCGGCGAGGTTTTCCACGGACGCTGCCTAGACCAGCTTCGTCGAGCGGGTGCAAGTTTTCGTCATTCATTTGTGACTCGCAGCCTATCGGCGTGTGTGAGCTGAACGACTATCGTGCCCAATTGCCGGTGCGTACGCTACCTATCGGCGTACGTGTCGTGCGCCGGAACGAGTTTGGGTAGAGCGTTATTCCCAGCGAGTGTGGTACTTGTTGGTACGCACATCGCGTAATGGGCGGGCTGCCAAGATCAACGATCCGGTGCGCAGATGTGATCAACCGACGCCGGAATGCGAGGCGGAGCGCCGCGCGGGGTACATGCAAAGTCGGAGGTCCGGAGCGTGGATCCGACTTGTCTACATTTTGCTACCTCTTGGTGCGTGAAACGTCGATTCGTGCATGCAAGGTCGGAGGTCCGGTGCGCGGATCCGACTTGCCGACACTTCGTTACCTCTCGGTGCACGAAGCGTCGATCGGTTGGAGGGCGTCGCACGAAGAATGTAAATGTTCCTGTTATCCTCATTAGCCCCCCGAGTTTCTTGGGTTCTCGTACAGGAGGCTAGAAATTATAATATCGTAGGACAAATGCTTTGAGATGAAATGTAATTCAATTATCACGTAGAAATAGTTCAAAATTGCATTCCCCAGCCATTGGATTTACTTGAAACGGAAAATTGTTCATTGCTAAAATTAAAAACAAAGTGGAAATAATTGAATGTCGGGGAAGCGGTGCATCTACTGGTAGTATTGTCGCAGGTGCTCCGCGTTCCACGGGTGTGTGAACACGAGTCCCTCCAGGTTCTCGAGCTTGTACGTGCCGTTGTGGATGGCTCGGTGCACGCGGTATGGACCTTCCCAGGTGGGGCCCAAGACACCCACCCCTTGCACGTTGGTGTTATGGAACACCCTTCTGAGGACGAGGCTTCCGTCAGTGAACTTCCGCAGCTTGACCTTGGAGTTGTAGTATTTCTCGACCTTCCTTTTTTGTGCAGCAAGGCGGGTTAGTGCGTCCGTCCTCTTCTCGTCTATGAGGTCTAGCTCGAGCCTGATTGCATCGTCGTTGGCGGCTTCTTCATACTCCTCGATGCGTAGGGTCGGCAGCTTGGTTTCAACTGACCCCAGCCTCGACGCCGAACGCGAGGGTGAAAGGGGTTTCGCCGGTCGCATTTCGTGCGTTGGTACGATACGCGCACAAGACCATGGGAAGCTTGTCGGCCCAAGCCCCCTTTCTCTCTTCCAGCTTCTTCTACAGGCTCTCTTTGATCGTCTTGTTGACCGCCTCGACTTCGCCGTTGGCTTGCGGATGGCGGGGAGAGGAGAAAGTCTTGCTAATGCCCAGTTGTTCGCACATTTCTCGGAGGCGCGCATTGTCGAATTGTTTTCCATTGTCGGTTACAATCGACGAGGGGATCCCGAAGCTATAAACGATGTTCTTCCAAATGAAGCTTGTCGTGTTCGCCTTAGTGCTCTTTGTTGTCGCACGAAAATGAACAACGATTAAATACCTCGGGCGGTTCGATCCAAGGCCGGACCAAGTGATCGCACCTGGGCCAAAAATGGGAGCTCGTAGACCGAGCTGCACCCTCCAAACCCTGAGGTGTGTTTTGGGGGGTGTGACTGTGCCAAAGGTTGGCTGCCTACGTACCCTTTAGTCGGGATCAGGTTAGAACGTAGTTCAATTTGTGTATTGGGGTCTATCTTGGGCTCAGTGGCTTTGGGAATCCAAGACTTTAGAGTCGGACCTGGCTCGTAGCTTCTGGTGAAGGCTTTAGAGGGGTCGCGCGCTCGTAGCTCGGAGTTCTAGCTCAAGGGCCGAGAAGCTGGAGGGCAGTGTGTACTGCAGAAGCTCGGGTCGCAGAAGGGGAGCGCGATCCCTCTCGTGGAGGGGGGTCCTTGTTTCTGAGCCGAGGGAAGAGGAGTGCGCGCTCTTGGAATGTCACAAGAGCACGAGAGAATTCTCTAGAGGAGAGAAGTATTGTTTTCGAAAAAGCATGTATTCTTCGAAAAGGTATGAATTGTCCTTTTTTTCCTCCCCTGGGGTGGGGTATTTATAGTTTTTGAGGGGAGGCCTTGGGCTGGCCCCTTGAGGCCCACCGGGTGGCCGGGAGCGAGGCGCGCGAGGCTTCACGCACAAGAGGGCACATGGCGCGCGGGACATGTTGCTAGGATGGGCACGGGGCGTGCCAGGCGCGGGGCTTGGCCGGGTGCTGCGTGCCCGGCCGAGCTGGCAAAGATGCTCGGTCGAGGTGGCCGAGCTGGCGAAGACGCTCGGCCGAGCTGGCCGAGCTGGCGAAGACGTCGGCCGAGGTGGCCGAACTGGCGAAGACGCTCTCCCGAGGTGGCCGACCTGGCAAAGACGCTCGGCCGAGGTGGCCGAGCTGGCGAAGACGTTCGGCCGAGATGGTCGATCTGGCGAAGATGCTCGGCCGAGGTGGCCGAGCTGAAGAAGGCGCTCGGCCGAGGTGGCCGAGCTGGAAAAGACGCTCGGCCGAGGTGTGCGCGTGCCGGGAGGCCGGGGCGCGTTGAGGTTTGTTGGGCCGGGGGCCTCAGGGAGGGGGGCGCAGGTGCGCGCGCGCCGGTTGTGCAGGGCCGTGCGTCAGGGCGCTCGAGCCTGGTGGGCCGGGGCCTGTTGGGCTTCCGGCCGGCAAAGCCAGGCCGGCCTTGAATCATTTTTGATTTTCCGGTGTCCCGAAAACGACTGGTAACATTAGCCCCCGAAGTTTACGGCTTACGGGACGTAAGTCTTGAACTTTAGAAAAGAAAAGGGCGTTGTGGCAATTCCACCTTCGATCATGTGTATCTTTTCTGGCTAGACCCCTGGGGGCTGGACCGGGCCGGTCGGGCAGCAAGACCCGCGCGCGGCCTGGCTTTGGGGGACTGGTGCGCGCGCGAGGCCGGCCCGCGGGCCGGGCTTTGTGTCGCGCGCGTAGGGGGAAGGAGCAGGGTTCGCTCCTCTCTCTCCTGTTAATAGGATGGTCCCCGCTCTTTCTGTTCGCACTGGCGGCCTGCGGGTAATCAGAAAATTCCTTTGAATTTGAAATTTCCCCGGGGCGGTTGACTTTTTTCCTTTTTCTCAATGGGGAGTGAGCTTGTTTCCCATGTTGGTGATCACGAGGTTGACCCTACCTGCCCTCTCCCAAATTTTGGGGGGGCGGCCAAGGGTCCCTTTGAGGAACTCGACGGGATTCCCATCTTTGTCGAGGAAGACTCTGGCGGGGCCTGGGAGCGGCCCACCTACTAGGTGCGACCCCGAAGGGGAGGACGAGGGGTCCAAGGACCCGCGTTCGTCAAGGTTGGTGATCAACCTGGTCTCCCGTGAGGCGGCCTTTGACGCCCCCCTGCTCGAGCAGCGGGGTGATGCTGTGGTGAGTGTCGAACTCCCCCGGGCGTCTACTTTGGACGCCTCGGGTGTTGAGCTTGCGATAGTGCCGTCCGAATCTTTCTTGGACGAGATTTACTCCGACGATCCCCAAGAGTCATGTTGTAGCTGTTTTTCGGACAACGATTTAGGAGTCAAAGGCGGTTAGACCCAAGTCCGGACCAAGTGGTCTCACCTTGACTCGAGCGTGTCGGACTTGGTATCCCAAGCCTTCCCTAAGCTTTTGGTGGTGTCAATCTCGTCCAAGCACCTGAAAAGGTAAGAAAAGAGGTGTGAACTACAAAGGGGAAACAGAGGGGGTGCCTCTGTTTACCTCTCCGACGCTCAACATTAGAAGGATTGAGGTGGATATAGAGGGTTTAGGTGTTTAGAGGCCGAGACTTGAGAGAAACGAGCGAGGTACGAGTTCGGCAGTGTTTCAGTACTCAAGAATGGATTACCTGGATTAGGGGAGAGACCCCTGTATTTATAGGCGACCAAGGGGCGTTATGAAAAACCCCTTGGCCGAGGGCTGCCTCTGAATTGGCCATGGATGGCTCTGACTCGGCCATGGAGGCAATGGCCGGCTCTGGGTCAGCCTTGGAGGCAATGGCCAGCTCTGGGTCGGCCATGGAGGCAATGACCGGCCCTGGGTCGGCCTTGGAGGCAATGGCCGGCTCTGGGTCGGCCATGGAGGCAATGGCCGGCTCTGGGTCGGCCTTGGAGGCAATGGCCGGCTCTGGGTCGGCCATGGAGGCAATGGCTGACTCTGGGTCGGCCTTGGAGGCAGTGGCCGGCTCTGGGTCGGCCTTGCAGGCAATGGCCGGCTCTGGGTCGGCCATGGAGGCAATGGCCGGCTCTGGGTCGGCCTTTGAGGCAATGGCCAGCTCTGGGTCGGCCATGGAGGCAATGGCCGGCTCTGGGTCGGCCTTGGAAGCAATGACCGGCTCTGGGTCGGCCATGGAGGCAAGGGCCGGCTCTGAGGCGGCCTTGGAGACGCGGAGGCTGGGCCGAGGTCGAGCTGAGGCCGAGGTCGAGCTCGTCAGGCCGAGGTCGAACTCATCAGGCCGAGGTCGAGCTCATCAGGCCGAGGTCGGCCAAGGAGCTGGAGGCCGAGCTCATGAGACCGGAGGTCGGCCATGGAGCTGGAGGCCGGCCTTGGCTCGGCCATGGGTCGGGGGAGTCCCGGGGTGGTCGCTATTGCGGCCGTCGCTGCTCTACCGAGCCGAGATGGACCGGTAACATTAGCCCCCAAGTTTCCGGTCGAGCGTAGGTCGAGTGGAAACTCAAAATCTACGCTTTCATGCGGATGCAGGATGAACGCTCTCGGGTTTGCGAGCATGCCGTAGAAGGGGTTTCAATGCATCGCGGAGGACGGCCTCTGCTGCGTCACGAGGAACGGCCTTTGCGCGTCACGAGGGACGGCCTTTGTGCGTCACGAGGGACGGCCTTTGCGCGTCACGAGGGACGGCCTTTGCGCATCACGAGGGACGGCCTTTGTGCGTCACGAGGGACGGCCTTTGTGCGTCACGAGGGACGGCTTTATGCGTGGCCTATGTTCTTGACATACTATCGTAGTCGACTCGCACGGTTTTGTCGGTGCGCGTCTTATTTTCTCGACTTACCAGCGAAGGCGTAATTGATTTGCGCGACTCGGGCCTCGGGGGGCCCTGGTGTCATGTTCGTGTGACCGGGTTTCCCGCGGACGCTGGCTAGACCAGATACGTCCGGCGGACGCAAGCCTTCGAAAACCATTTGTGACTCGCTGCCTTTCGGCTCACGAGCTGGGCGGCGAGCGCGGTGCCACCTTTGTGTGGCCGGGTTCCCCGTGGACACTGGCTAGACCAGATACGTCCGGCGGACGCAAGCATTTGGAACCCATTTGTAACTCGCTGCCTTTCGGCTCATGAGCTGGGCGGCGAGCGCCGTACCACATTTGCGTGGCCAGGTTTCCCGTGGACGCTTGCTAGACAAGATACGCCCGGCGGACGCAAGCCTTTGAAACCCATTTGAAACTCGCTGCCTTTCGGCTCACGAGCTCGGCGGCGAGCGCTGTGCCACATTTGTGTGGTCGGGTTTCCCGTGGACGCTGGCTAGACCAGATACGTCCGGCGGACGCGAGCCTTTGAAACCCATTTGTAACTCGCTGCCTTTCGGCTCACGAGCTGGGCGGCGAGCGCGATGCCACATTCGTGTGGCCAGGTTTCCCGTGGACGCTGGCTAGACCAGATACGTCCGGCAGACGCAAGCCTTTGAAACCCATTTGAAACTCGCTGCCTTTCGGCTCACGAGCTGGGCGGCGAGCGTGGTGCCACATTTGTGTGGCCGGGTTTCCCGTGGACGCTGGCTAGACCAAATACGTCCGGCGGATGCGAGCCTTTGAAACCCATTTGTAACTCGCTGCCTTTCGGCTCACGAGCTGGGCGGCGAGCGCGATGCCACATTTGTGTGGCCAGGTTTCCCGTGGACGCTGGCTAGACCAGATACGTCCGGCAGACGCAAGCCTTTGAAACCCATTTGTAACTCGCTGCCTTTCGGCTCACGAGCTGGGCGGCGAGCACGGTGCTACATTTGCGTGGCCAGGTTTCCAGTGGACGCTGGCTAGACCAGATACGCCCGGCGGAAGCAAGCCTTTGAAACCCATTTGAAACTCGCTGCCTTTCGGCTCACGAGCTGGGCGGCGAGCGCGGTGCCACATTTGTGTGGCCGGATTTCCTGTGGACGCTGGCTAAACCAGATACGTCCGGCGGATGCAAGCCTTTGAAACCCATTTGAAACTCGTTGGCTTTCGGCTCACAAGCTGGGCGGAGAGCGCGATGCCACATTTGCGTGGCGGGGTTTCCCGTGGACGCTGGCTAGACCAGATACGCCCGGCGGACGCAAGCCTTTGAAACCCATTTGTAACTCGTTGGCTTTCGGCTCACAAGCTGGGCGGAGAGCGCGATGCCACATTTGCGTGGCGGGGTTTCCCGTGGACGCTGGCTAGACCAGATACGCCCGGCGGACGCAAGCCTTTGAAACCCATTTGTAACTCGCTGCCTTTCGGCTCACGAGCTGGGCGGCGAGCGCGATGCCACATTTGTGTGGCCAGGTTTCCCGTGGACGCTGGCTAGACCAGATACGTCCGGCAGACGCAAGCCTTTGAAACCCATTTGTAACTCGCTGCCTTTCGGCTCACGAGCTGGGCGGCGAGCACGGTGCTACATTTGCGTGGCCAGGTTTCCAGTGGACGTTGGCTAGACCAGATACGCCCGGCGGAAGCAAGCCTTTGAAACCCATTTGAAACTCGCTGCCTTTCGGCTCACGAGCTGGGCGGCGAGCGCGGTGCCACATTTGTGTGGCCGGATTTCCTGTGGACGCTGGCTAAACCAGATACGTCCGGCGGATGCAAGCCTTTGAAACCCATTTGAAACTCGTTGGCTTTCGGCTCACAAGCTGGGCGGAGAGCGCGATGCCACATTTGCGTGGCGGGGTTTCCCGTGGACGCTGGCTAGACCAGATACGCCCGGCGGACGCAAGCCTTTGAAACCCATTTGTAACTCGTTGGCTTTCGGCTCACAAGCTGGGCGGAGAGCGCGATGCCACATTTGCGTGGCGGGGTTTCCCGTGGACGCTGGCTAGACCAGATACGCCCGGCGGACGCAAGCCTTTGAAACCCATTTGTAACTCGCTGCCTTTCGGCTCACGAGCTGGGCGGCAAGCGCGATGCCACATTTGCGTGGCGGGGTTTCCCGTGGACGCTGGCTATACCAGATACGCCCGGCGGACGCAAGCCTTTGAAACCCATTTGTAACTCGCTGCCTTTCGGCTCACGAGCTGGGTGGCGAGCGCGGACTCGGGACTCAACTCGAGGACTCATGTAGAGCCTGCACGAGGAGTTACGTGATGAGTCGGCACGAGGAGTATCAGTCGACTCCCAGACTCGGGACTCATGTAGAGCCTGCACAAGGAGTTACGTGAAGAGTCGGCATGAGGAGTATCAGTCGACTCTAGGACTCGGGACTCAACTCGAGGACTCATGTAGAACCTGCACGAGGAGTATCAGTTGACTCGTGGACTCGGAACTCAACTCGAGGACTCATGTAGAGCCTGCACGAGGAGTTACGTGAAGAGTCGGCACGAGGAGTATCAGTCGACTCGCGGACTCGGGACTCAACTCGAGGACTCATGTAGAGCCTCCACGAGGAGTTACGTTAAGAGTCGGCACGAGGAGTATCAGTCGACTCGTGGACTCGAACTCGACTCGAGGAATGAACTCATCTCGAGGAGTTATGTGAAGAGTCGGCACGAGGAGTATCCTGTCGACTCGTGGACTCGAAGTCGACTCGAGGACTCATGTAGAGCCTACACGAGGAGTTACGTGAAGAGTCAGCACGAGGAGTATCAGTCGACTCGTGGACTCGAACTCGTCTCGAGGAATGAACTCATCTTGAGGAGTTATGTGAAGAGTCGGCACGAGGAGTATTAGTCGACTCGTGGACTCGAACTCGACTCGAGAAATGAGCTCATCTCGAGGAGTTATGTGAAGATTGTCTCTCTCTGGGACCTCCAGCCTGACCATCGGCCCCTTGGGACTTCTTTTTTTATATTTTTATTATTATTTTTTTTATTATTGAGTTGTTTTGGACTGAGCATTGATCCCCATTAGCCCCCCGAGTTTCTTGTGTTTGTGAGACGAAGGCCAAGAAACTCTCGTGTTGGAGGTATAGAACAGTGTGTGTAGAATAATTCTTTATTGCAATAAGGGGGGTCGTTACAGGTAGTCATGGCACTTGGCCTTTTTTGAAAAAAGAAAATTACATTTTTTAAATAAAAGCGATCACGAAGTCGATCGAGCTCGGGCGTGAGTTTGAGGGTGGAAGCTGCGATAATCATGGCTTGCTAGCAGATGCGACGAATTCCCTGAAGTCCCCACTTCGAACTAGGGAATCAATTCGTTTCCTAAGCTGATAGCATTCTGTTGTCGCGTGCCCGTGGTCATGGTGATATTCGCACTGTTTGCTCTTGTCTCGCGTTGCGGAGTCCTTCTTCATCGGGGCCGGGGATCCCAGCTTTTCTCTGTGTAAGCTCAGGATCCTGTCGGGTGTCGTGTTGAATGGGACGAAGGATTGCTTCGGGGCCGGAGACGGATGGTGATTAGGGACTTGACCGTTTCTACGCCTCTTCCTTCGCGAACCGAGACCGGTGGCCGGTGCCATGAGTGTGGCCGCGCGCTTCTTGTTGGGTGATAGGTCAGCAACATCGGGTGGTTGATGTCCCAAGACGACTTCTCTCTCGATCCCGCGTTGGGCGTTGAGTTTTCCTCTCAAGTCGCTCCCGTGAGATTCCCTTCGGGAATTGAGGCGATCTCTCAAGTCTCCATTGGCCGTCCCTATCACTTTGGGCGAGGATACGATGTTCGAGTGATGTCCTCGAAAAACGTCGCGGCCATTGACGTTGTCATCTCCTCGGGGGTTCTCGACGCGGATGGTGAGCTTGGAGCGTCCCATTCGGGACCTAGAGGTCGAGCGTCCCTGAGTATTACTCGACATTTGATGCCTTGACGTGGTCGCCCGAGGGTGTCCCCTCGAGGGCACGTGCGCGTGTTCGCTAGAAATTTGACGTCTCAGCGCGGTCGCCCGAGGGTGTCCCCTTGGAAGCGTGCGCGTGCGTCCCCTTTCGTGAACATCATGGTGGAGATTGGTCTTGTTGGTTCTCGACTTCGCCACGTAATCGGGGTCTCTCTCGTCGTGGTTGACGTCGTCGACGTCGTTGGAGTCGAGGAGCAAGGCGATGAGCGCGCCGGTGACGCCGAGGCGGTCTAGGAGCTCGGCGAGCCTTCGAGCCGCATCCTCTCGGACTGCGGCCTCGGGGTCATTCGCCGGGTATCGGGGCTGGCTCTCATTATCATGAGGTTGCCCTTCGAGACGGCGCGTAGAGCTTTGGATGTTGTGCCTCGAGCTAGTCGCTCGGGCGCCCACGGAGGTGGCGGGGACACGACTCATCTCTCGAGAGTCGTAGAAGTAGAAGGAAAGAGGACTGGAAGGGAGAGCGTTGCCAAGGTCGGGCGGTCCCCTCCTTCTAGCGCCAAAATGTTGTCGCTATTTTTCGGACAACGATTTAGGAGTCAAAGGCGGTTAGACCCAAGGCCGGACCAAGTGGTCTCACCTTGACTCGAGCGTGTCGGACTTGGTATCGCAAGCCTTCCCTTAGCTGTTGGTGGTGTCAATCTCGTCCAAGAACCTGAAAAGGTAAGAAAAGAGGTGTGAACTACAAAGGCGAAACAGAGGGGGTGCCTCTGTTTACCTCTCCGACGCTCAACATTAGAAGGATTGAGGTGGATATAGAGGGTTTAGGTGTTTAGAGGCCGAGACTTGAGAGAAACGAGCGAGGTACGATTTCGGCAGCGTTTCAGTACTCAAGAATGGATTACCTGGATTAGGGGAGAGACCCCTGTATTTATAGGCGACCAAGGGGCGTTATGAACAACCCCTTGGCCGAGGGCTGCCTCTGACTCGGCCATGGACGGCTCTGACTCGGCCATGGAGGCAATGGCCGGCTCTGGGTCGGCCTTGGAGGCAATGGCCGGCTCTGGGTCGGCCATGGAGGCAATGGCCGGCTCTGGGTCGGCCTTGGAGGCAATGGCCGGCTCTGGGTCGGCCATGGAGGCAATGGCCGGCTCTTGGTCAGCCTTGGAGGCAATGGCCGGCTCTGGGTCGGCCTTGGAGGCAATGGCCGGCTCTGGGTCGGCCATGGAGGCAATGGCCGGCTCTGGGTCGGCCATGGAGGCAATGGCCGGCTTTGGGTCGGCCATGGAGGCAATGGCCTGCTCTGGGTCGGCCTTGGAGGCAATGACCGGCTCTGGGTCGGCCATGGAGGCAAGGGCCGGCTCTGTGGCGGCATTGGAGACGCGGAGGCCGGGCGGAGGTCGAGCTGAGGCCGAGGTCGAGCTCGTCAGGCCGAGGTCGAGCTGAGGCCGAGGTCGAGCTCGTCAGGCCGAGGTCGAGCTGAGGCCGAGGTCGAGCTCATCAGGCCGAGGTCGGCCAAGGAGCTAGAGGCCTAGCTCATGAGACCGGAGGTCGGCCATGGAGCTGGAGGCCGGCCTTGGCTCGGCCATGGGTTGGGGGAGTCCCGGAGTGATCGCTATCGCGGCCGTCGCTGCTCTACCGGGCCGAGATGGACCGGTAACAGGTCGGGCTCGGAGGCTCCTCCCGCGAGGGGGAAGGAGAAACATGATGGCGAGGTGTTGGCGACGGCATGGCCGGCCCTCGAGTCCACGGAGGCTTCGGGCTACACTTATGCCCGATCGCTGGAGAGGACTCGTATGTATGGAGTAGGCGACTCTGTCGCCCCCGTCGGCTTAGACTGCAAGGGAATCGCGGCCGTGGCGGTCGGGAGTCTCGGCTAGGGGTCCATGCATGTCAGATGAGCCCGGCGTTCTATCGCCTGTTGGCTACATGTTTCATGGAGTGGCACTGCTAGACGCAGCGTGCCATGACCGTGGATGACTCCCGTAACCTGGTCGCCGTCTTCCCGGCGCCAGGGCAGCCGGGATTTCATATGGCCCGTGCTCGGGGCAATGTGAGGCTGGTCGAAGATTGCGACCCGCCTAGCCACCCGGCGTGGGTGTGGGTCACCTCGGACGATTTTGGCGAGGCGCCCCTTCGCTTCGGTCGTCTGGCCGACTTTCCAGCGGATGAGGGGGCAGCGGAGCTCCCCTTTGTGAGAGAAATCTCGGGGATGTCAGAAGCCCGCAAGGCTGGCGAGCGCTTCCGAGTGGTTCCCGCCCTTCGCTCCGGACACCGAGGAGGCGCTCCGGGCGAGCAGGCCTCCGAGTCCCGTGGCTCAACCAGTCGCTCCTGCTTCTCTAGGTAGCTTTACGGTTTTGTAAAAATTTTGTCTTGACAGGAACCTGACCTTCGCTGCTTTGTTTTGTGTAGCTGCAAGGAGGCGAGCTAGGAGGCTGGCCCTCGCTTCTTGGGACCCTGAGTCAATGGCGGAGATTCGCTCTAGGGTCGCTCACCGCAAGGCGAATGGAGAGCACGTCGAGACTGCCGGTCTAGTCGAACCGGAGTCTCGGGCTTCTTTGAAGAGGGCTTCGACATCGGCACCTCCCGACGAACGCTCCGAACCCAAGAGGGTGAACTCGGCGGTGGAGCTGGAGGTGGTAGAGGCTCGAGGGGATTGTTTCCGCCACCTCGAGGGATCCCCACTATCCTGGTGGAAGGGCGTGGTGTCGAAGGGCGACATCGCCTTCTTCCAGGCGGGGGTTACCGACGCTCAGAGGGTCGGTACTT
The DNA here is from genome assembly GCF_054948205.1 of Urtica dioica subsp. dioica. Classification (NCBI taxonomy): domain Eukaryota; kingdom Viridiplantae; phylum Streptophyta; class Magnoliopsida; order Rosales; family Urticaceae; genus Urtica; species Urtica dioica. Next base: position 33,796,812 of record NC_142759.1, on the reverse strand, counting down.
CTGTCTGTTTCGTTATAAGCGTAGGTTTTAGTTTTAACCCTTGCTTCTTTGTCGTCGCAGGCGTACGCGAGGGCCGTGCGAAGCGACAAGATTTTGCATGACTTCATCCGGCGCTTAGGGGCATCTCAGGAGGAGCTCGCCCGGACGAAGGCTAGGTTGGCTCAGGTCGAGCGAGGTTCGCACCCGGGGGCGGAGACCGAGACGCTTCGAGACCAGCTTCGTGAGGCCAGGGTGGAACTCCAGATCGCACAAGGCCAGCGCAACGGAGCGCGACTCTCTGGCGGAGGAAAACGCTCGACTCTCGTCCCAGCTTGCTGAAGCGGAGCGAAGAGAGTCCGACTTGCAGGATGACTATGACGTAGGGACCGAGGAAGCCCGTCGTGCCGTGGCGGTGGAATGTCGAGACACGACCGCGACCGAGAATGAGGCCCGGGGGGTCACTTTTGACTTCTTCGACACCTTGTTCCCCCTACTGGACGAGGGTGCTCCTTGAGCCGAGTGGCTTTCTTTTTCAGCGCGTATGTTTAGCGCTTTGCCTTTTTTTCTAGGATTTTATTTATTTTTCATGCACTTTCTGTTCAGCACTTGTTAATTGGATTCAGAGCCGTAGCTCTTTTATTTATGAGATATTTTTGTTGCTTTCATGTTGAATGCCTATCTCATTTTTCGAGTAATTTTCACTCGTGTACGCCTTCTCTGTGGGCTATCGTGGCCCAGTGACTTCGCTTCGTGCCTTTCGGCGATCGAAGAGGTCGTACCGGGTAGTCCTCGGGGGCTTTGCATCTGTGCCATTGGCGACTGGACGTGTAAGTCGCACCGAGTTGGGCCGACGTCTTTTGGAGCCCGTACTTTTCAGCGACGAGCTCCCCGGGTTAGGTCGGCGTCTTTGAGCTCGCGCTGTTTGAACGACCGAGCTTGCCGGGTTAGGCCGGCGTCTTTGGGTTCGTGCCCTGAAGCAGGGGAACGCAGGTGCACCGGGTTAGGCCAGCGTCTTTAAGTGTTCGCGCCCTTGAGCGTCGGAACGTAGGTGCGCCGGGTTAGGCCGGCGTCTTTTTAGTGTTCGCGCCCTTGAGCGTCGGAACGTAGGTGCGCCGGGTTAGGCCGGCGTCTTTTTAGTGTTCGCGCCCTTGAGCGTCGGAACGTAGGTGCGCCGGGTTAGGGCGGCGTCTTTTTTGGGCCCGTTCACCCTAGAGTGAGCGAACGCGGGTGCGTCGGGTTAGGCCGACGTCTTTTGGGCCCGCTCACCCTAGAGTGAGCGAACGCGGGTGCGTCGGGTTAGGCCGACGTCTTTTGGGCCCGCTCACCCTGGAGTGAGCGAACGCGGGTGCGTCGGGTTAGGCCTACGTCTTTTGGGCCCGCTCACCCTAGGGTGCGCGAACGCGGATGCGCCGGGTTAGGCCGGCGTCTTTTACTCAAACCACATGCGCCGGGTTAGGCCGACGTCTTTTGGTGTTCGTGCCCTGAGGCTAGCGAACCTTTGTTTGGCTCAAATTTGGCCTTTTTTCGGGTTTGAGGCAGCGCCTTTACGCGACTTACATGCGTCTCGGAAGACGTCTTTCACCTGCGCCTTTACGCGTCTTACGGCACGCCGGGAAGGCCGACGTTTTACTCGAACCCGTATGCACGAAGGGCCGTCGGGGTCCGAGCTTCCTAAGTCTGTATCCCCGTGGGGGACTTAGGCCTTGTGCGTCGGGTTAGGCCGACGTCTTTTGGGCCCGCTCACCCTGGAGTGAGCGAACGCGGGTGCGTCGGGTTAGGTCGACGTCTTTTCTCGGACACGTAAGCCTGATGGGCCGTCGGGGGCCCGAGCTTCTTAAGCCTTTGTGTCCCGTGAGTGGGGGCTTAAGGTTTTTCTTCCCCTTTTTTTTTGAAGAGTCGGTACGAGGAGTATCAGTCGACTCGTAGACTCGGAGCTCGGCTCGAAGAGCGAGCTCGACTCGAGGAGACGCGTAGGTTTGGCGCGAGGAGTGCCAGTCGGTTTTGCGGACTCGGAGCTCGTCTCGAGGAGCGAGCTCGACTCGAGGAGCGAACTGGACTCAAGGAGCGAGCTCGACTTGAGGAGCGAGCTGGGCTCGAGGAGCGAGCTCGACTTGAGGAGCGAGCTCGACTTGAGGAGCGAGCTCGACTCGAAGAGCAAACTGGGCTCGAGGAGCGAGCTCGACTTGAGGAGCGAGCTCGACTCGAGGAGCGAACTGGGCTCGAGGAGCGAGCTCGACTCGAGGAGCGAACTGGACTCAAAGAGCGAGCTGAACTTGAGGAGCGAGCTCGACTCGAGGAGCGAACTGGGCTCGAGGAGCGAGCTCGACTCGAGGAGCGAACTGGGCTCGAGGAGCGAGCTCGACTCGAGGAGCGAACTGGACACAAGGAGTGAGCTCGATTTGAGGAGCGAGCTCGACTCGAGGAGCGAATTGGGCTCGAGGAGCGAGCTCGACTTGAGGAGCGAGCTCGACTCAAGGAGCGAGCTCGTCTTGAGGAGCGAGCTCGACTCGAGGAGCGAATTCTCCACGAGGAGCGAGCTCGACTTGAGGGGCGAGCTCGACTCGAGGAGCGAATTGGGAACGAGAAGCGAGCTCGACTCGATGCCGGCCTCGTTGAGCTTGCTCTGGTGAGCGACCGAGCTCGCCGAGTTAGGTCGACCTAAGCCTCATCCCAGAAGTGGGGAGTTTAAGGTTTTTACCCCTTTTTTGTTTGCCGTGAATTCTTGAGTGTATGCCGCAGAACCCATTAGCCCCCAAAGTTTTTAGTTTACAGGCCGTGCCGTGATGACTAAAAACTTTTTTTTTTTATAAAGTGGGTAAAAAAGACCGCAAATTTTATTTTTTATTTATTTTTGCTAACGGGGAACATCCTTGAACAGTGGCACATAGGCCTTCATTGAATAAGGGAAATCAGAGCAATAATTGGGGAGACTTGGTCACTGGTGGTACTGCCTCAAGTGCTCGGCGTTCCACGGGTGCCGGATTGGAGTTCCGTCCGTGTGTTCGATGTAGTAGGTTCCGTCGTGTATAACTTGTCGAACTCTATACGGTCCTTCCCAATTTGGGCCCAGGACCCCGGCGCCTTGTACTTGGGTGTTTTGGAACACGCGCCTGAGTACAAGGCTGCCGACGGCGAAGATCCGCCTTTTGACTTTGGCGTTGTAGTATCTCTCAACCTTTCGCTTTTGTGCAGCGAGTCTGGTAAGGGCCTCGGATCTTTTCTCGTTGATTAGATCCAGTTCGAGGTGCATGGCCTCATCATTTTCTTTATCGTTGAAAGTGTCGACCCAGTAGGTGGGGACTTCCGTTTCCACGGGGACCACTGCTTCAATCCCGAAGGCTAGGGAGAAGGGGGTCTCTCCGGTGGCATTTCGATAGGCCCATAGGATGAAAGGCAATTCCTCAGCCCAGGCACCTTTTTTGGCTTCGAGCTTTTTCTTGATGTTGCTTTTAATTGTCTTGTTGAAGGCTTCCACTTGGCCATTAGCCTGTGGATGTCGCGGGGATGAGAATGTCTTACTTATCCCTAGTTGGGCGCAAATCTCTCTAACCCTCGCGTTGTCGAACTGCGCACCGTTATTGGTCACGATTGACGCGGGGATGCCGTGGCGGCATATTGTGGACTTCCAGATGAAGTTCGTAGTGTTGGACTCGGTGATCCTGGCCAGAGGCTCGGCTTCGACCCACTTAGTGAAGTAGTCGATAGCGACGATGGCGTATTCGTATTGCCTCGGGGCTTTGGGAAGCTTACCGATAATGTCTACGCCCCATTTTGCGAAGGGGCGTGGAACAACAATGCTACTTAGGGGAGATGGCGGCTGTCGTGGAACGTTGGAGAAACGTTGACACTTGTCGCACTTTCTTGCCCAGTCGTAGGCATCTTTTTTCATCGTTGGCCAGAAACAGCCTTGTCGAAGCGCTTTGAGCGCGAGGGACCTCCCAGCGGCGTGGTCCCTGCAGAGGCCTTCGTGGATCTTGCGGAGGACTTTAGTCGACTCGACGTTGTTGAGACATCGGAGCAGCGTGGTTGAATATCCGCGCTTGTATAAGGCTTCGCCTCTCAACACGTATTTGGATGCGAGGGATTTTAGCCTTTCAGCTTCTTTGCGGTCTTCGGGAGGTACCCCTCTTCGCAAGAAGTCCGTAAGCGGGGTCATCCAAGTTGGATGAGCGGCGCTCTCAATTGTTCCCACCTCGTCACGTGAAACGGATGGTCGCAAGAGAGACTCGATTGGGATGGTTCCCAACCCGTCTTCGGTGATACCGGATCCGAGGCGAGCTACGGCATCAGGCTCGGAGGTCTCTTCTCGTGGGATCTGGATGATCTCGAACCAGGAGAAGGCATCTTGATTGGCATTTGTTTTTGCCAAGTAGGCGATCATGTTAGGTTCTTTGGCAACGTAGTCGCCTTTTACCTGATTTACGATTAACTGCGAGTCACAGTGTATTCGTAAATTCTGTATGTTGAGCTTTTGAGCGAGCTCTAGCCCTACGATGAGGGCTTCGCACTCGGCCTCATTGTTTGAGGCCTGGAATCCGTAGTGGAGGGCGTAGCGTAACTTTTCCCAATCGGGCATTAGATGCTCCGTCTACGTGTAGTTCCCAAATGGGACCCGTAGGGTAGACCTTTCTCTTTCGAGCCGACAAGTCGTCGGTCGACTCGTCTTCTGCTCTTCCCATATCGGGAGTGAAGGAGAATTCTGCCACGAAATCGGCTAAGGCTTGAGCCTTTATTGCCGGCCTCAGATGAAACTCAATCCCGTACTCGCTCAATTCTTGGGACCAGACCGCCATGCGACTCGATGTTCCCTTTTGAAGAGCCTTACCGATTGGGTGTCCGGTTCGGACAACGATTGGGTGAGTCTGGAAGTAGGGGCGTAGTTTTTTGGCGGCTACGAGGAGAGAGAGAGAGAGCTTCTCTATCTCTGTATAACGCATTTCGGCGTCAAGTAGGGCTTTGCTTATGTAGAAGATGGGCCATTGAGCCCTATCTTCTTCACGGATCATCACAACGGTCACAGCTCGTTCGGAGACGGCGAGGTAAACATAGAGCGTCTCGCCTTCCTTTGGCTTGGAGAGGAACAGAGGTGTCCTGAAGTAGGCCTTCATTTCTTGGAAGGCCTTCTCGCACTCGTCCGTCCATTCAAAGCCGTCCGTCTTCTTTATTGCTTTGAAGAACGGTTGACACTTGTCGGTTGCTTTGGCCACAAAACGCGATAGGGCGGCAATCCGACCGGTCAGACTTTGGACTTCCTTGACACGTCGCGGAGACTTCATGTCAAGGAGTGCCTTGATTTTCTCGGGGTTCGCTTCGATTCCTCGACGGCTAACTATGTAACCTAGGAACTTCCCGGACTCGACCCCGAACACACATTTGTCGGGGTTGAGCTTCATCTTCTACCGGCGGAGGATTAAGAACATCTCCCTCAGGTTGTCTACGTGGTTGGTAGCCAGTAGGCTTTTAACGAGCATGTCGTCCACGTACACTTCCATGGTCTTGCCGATTAGGTCGGCTAAGATTCGGTTTACCAATCGTTGGTAAGTAGCTCCTGCATTCTTAAGGCAGAAAGGCATGACCTTGTAGCAGTAGAGGCCGCGATCAGTGACAAAGGTTGTCTTGATCTGATTGGGCTCGTGCATTCGTATCTGGTTATAGCCCGAGTAGGCGTCCATGAAACTTAGGAGTTCATGTCCTGCCGTGCCGTCGACCAGTTGTTCGATGCGTGGGAGAGGAAAGCAATCTTTCGGGCAGGCTTTGTTAAGATCTTTGTAATCTATGCAAATGCGCCACTTCCCTTTGGGATTTTTGACCATGACCACATTAGCCACCCACTTTGGGTACTTGGCTTCTCGGATGAAACCAGCGGAGAGAAGTTTTTCGACTTCCTCGTTTATTGCTAGGTACCGTTCGGGGTTGAACGCACGTCTAGCTTGTACCTTTTCAGCGATGGTTTTATCGTCATTCAATCGGTGCACAATCACATCGGGGTCTATGCCGGGCATGTCTGCATGTGTCCATGCAAAAGACATCCTTAAACTCCCGAAGGAAGGACGCGAGTTGAGTTTTGATGGCGAGAGGGAGTTGTGCACCGATCTTTACTACCTGGTCAGGTTTAGCTTCGTCGAGAACGATCGAAGTGAGATCATCGGGGGTGTCAACTTTGAACCTCTCGATATCATCGCGGGGATCTAATTCCCCGAGTTGCCGTGCGTCTTTTTTATCACACTGGTAGTCGTCTTCCAGTTGGTAGATCGTGTTAACCCTTTTTTCAGCGGGCTTGCCGTCCACGCCTTGGACGTAGCATATCCTCGCCTGGGTTTGATCACCGGCCATGATGCCAATTCCCTCTTCGGTGGGGAATTTCACTAGTAGGTGATAAGTGGACGTGATAGCCCTTAGTCTGTTCAACGTGGGTCGCCCAATGATAACATTGTAGGCGACTCCTGGTCGACCACAAGAAAGGGGACCATGTGAACGACTTCGATGCCTCCGGTAGTTCCGAAGGTGACTGGTAAACCAATGATTCCTTCAGTCATGACCTTTTCTCCCGTGAACCCAAACAGGGGTGTCTGAGTTGGGACAGGGCGGAGCCCCCGGAGCTTCATGCGCTCGAGGGTGGTCTTAAAGATTATATCGGCCGCGCTGCCGTTATCAATAAGAACTCTTTTTACCAAATTGTTGGCCACCTGGGCCTTAAGGACTATAGCGTCATTGTGCGGGTGCACAACTCGCTGGGCCTCTTCATTGGTGAATTGTATCGTCTCGTGAGGTACGGACGGAGGTTCCTCGTAGATGAGGTTAACATGCCCGGCAAGGCGTTCTTGAGAGGCAGCTCTGAGGAGCTTTTTCGTTTGCCGAGCTGAGTCCCCGTCTTGCAAGCCACCTAGTATGGTGGTGACGACGTGGAGTTGCGCATCAGCCGTAGCTGTGACCGCTATGCGGTCGGCGTTTGCATTGGTCCCTCCACCTTTCTCAGGCTGTGGCCTGTTATCGGCGGGGGCTGCCGCTCTGACCAAGCGAAGGACGAACTCTTTGAGCTCTCCCTTCTGGATTAATGTCTCAATTTGTCTCCTAAGATGGAAGCATTGAGCGGTCGTGTGGCCGTAATCCCAGTGGAACTCGCAATAGCGGGACCGGTCGCGAGACGCGGGGTTGCCCCTTATTGGAGCCGGAGCGACGAACTTGTCACGCGCCACAGCGTAGATTTGCTCTACCGGGGCGTTTAAGGGAGTGTAACACGAGTAGTCTCTAAAATTGCTAGCAAGATGCGGCTTTTGAGACATAGGGGGTCGGCTATCGATAGCTTTACCTCCCTTGTTCATCCTCTTGCGGGGGTTTCCAGGCTCGTTGCCGGACTCATCCCGACGGCGGGAGCTTTGGTTGCTGCTCATGCGGCCGTCGAGGTAATCTTCTACCCCCATAAAGGTTTTGGCTCGGTTCATTAACTCGGCCATCGTAGAAGGGACTCTGCCGACGACGGAATTTAAGAAGTCTCCAGTGCGCAAGCCCTCGATGATGGCTGTAATTGCGTCACCGTCGTCAAAGCAGTCAACCTTATTTGATTATGCGGTGAATCGGGTGAGATACTGTCTCAAGGACTCGTTATTCTCTTGCCTGATCGACCATAAGTACATCTTGGTCTTCTTTTGGACCATGGATGTAGCAAATTGTGCTAGGAACATGTCATTTAGGTCTTTGAATGATTGGACGCTTCCTGGTCTTAAATTCTTAAACCACTCGAAACCGGGTCCGGTGAGGGTAAGACTAAAAGCTTGGCATAGAGCCCCAGGTGAAACGCCCTGCATCGTCATCCAAGTCTCGTAATGTTGGATGTGATACGTGGGATCAGATTTCCCATTGTATGGAGGGAGATTCGGGAGTTTGAAGTTTCGCGTGCACACCTCAGCAAGGGTTTGGGCGGTGAAGGTAGAGGAATGTTCTTCTATGACCCCGTATGTATCACCGGCCAAGCCGCCTTCACGCAGGTCACGCACCTCATTACAAAGGTTGTGAATCATGGTGACGACGTCGAGGCCAGTGTTGGTGGTCACTCCTTGTTACGGAGGACTCACCTGTCGCCTTTCGTTCGACCCTTGAGCCGTGCGAGGGTCCCCATTGATTGGTGCCGTAGGGTTGTGACCCTTACGAGCGCTCAGCCTGTCTCGGAGGTCTTCGCCACGGTCGTTCCGTTGGGCGGTAAGTCGATCTCTAAGATCCGGCCCGGCGGTATGGGGGCGTGAGCTTCGAGCCACACGCCTTACACGCCTTATGGTCCCGATTTCGTTTTGGGAGACGGATGGCCGTGGGAGAAATTCAATGGGTACGGTCCCCAATCCATCTTCGTCGATGTCGGATCCAAGGCGAGCAAGTGCGTCAGCCTCTAAATTTTGTTCTCTCGGGATTTGGTGAATCTCGAACCAAGAGAAGGCATCGAGTTTGGACTTTGTCTTAGCCAGGTACGCAACCATATTAGGTTCCTTGGCGGTGTAATCTCCTTTTACCTGGTTTACGATAAACTGCGAGTCGAAGTGTATTCGCAGGTTATAGGAGCCGAGCTTCTGAGCTAGCTCTATCCCCACAATGAGCGCCTCGTATTCGGCTTCATTGTTGGAGGCCTGGAAGCCGTAGTGCAGGGCGTAACGCAATTTTTCCCCGTCGGGGTTAATCAGGACTAATTCCGGCGCCAGCCCACCGAGCATTAGATACTCCGTCTACGTATAACTCCCAGATGGGACCCGTCGGGTCTACCTTTCTTTTCCGAGTTAACGCATCATCGTTTAGGTCATTTTCCGCTCTTCCTATATCGGGAGTATAGGAGAATTTTGCCACGAAGTCGGCTAAGGCCTGCCCCTTTATAGCCGTTCTTGGGCGGAACTCAATCCCGTACTCGCTCAATTCTTGGGGCCAGATCAACATGCGAGTCCATGTTCCCTTTTGAAGAGCTTTACCGATCGGATGCTCGGTTCGAACCGCGATTGGGTGAGCTTGGAAGTACGGTCGTAGCTTCTTAGCTTCCATTACGAGAGCCATAGAAAGTTTCTCTATCTCGGTATAGTGTGTTTCCGCGACAAGTAAGGCTTTGCTCACGTAGTAGACCGGCCATTGGACCTTGTCTTCTTCGCAGACAAGAAAAGTAGTTACAGCTCTTTCAGAGACGGCGAGATATATGTATAGCATCTCGCCCTCTCTTGGTTTAGAGAGGAATGGTGGGGACCAAAAGTAAGCCTTCATTTCCTGGAAGGCGCTTTCGCATTTGTCCGTCCACTCAAAGCCGTCCGTCTTCTTCAGAGCTTTGAAGAACGGTTGACACTTGTCGGTGGCTTTAGACACGAAGCGTGTCAGAGCGGCAATCCGACCGGTCAGGCTTTGCACCTCTTTGACTCGTCTTGGAGACTTCATTTCAAGGAGTGCCTTGATTTCTTCAGGATTCGCTTCTATCCCTCGTCGGCTGACGATGTTGTTGTCGGTCGTTTTCGGAAAACCCGAGACGCCAAGAAGGCACGTCGCTCAAAGGGCCGATGGTCAGGCCGGAGGTCCTGAAGAGCGGCAAGTCTTCAAGCCTTCGCCCAAACTCTTGACTCTTTGAGTCGAGCCTAGCCCCTCGAGTTGAGACTTGAGTCGGCTCCCCGAGTTGAGCTTCGCTCCTTGGGTTGAGCCTTGAGTCAGTCTCCTCGAGTCGAGCTTCGTTCCTCGAGTCGAGCCTTGGGTTGTTCCTCGAGTCGAGCCTCGAGTCGGTCTCCTCGAGTCGAGCTTCACTCCTCGAGTCGAGCCTCGAGTCGCTCCTCGAATCGAGTCACTCTCGCCAAGTTGAAACCTTCATATTTCATGTGGCAAGAATGGTATTCGAAGGCCCGCAAGAGCCCGACGAGGCGGGCCATGCGCCGCGCGCGCTGCCGCGCCGGCCAACCAAGCACAGCAGCCCGCGCGCCGCGCCAGGAAGACCGCGCGCCGCGCGCTCCATGCGCCGCGCATCCCGCGCCGCGTCCAATGACCCGCGCGCCGCGCCAGATGACCCGCGCGCCGCGCCCCCTGCGCCGCGCCCCCTGCGCCGCGCGCCGCGCGCCGCGCTTTGTGCGCCGCTCTTTGTGCGCCGCGCGCGCCGTGCGCCTCCGCTTGATGCCACATGCGTTCCTAGTCCCACATGGACGAAAAAGGAGCCTCCTAAGGCCCCCAAACACCTATAAATACCCCCTCTCATTGAGGGGAAATCCATCCCATTCTTTCTCAAGGAACTTGAGACTTCTCTCCGCTTCTCTAGATGCCATCCTTGGCCTGAAGCGGATTCTCCACGATTTCTCGCTCTCGGAGATTCTGAAGCGCTTTCCGGGGACTCCCGAGTGCCGCCTCTCTTGATCGAGCGATTAATCTTGGGCCCACGAGTGCTCTAACGGTTTTCTACTGAAAATCGCCTACGCGTCTAGCACCCTAGACGCGTCCGCCATTTCTGACAAGAAATCGCCTACGCGTCCTGCATTTCCGACTAGGAATCGCCTACGCGTCCGTAATCTCCGCCACAACAAGGAACTCTTAACTTAGAGTCTTCCACGTCTCCAAAAGAGAGAAAACACACATTCTCTCTCGCGCCCGTGATCTCCGAAGTTCTGAGACATCGCCGAGGACTCCTCCGTGCCTCGTCTCCTTTGTTGAGCACGCCTCTCCACCAAGGCTCTGCGCCTCATACTGCGTCCTACACGCTTGAACTACGTTCTGACCTGATCCCACACACGGGTACGTAGGCAGCCGACAACCAAGGCACGGTCACTCCTCCTCCTCACCCCCTACCTCTCCCGAGAGGCGGATTGATCGGAGAAAACCCTAGCTCGAGACTATCGAGTTCACACTCTTGGCCCGGGTGCGATCACTTGGTCCGGCCTTGGATCGAACCGCCCGAGGTTTTAAATAGTTGTTCATTTTCGTGCGACAACATTTTGGCGCTAGAAGGAGGGGACTTCCCGACCTATTCAGCCCGAAATCCCTTCTGTTCATCTTCTTCTTTTCTTCTGCGAACTCAACTTTCTCGAACTTGAGAAACGATGAGTAGCCAACCAACCATACGTTCTAAGGGCGTTAACAACCCCAAAAACGTCACTGGGACCAAGAAATACTTCTTGCGCTCCCAAGCGCATGGTGACGAAGAGTCGCTCCACGAAGAGAGCTCGACCCGCTCACCATCTCCATCTCCTGATAGCAGGGATAACCGCATCATGGAGTTGGAGGAGAACGTCCGCCAACTAAAGGCGAAGAACGCGAGGTACCACAGCCGACTCGCTGTGGAGCAACCCGCGCATAACACGACAATCCCCAACGGGGATCCCAAGAACCTCAATGAGGAAAGTCGCGACCGCGACCCTGACTACGAGGGTACTGGCGATTCGGAGGGTATCGAAACTTCTCTCACAAAGGACGGGGAACACCCCGCCGTGTTTGAAGCCGGTCCTTCGAATCCCCTACCCCGGAAAGGCAACGCGCCGACCGCTTCTCAAGAGGGAAACTCCCGACGCTCAGCCTTCGACCGACTAGGTCAAAGGGAGAACGTTGCGGAAAGTCAGGGCACGCGGAGAGCGCGCCGTCACAGACGAAGCCTGCGCCTCCGTAAGCCAAGCCCTGATCTTAGGTACCATCTCACAGCTCAGCGCATCAAGCGTGGCGATGACCTAAGAGAGCGACTAAGCTCTCGGCCAAACATCCCCGTTGCAGCCCCAACTAACGGGAACCGCCGCACGGGTCAAGGGTCAAATGAAAGACGACATGTGACTCCTCCCGAACAAGGAGTTACTCCGACTACCGGTCTCGATGTGATCACAATGATCCACAATCTTCGAAATGAAGTACGAGATCTCCGAGAACACGGAATAGGCGGAAGTGCCTATGGGGTCGTTGAGGAGAAGTCATCGCCTTTCACGGCTCAGATATTGGCCGAGGTATGTACGGGAAATTTCAAACTCCCGAACCTCGCTCCATATAATGGAAAAGCAGATCCTGCTTACCACATCCAGCACTATGAAACCTGGATGACGATGCAGGGTGTCACTCCCGGCGCTATGTGCCAAGCTTTTAGTCTTACCCTCGCCGGACCCGGCTTCGAGTGGTTCAAGAACTTAAGGCCGGGAAGCATCCGCTCGTTCAAAGACCTGAAGGACATGTTCCTAGCACGGTTCGCTACGTCTATGGTCCAAAAGAAGACCAAGATGTACCTGTGGTCAATCAGGCAAGAGGATGGCGAGTCTCTTAGACGATACCTCGCCCGATTCACTGAAGAATCGAATAAGGTCGACCGCTTTGACGACAAAGACGCAATCACTGCCATCACTGAAGGCTTGCGCACAAGTGACTTCCTTAAGTCCATCGTCGGCCGTGTCCCTTCTACCATGGCCGAGTTAATGACTCGAGCCAAGACCTTCATGGGAGTCGAAGATTACCTCGATGGTCGCAAGGGCAATGATCAAAGCCCTCACCACCGAGACGAGCCTAGCAACGAGCAAGGAAACTCCCGTAAAAGGCGAAACAGAGGAGGTCAGACTTTTAATAGACGACCTCCGATGCCCCAGAAGCCGCGACTTACGGAAGACTTTAAGGGCTACTCGTCGTTCACACCGTTGAACACAACGCCGGAGCAAATCCTAGCTTTAGCGCGTGACAAGTTCACTCCCCCGGCTCCAATGAACAAAGATCCCGCGACTCGCGATAGATCTAAATATTGCGAGTTCCATCAGGAATACGGTCATTTGACCTCTGAATGCTATAATCTTAAAAGGCAGATCGAGGCATTGATCCAACGGGGTGAGCTAAAAGAATTTGTGTTACGCATGATTAGCGCTGCGGGCCCCACCTCGAACAGACCACAGTCTGGCAGGGGAGGAGGAACAACCGCTTCTGCTGACCGAACCACGACTACTGCCAATGCCAATCCACAACTCCACGTTGTAACCACCATATTGGGAGGTCCACAAGATGGAGATTCGGCCCGACAACGGAAAAAATTCCTAAGGGCCACGGCTCAAGAAGACGCTGCTATGCACGTCAACCTCACGTATGAAGAACCTCTGTCCGTGCCTCACGAGACGATGCATTTCACCATCAAAGAGGCCAAGCGAGTTGTGCATCCGCACAATGACGCAATTGTGCTCAAAGCCCAAGTAGCTAATAACTTGGTGAAAAGAGTTCTCATCGACAACGGCAGTGCTGCCGACATAATCTTCAAATCCACCCTAGAGCGCATGAAGCTCGGGGGGCTACGCCCAACTCCGACCCAAACGCCTCTATTCGGGTTCACTGGGGAGAGAGTCATGACCGAAGGCATCATCGATCTACCGGTCACCTTCGGAACTCCCGGAAGCATTGAAGTCGTTCACATGGTCCCATTCCTAGTGGTCGAGCAAGAGTCCCCCTACAACGTAATCGTTGGGCGACCCACGTTGAACCGGCTAAGGGCAATCACTTCAACATACCACCTACTGGTGAAGTTCCCCACCGAGGATGGAATCGGCATCATGGCTGGAGACCAATCCCAAGCCAGAATATGCTACATCCAAGGAGTCGATGGAAAAACCGCTAGAAAGACGGTTAACACGATCTCTCAACTTAGAGACCGCGTCGAGTCGACCAAGGTCCTCCGCGAAGTCCACGAAGACATCTGCATGACACCCAAGTGCAAGGTGCCAACGTCTTCATCCCAAACTGGGAGGGACCCCACAATGTCTGCCAAGTCATACATAACGAGACACGCTACATCGAATACACGGACACCGATCCGTCGCCTATGGAATGCGGAACATTTGAGGCAGTACTACCAGTAGCCAGCGCTTCCCCCCATTTTATTTCTTTGCTTTCTAAACATTCAATAAGGCCTACGAGCCAACGTTTTAGGATTTTAAATTTTTTGCAATATTAATAAAGTTCGATGTTTTTCTTTTAAAATCCACTTTATCAAAGATTTTTAATCATCAAAGGTTACACTTGTAAACCCAAAACTCGGGGGGCTAGTGCCATAGGCAATGGAAAGTACGCTCAAAATCCTCAAGAAAGTACGCTCCACAAAAAGAAAGCACGCTCCATCAAAACAAAACACCCGAACACAAAACGGGAACAGGCGTGCACGTAAGACGCCTCCGTGGCGCGCCGTAAGACATCCCCGAGATGCAGGCTAAAGACGCCCCCGCGGCGCGCCCAAGAGACATCCCAGAGATGCAGGCTAAAGACGCCCCCGCGGCGCGCCCAAGAGACATCCCCGAGATGCAGGCTAAAGACGCCCCCACGGCGCGCCCAAGAGACATCCCAGAGATGCAGGCTAAAGACGCCCCCGTGGCGCGCCCAAGAGACATCCCCAAGATGCAGGCTAAAGACGCCCCCGCGGCACGCCCAAGAGACATCCCCGAGATGCAGGCTAAAGACGCCCCCGCGGCGCGCCCAAGAGACATCCCAGAGATGCAGGCTAAAGACGCCCCCGTGGCGCGCCCAAGAGACATCCCCGAGATGCAGGCTAAAGACGCCCCCGCGGCGCGCCCAAGAGACATCCCCGAGATGCAGGCTAAAGACGCCCCCGCGGCGCGCCCAAGAGACATCCCAGAGATGCAGGCTAAAGACGCCCCCGCGGCGCGCCCACGAGACATCCCCGAGATGCAGGCTAAAGACGCCCCCGTGGCGCGCCCAAGAGACATCCCCGAGATGCAGGCTAAAGACGCCCCCGCGGCGCGCCCAAGAGACATCCCCGAGATGCAGGCTAAAGACGCCCCCGCGGCGCGCCCAAGAGACATCCCAGAGATGCAGGCTAAAGACGCCCCCGCGGCGCGCCCACGAGACATCCCCGAGATGCAGGCTAAAGACGCCCCCGCGGCGCGCCCACGAGACATCCCCGAGATGCAGGCTAAAGACGCCTCCGCGGCGCACCCACGAGACATCCCCGAGATGCAGGCTAAAGACGCCCCCGCGGCGCGCCCAAGAGACATCCCAGAGATGCAGGCTAAAGTCGTCCCTCGCGACGCACCAAAGCCGCCTACATGGCGCAACCTAAGACGCCTACATGGCGCACGTAAGACGCGTAAAGGCGCAGCCCGTAAGACGCCTACATGGCGCAACCTAAGACGCCTACATAGCGCACTTAAGACGCCTACATGGCACACGTAAGACGCCTACATGGCGCAACCTAAGACGCCTACATGGCGCACTTAAGACGCCTACATTGCGCAGCCTAAGACCCCTACATGACGCACCTAAGACGCCTACATGGCGCACTTAAGACGCCCACATGGCGCAACCGAGTCGTCCCACGTGACACACCTAAGTAACCTACATGCCGCATCTAGGCCATCCCTCACGACGTGCCTACGATGCCTAAAACAACGCACGCAGCCGTCTCTAATGACGCGCTTTGAGTCAATGCAAGGCGCTGTGTATGATGACTAATCGGAACGCACCTGAACAGCCATACAAGGTGCAACTCATGTCATCTTCACCACCGCCGACTAAGCACAATCACACCCGCCTCTGAGCAAGAACCTCGCTCGGCCTGAACTAGCTGAGACCTGGCTCCTCGAGTTGAGTCATTCTCCTCTAGTCGAGCCTTGCTCCTCAAACCGAGTCAGTCTCCTCGAGTTGAGCTTCGCTCCTCAAGTCGAGTCATCCTCCTCGAATCGAGCTTCGCTTCTCGAGTCGAGTCATTTTCCTCGAGTTGAGCTTCGCTCCTCGAGTCGAGTCAGTCTCCTCGAGTCGAGCTTCGCTCCTTGAGTCGAGTCATCTTCCTCGAGTCGAGCTTCGCGCCTCGAGTCGAGTCTCCTCGAGTCGAGCCTTGCTCCTCAAATCGAATCATTCTCCTCGAGTCGAACTTCGCGCCTCGAGTCGAGTCTCCTCGAGTAGAGCTTTGCTCCTCGAGACAAGCCATTCTCCTCGAGTCGAACTTCGCTCCTCGAGTTGAGCCATTCTCCTCGAGTCGAGCTCTGCTCCTCGAGACGAGTCATCCTCCTCGAGTCGAGCATCGCTCCTCGAGTTGAGCCATTCTCCTCGAGTCGAGCTCTGCTCCTCGAGACGAGTCATCCTCCTCGAGTCGAGCTTCTCTCCTTGAGTTGAGCCATTCTCCTTGAGTCGAGCATCGCTCCTTAAAGTCGAGCCGCTCTCCTTGAATCGAGCCTTGCTCCTCGAGTCAGGACATCCTCCTCAAGTCGAGTCACGCCCTCCTCGAGTCGAGCCATGCTCCTCGAGTCGAGTCACTCTCCTCGAGTCATCCCCCTCGAGTTGAGCATCACCCCTCTCATCAAGTCATTCTCCCCGAGTTGAGTCTTGCTCCTCGAATTGAGTCATACACCTCGAGTCGAGCATCGCTCCTCGAGTAGAGTCATATTCCTTAATGTCCAGCCAGTCTCCTTGAGTCGAGTCTAGCCCCTCGAGTTGAGACTTGAGTCGGCTCCCCGAGTCGAGCCTAGCCCCTCGAGTTGAGACTCGAGTCGGCTCCCCGAGTTGAGCTTCGCTCCTTGAGTTGAGACTTGATTCAGTCTCCTCAAGTCGAGCTTCGCTCCTCGAGTCGAGCCTTGAGTCAGTCTCCTCGAGTCGAGCTTCGCTCCTCGAATCGAGCCTTGAGTCAGTCTCCTCGAGTCGAGTCCCACTCCTCGAACAAACGCCTGGAGCGACCTGAAGAACAGGTCAGCCAAGGTAGAGACCCGCGCTCGCGCCTGGGGAATAAGGGCCGATCTTCCGAACGCAGACGAAGAAGCGTCACCAAGGCGGGAATGGCGGATGCCCCGTGAGGCCGACTTATGCTTGATGCGTGGTCAAACTTTTAGCGTTTATCCCCGAGCAGTCGAAGCCCTCCGGTGCAGCAGAGCCTTCCGCCAGGTGCCGCTCCGTCTTCTCGAAGCATCAGCCCGCAGCATCAACCTCCGTCTTCGAGACCTCGGAATGAGCACGCCTTTGCAAAATGCAAAAGTGCAGTCGCCTTCCAAGCTGGCCGAGACGGAAGCCATGATCTTCCCCTAATAGGTCACGATTACACAATCGTCACCCTGCTAGTCACCGTCGAGTCCCATGGACTCCGGGTTGATGATATCATCAAACAAAACGCCATCGAAGATAGACTTGGGCATGACCTCGCCCAAAGATCAATAAGCCGCGACACGCCGGCACGCCTCTACATAAATGCACGCCCTACTTGTGCACGCATATCCCCATTGCTCCAGGGCTAGAGCGACGGACGCCAACGCGTTTGCCTCGCCCACGTCGAGCTACGTCTCCTATCCGCTTGGATCCTCCTCCACGTGTCGATCACACACTCGTGTCGACAAAGACGGAAAAGCGAGAAAGGGCACTTACAATTGTGAGAGTATTCTTTATAATCACAAAGGCCTCGCAACACTGAAGCCCTGGGAAGCATATTTTCCTCAAACACGCGGCGAAAACAACTAAAAGTTCACCGCCCGGGGCCTCCCGAGCAATGAACTTGGGGGGCTAATGTTGTCGGTCGTTTTCGGAAAACCCGAGACGCCAAGAAGGCACGTCGCTCAAAGGGCCGATGGTCAGGCCGGAGGTCCTGAAGAGCGGCAAGTCTTCAAGCCTTCGCCCAAACTCTTGACTCTTTGAGTCGAGCCTAGCCCCTCGAGTTGAGACTTGAGTCGGCTCCTCGAGTTGAGCTTCGCTCCTTGGGTTGAGCCTTGAGTCAGTCTCCTCGAGTCGAGCTTCGTTCCTCGAGTCGAGCCTTGGGTTGTTCCTCGAGTCGAGCCTCGAGTCGGTCTCCTCGAGTCGAGCTTCACTCCTCGAGTCGAGCCTCGAGTCGCTCCTCGAATCGAGTCACTCTCGCCAAGTTGAAACCTTCATATTTCATGTGGCAAGAATGGTATTCGAAGGCCCGCAAGAGCCCGACGAGGCGGGCCATGCGCCGCGCGCGCTGCCGCGCCGGCCAACCAAGCACAGCAGCCCGCGCGCCGCGCCAGACAGGCCGCGCGCCGCGCCAGGAAGACCGCGCGCCGCGCGCTCCATGCGCCGCGCATCCCGCGCCGCGTCCAATGACCCGCGCGCCGCGCCAGATGACCCGCGCGCCGCGCCCCCTGCGCCGCGCGCCGCGCGCCGCGCTTTGTGCGCCGCTCTTTGTGCGCCGCGCGCGCCGTGCGCCTCCGCTTGATGCCACATGCGTTCCTAGTCCCACATGGACGAAAAAGGAGCCTCCTAAGGCCCCCAAACACCTATAAATACCCCCTCTCATTGAGGGGAAATCCATCCCATTCTTTCTCAAGGAACTTTAGACTTCTCTCCGCTTCTCTAGATGCCATCCTTGGCCTGAAGCGGATTCTCCACGATTTCTCGCTCTCGGAGATTCTGAAGCGCTTTCCGGGGACTCCCGAGTGCCGCCTCTCTTGATCGAGCGATTAATCTTGGGCCCACGAGTGCTCTAACGGTTTTCTATTGAAAATCGCCTACGCGTCTAGCACCCTAGACGCGTCCGCCATTTCTGACAAGAAATCGCCTACGCGTCCTGCATTTCCGACTAGGAATCGCCTACGCGTCCGTAATCTCCGCCACAACAAGGAACTCTTAACTTAGAGTCTTCCACGTCTCCAAAAGAGAGAAAACACACATTCTCTCTCGCGCCCGTGATCTCCGAAGTTCTGAGACATCGCCGAGGACTCCTCCGTGCCTCGTCTCCTTTGTTGAGCACGCCTCTCCACCAAGGCTCTGCGCCTCATACTGCGTCCTACACGCTTGAACTACGTTCTGACCTGATCCCACACACGGGTACGTAGGCAGCCAACAACCAAGGCACGGTCACTCCTCCTCCTCACCCCCTACCTCTCCCGAGAGGCGGATTGATCGGAGAAAACCCTAGCTCGAGACTATCGAGTTCACACTCTTGGTCCGGCCTTGGATCGAACCGCCCGAGGTTTTAATAGTTGTTCATTTTCGTGCGACAACAGATGTATCCGAGGAATTTCCCGGATTCAACCCCGAACACACATTTGTTGGGATTGAGTTTCATTTTATATCGGCGGATGATCGTGAACTTCTCCCTTAGTTCATGTACGTGATTGGTTGCCAGTAGGCTTCTAACGAGCATGTCGTCCACGTATACTTCCATTGTCTTGCCGATTTGATCGGCGAAGATCCGATTTACCAAGTGCTGGTATGTTGCTCCCGCGTTCTTAAGGCCGAAAGGCATGACCTTATAACAGTAGAGACCTCGATCGGTGACAAAGGTTGTCTTTGTTGGAATTGATCTAGGGTTTAAGAAAAAGTTTAACGCTTCGTTAAGCGGCGGAATTTTAAAAAATTTCTTTTTCAAGTAAAACAGTTTTTACTAACCTAGACAAAGTGCAAGCACATGTAAATAAAACTAATATGAGAATAATAAATTTACTAACCTCTTTAGAAGCTTGAACGTTGATGAGCCTTCAGAAGGTTGAAAACGTTCGTCTCCCTCTCAGCACGTCTCTGTTTCTTTCCTTGCAACTCGAGCAACCACGAAAGTTTCTATCACTAAATCACTCGAAATAAAAGGAATTAGTGTGTGGGCACTTTTAAACACTAGGACTTAAGAACGAGTCTTGAAGTCGCAGAGCTAAACTCTAGATCAAATGAGGACCTAGGTGCCAAAACAATAAAACGAAATTAACTAGAGAGAGAGAGGAGAGGGGCGGCCAAGTCTAGAGAGAGAAGCTCTCAATCTCTAAAACTTTGGATGAATTAAAATGAGAAGAATAAGGCCCCTATTTATAGGAGAGGCTTTACCTTCAATAAGGTAGTTTCCTCTTCTATAGAATATCACATATTCATGAGGAAATATTCCTTATTTCCTTTTCTCATTTGGGCGTGTAAGCCTTGGCATCTAGAAGCAAATTTGTTTCCTATTTTGCTTGCCTTGGCCGCCCATGTCATTTCCTCCTAGAGGAAATTTGTTTCCTCTTTTTCTTTTGGCAAGTATCTTCATACATTAATGCACAAAATAATCTCTCTTTCACACTAAGGGCTGCACGAAATTTGGTCTCCCATTCACTTGGGTTGGACGGCCAAAAGCCTTCTAGAAAGGCTTTCTAGGTTTTTCTTTAATTGTTCATGACAACATAAGAAAAGCCCATTAAGAATTTTCAAGTAAAATTCTATGAAATGAAATTAATTCACAAGGCCCAATAAACATGTTATGGCCGTGTGATATAATATGTCATCATATGACATTGTCAAAAAATTTATTGACATTCATTGCATGCCATGTGCAAAAAGACAAAATTACCCTTTCACTAGTACAAACTGGGGATTCCACAACGGTACAGAACCGTTGTGGAAAGCTTCCACAACGGTTCTGTACCGTTGTGGAATCCTCCGTTGTGGAATATTTCCACAACGCTACTCGTCCCGTTGTGGAAAAGTAATGATTCCACAACGGGACTCGTCCCGTTGTGTAAATGTCCATGATTTCACAACGGGATTATCCCGTTGTGGAAAAATTCCACAAATTTATTTCAGTCGCCGCGGCAACGTGTATTGTTCGCCGCGGCGAAATATTACACAACGGGACAAATGTCCCGTTGTGGAATTAGTCGCCGCGGCGAATGATACAAGTTGCCGCGGCGACTTAAAGTTTTTTTTTCGCCTAACTCGTCGCGGTCACGTTTCGTGTTTGCCGCGGCGAGGTATTCCACAACGGTAGAATTGTCCCGTTGTGGAATAAGTCGTCGTGGCGAACACGTAACGTGGCCGCGGCGAGTTGGTGTTGATTTTTTTTTTAAATATTCGCCGCGGCAAGGTATACGTTTCGCCGCAGCGAGTTGTATTCCTAGGAAAATTTGCCGCGGCACTAAATATCACACGCCGCGGCCAATTTGGACCTGAGAGCTATTTTTACAGTTTTCCAATTAAAAAACCTGAAAATGAAATAATATATCCAAAACCAAATATCCAAACATCCAAAACATATCAATTACATCCAAAACAAAGTATATATCCAAAAACATCCAAAAGATAAAACAAAATATCTACATCATCCAAAATCAAACTAATATTCACATTCTATAAAAGTTTCTACGTATAATACCCACTCTTCTCGAACTTTTTCTAAGTTATCCGGTGTATATGACTTCTTCAATTGTTCTTCAATTGTAGTTTATCTAGACCAACTCCAACAATATCACGCATATAACTTTAGACATAATACCCGCATTCCGTGTTTCCGATTTGTCTAGGAGCCGAAGCACAAGTGATTAAAGTTGATTGGCCGTTGTCTCGAGCTCCTTGGTTCTCAAGCTTGAAATCCAAAAAAATCCTTATACGCACAACAATAAAAAATTAGAAAACAAATATTGGTGTAAACGAAATATGTCAAATAACATGTTATTAATTTACCTTTTTATCAAGTTTCTGAAATCGGTTGGGATTTTATTCTTCAACGGGTCGAAGAACATCGCTTGATCTTTCCAAAAATCGAAGACAACAAGCATCCAATGACCATTTAAATTGTACGGCATCAAAACTAGTTGTCTTGGTTTTACATTTCTAACCATTTTGCCGATTTGCTTGACTCGTTCGGACAAATGGGCCTCATCGTTGTTGGTTTGGAGGTAGTAACTCAAACCCGCTTCTACAAAACACATTACTTCACTCCGCTTATTTTTGCATAATATGGATTGTAGATAACTACGAAAAAAAATTGAATTAGTTAATAAAATGAAATATTATATATTGATAGAAGATAAAACATATAAAAGAAATATTTACCCCATGAAAATTGTGATGCACGATGCGCCAATTTCCTCGTATCTAAGGAATTCTCTTATATCTTCAAACGTCACCGGAATAGGCACTACGGCGATACTTGCACAAACTTTGACATTGATTGAATCCCCTTTCGGTAACATTATTCGGTTGGCATGTTGTGCTAGCAATCGAAACTTTGGATTAATCAATTTGTATGAAATCTTCTTATCGTCTTCGAGGCTAGGTTCACTATCACCACCGACCTTCAACGCTTGTGTGACCACCGGGCCGCGACTCTCTTTTGCAATTTCGATTTCTACTAATCTCTTTGGCCACTTAACTAACCCCCCTACGGCTTCTTCAATAGTCTTGGCTTCATCGGTGCGGATCGGCAAAAAAGCTTTCTTCATCAAAGCCGCCGCAACGCTCACTCGTACGTTTACATCCTCCAAAGATGAGAAATGAACGGATTCGGCTTTCATGTACGCTCGCCCATTTGCTACATGAACCGTGCCTCCATTCGCAAAATCATAAAGGAGGAGAAGGCATTCGATACTGTCATCCGAAGACGGTGTCACCGGCGTGGTTGGATTCATTGAGCAACTTGCTCGAACACTATCGGGTTTGTCGATAATTAGAGGATCGACACTCGAACGCTCTACGACACCAACATTGAGATCCACGGAAACGTCATGTTGAGATTGTTTATCTAATAAATTCACTAATGTTATTAAAAAAAGTACAAAAATATTTAACTTTATTCCTTGTATTAAAAAATTGAAAATTACCTAAAGACGTCGCTTTTTTACCCATGTCATCATCACCATCTTTAGGCATGTCTTCATCACCACCCTTAGCCATCTCTTCATCATCACATTTAGCCATCTCTTCACGGTCAACAATGTTTTCATACTCAACATCTTCATTTGTGGGATGTAGAACACTCGGCAACTCGTCATTAGCATCTTGGAGGCTCAAACCATTTTGAGTTAAAGCTTTCATGATGAAAGTTTTTAACTCACACATTTCTCGACGTAACTTAGTTACCTCATCGGTCGAGTTTGAAGGGCGAGATACGGAATTGAAACTTGACGAGTATTTAGATTGTCCACGAACACGACCGGAATGTTCCTTAGTTCCCAAAGCGTCTTGCAAGACACTTCCCTTTGACTCATCCGTAACTTCTTGAGTTAACTTTCCCTTCACATATAATTCATTGTTAATAAGATTATAATATTTAATTGATGATTTCAAAATGAAAAAACTTACGATTTTTTCTCCCATTGACTTACATTTATCATCCTTGTAGTTTATTTCGTCCTTCATTCTCGACTCAACCCATAATACTTCCTTTGTAGGCCATTGACCCGTTTCCTCATACTATATATTATATATCAAACAATCCACAAATTAATTAATTAAATGCTATATTACAAAACAAGGATAACAAAATGAAACATGTAATAAATCTAACCTTTTTTTGATCAAGTTTGCGATATCCATTACGACCGGTTCTAGATTTGTACACGTTTTTCCCGGCTAGTTCTTTCCCATTTTCTGATGATTTGCTGAACACTTCGGAACGTCTATACTCAACGAATTTTATCCAATCCTCTTCGGTGATATTTCCATAGCGTTTTAAAACGTATTCCGGCCTCTTCAAGGCGCTTGGATCATTGAGGATATCTTTGACATGATCGTTGTATAGCTCGTGTCGAAATAATCTCGCCGCTTCTCCAACTCTCATAAGACAATTATGCCTATATATTATAGGAACCGTAAAAGCTTCACATATTTCATTCCAAATCCTTTCTTTTAGTTGTTTATGCTCTTTTAGTCTCCAATCGAGCATCGTAATCGGAACGTGTTCTCTAGCTAAAACGCCGAAATAACTCGACAACTCATCTCCCTCCTTAATCATTGGTTGATTTTTTTAATCAAATAATACATTTATTTTCCTACCAAGAGTTTTACACTTATTAACCTTGGGCATAAGAGTATTTCTTCTTTTCCCGGGACCATCGATATTGGTGGATCTCCGTTTACCGCTAACGGTACTAGTGGAGGTAGTAGACATAATCTATGAAAAAACAAATCAACACAAACACAAACCGAAATTCAATCTAATATTCCAACACAAACTCAAACCGAAATTCAATTTCAATTCAAAACAAATCAACACAAACTCAAACCGAAATTCAATCTAATATTCTAACTCAATTCCAACTCATACTCAATGTAATCAAATATTCTAACTCAAATCCAACATTAATTTAGACACAAATACACAATTCTAACCTAATTTCAACATAAAAGTACAAATTAAATAAAAAACACACTTACCCGGAGTGAAGACGACGAGCACGGGGCGTGGGAGTCAATGGAGTTTGTGTGTTGTGGTCGGAGACGTCGGCTTGTGTAGGTGGGGATGTTTGGCGTTTGTGATGGATGGGTTTGTGAAGAGTGGGTTTGAAAGACGAAGAAGGGAGGCGGAGAAGAAGGAGGAGTGGCGGAGGAAGAAGAAGAGAGAGGGGAGAGAGTGATGGTGGCGGAAGAATAAGAAGAGTGAGGGGAGAGTGAGGGCGGCGGAAGAAGAAGAGAGATGAGAGAGTGAGGGCGGCAGAGGAAGAAGAAGACAGAGGAGAGAGTGATGTCGATTTGCTCGAAGGTTATCGATCCTATTTGCTTGGATTCACTGCAATCGGAGTTGGTTAAAACCCTTTGCATGTTAGAAAAGATTTTCCCACCTTCGTTTGTTGACATCATGATTCACTTTACTGTTCACTTGGTACGTGAAGTGAAATTATGTGGGGCTGTATTTTTACGTTGGATGTATCCAATCGAACGTTACATGAAAGTGTTGAAGAGTTATGTGAAGAACTACAATAGGCCGGAAGAGAGCATAGTGGAAAACTATATAGCAGAGGAGTCCGTTGAATTTTGTTCGGAGTATTTAGCTAATGCAGACGCGATTGGGTTGCCAAACAACACAAGTCATGAATCAAAAGCTCTGTCTATAGGTATTTTTTGTGACACTTTCTTTTGTGTATTTAACATATTAATGAAAGGACAACTATTTATAAGAGTGGTTATTTGTAGGTACTTATTCTAGCGTCAATCGGAAAGAGTGGGAGCAAGCTAGTCTCCATGTTTTGCATAACGTTTCCGAAGTTACGCCGTTTGTGGATATTCATTTGGGTGAATTGAGAGCAAATGATCCAAAAAAAGCTAAAAATGAAAAATGGTTACAAGAAGAGCACAATCGTTTGTTTCAGAAGTGGCTTGGAAAACGATTATTTCGAGAATCTGGACATTCGGAAACGTTGAGCAAAATATCTGGCGGGCCTTCCTCA
This sequence comes from Urtica dioica subsp. dioica, assembly GCF_054948205.1. Classification (NCBI taxonomy): domain Eukaryota; kingdom Viridiplantae; phylum Streptophyta; class Magnoliopsida; order Rosales; family Urticaceae; genus Urtica; species Urtica dioica. The sequence goes on along the minus strand of NC_142759.1, from coordinate 33,771,817 downwards.
ATGGTTACAAGGTACACTGCTTGGTCTGTTAATTATTTTACTTTTTACACCAAAGAAAGGGACAACAAACATCCCGTTCAAAATAGTGGTGTCACATTACTTCCTGAAGCATTACATGTTTCTTCGGCAAAGGATAAAAATCCAAAAAAAGCTTTCATGAACTATTATGGTTACATTGAAGACATTTGGGAACTTGATTATTGTGGGTTGCGAATCGCTTTGTCTAAGTGCAAATGGACCGACAACAATCATGTTAAAGTTGATAAAGACGGAGTTACAATTGTTGACTTTCGGCGTACAAGTTACGAGAATGATTCATTTATTTTGGCCTCACAAGCAACTCAAGTGTTTTACGTATCAGAACCCGTCAATCCAGACTTGTCATTGGTAGTTCACATGAAAGCGAGAAATATTGACGAAGATGAAGACGAAGACATGTCTAATATACCCCCATTCACATCTGGCTTACCACTTGTTGATGAAGAGATTGAAAATTTTGATGATGATGATGTTTCTCATTTACTTCGTTCGGATATCAATCCTATTTTTGTTTGAACACCAAAAAACAATATGTATTTTAAGATTCAGATTATGATACATTCATGTTTTCTTCTATGATATATATTTTTTAAGGTTATTTATTTGTGTAGATGTTATTTCGCCACGACCAACACTGCACATAGCCGCGACCAATTGTACAACCTGCCGCGGCCAAGTATAATTTCGCCGCGGCTAAGTAGTATGGCCGCGGCCATAACAATTCGCCGCGGCGAGTGTACTACTTTGCCGCGGCGAACTGAGTTCCAGAGGTCATGTATTTTCTGGAATCCATCTCGCCGCGGCCAAGTATATATTTCGCCGCGGCTAAGTAGTATCGCCGCGGCCAACATAATACGTCGCCGCGGCGAACTGAGTTCCAGAGGTCATGTATTCCTGGGAATTCATCTCGCCGCGGCTAAGTATATATTTCACCGCGGCGAATTGTATTCCACAACGGGACAAACTATCCCGTTGTGCATTTTTGCCGCGGCACAGTATACCATTGGCCGCGACGACATCATCTTGCCGCGGCGAATATAAGGCGTCGCCGCGGCAAGATTGCTCCCCAGAAATCCCAAGACTCTGTAACTGTTTCGCCGCGGCAATGTACAGTATTGGCCTCGGCGAAGTAGTATGGCCGCTGCCAACATAATACGTTGCCGCGGCGAAATGACTTCCAAAGGTCGTGTATTCCTGGGAATTCACCTCGCCGCGGACAAGTATGTATTTCACTGCGGCGAAATGTGTTCCACAACGGGACAAACCGTCCCGTTGTGCATGTCTCGCCGTAGCAACGTCTTCTGGTCGCCGCGGCGAACTGAGTTCCAGAGGCCTCGTATGTTGTTGGCCGCGGCCACGTATGTTGTTGGCCGCGGCCAAACTATTAAGCAGCGGCGAAATCTATATGTGGCCACGGCGAAAGAGTTCCAAAGTCCACCGGGAAATGATTTCTGAGTTATTTTACTTACAAATAATAGCAAACACAAATTCAAATAACCATAAAAACATAAATATTTAAGTCTCACATATAAAAAAAACTTGAAAACAAATAAAAACTGAACTGAGTATCAAACAATCTCATAAAACACATAAAAACATAAATATTTAAGTCTCACAGATATAAAAAACTTGAAAACAAATAAAAACTGAACCGAGTATCAAACAATCTCATAAAAACATAAATATTTAAGTCTCACACATATAAAAAAACTTGAAAACAAATATTAAACTAAGAAGAGTTCAAAAAACACATTAAAAAAAATTTACTTGTTTCCGTTGTTGTTTTTCCCAGGTGGTTGTGGTGGTGGTGGTCCCGGGTACTGAGGAGGTGCCATATGCGGAGGCATTGCGGTGCTTGGGCCGGATAGTATGTGTATTGAGGATATGGAGGGAACTGAAATTGATTCTCCTGGTTGATTTCGCACCGACTTATGAGCTCGTTTAATCCCTCGAAAGCCGCGGCGCCATATTCTCCTTGTCGGTGCATGTAGTCTTGGGTGTGTTGCTATCCGCCGACGAGATAGTGCTTACACCGAGCAATGTAGTCTTGGATGGCGGGATCATACCCCGGAGGTGGTTGTAAGCACAACAGTGGCTCGTTGAGGGACGGTTCGTCCTCCTAAGCTGGTGAATTCTTAAGTAAAAGGAATCTCTCGGGACCTAAGCTGAGTGATTCCTAAGCAGGATGAATCTATCGGGACCTAAGCCGATTGATTCTCAAGTAAGGTGGATTTATCGGGACCTAAGCCGATACTTCCGCAAGTTATGAAAAGATATGAACTCATGTTATGTATTGTTTATGTGTTATGTGCATTGTGCATTAGATATGTAGATATCCGCTTACTGAGTCTTTCGACTCACAGTTATTATCTTGATATTGTAGATAAATGAAAGGCCAAAGAAGACTGAGCAGAGCATCAGCGAAACCGGTAAGTAAGTAGGCGTGTGTATGTACGGCTGCCGACCTGTGGCTAAGTCAAGGGCGAATAAATCTGTTTTGTTTTTAAAAGACGAGTCTTTTGTTTGTGAAGTTTTAAATAGTATGTTTTGAGAAAAACGAAAAATTCACCCATATTTTTGAGACGTTTATGTAAATATTTTAAAAGTTTTTCTAGAAAATGTTTTCTGGAAGCGCTTCCACCAAAGTTTTTATGAATTTTATTTATGTCAAGTAAGATACGGAAGATCTCTGCCGCGGCTCGCGGGTCGTGACACAAATCCCGATAGGGAAAAACTGAGATATGCCCTGCGGTTCGAGTTTAAGGCTTCCGACAACGAGGCGGAGTACGAGGCTCTGATCGTTGGCTTGGAGCTGGCGGACAGGCTAGGCACCCAAAACCTGCGCATCCACTGCGACTCGCAGTTGATCGTGAACCAGGTTAAAGGCGACTACGCCGCTAAAGAACCGAACATGGTCGCGTACTTATCCAAAATCCGAAGGAACCTAGAGGCACTGTCATGGTTCGAGATCGTCCAAGTCCCCCGAGAAGCGAACATAGACGCTGACGCCCTAGCTCGCCTCGCGTCCGGGATAGACGAGGAGGGCGAAGGCAGCGTCCCGATCGAGGTGCTGACCCGACCCTACGTCTCGAGAGGCGACGTAGGGGTAGTTGAAGAGACTCCGCCTCCCTCGTGGATGACACCGCTCGTAGAATTCCTTAAGCGAGGAGTCGTCCTCGAAGACAAAGAGGAGGCCAAAAAGCTGAGAAGCTTGGCGCCGAAATACACGATGAGGGAGAACACCCTGTTCAAAAGAGGCTATTCCATGCTCCTCATCCGCTGCTTGACCGAGGTCGAGACGAATAGGGCGCTCCGCGAGGTGCATGAGGGGGTGTGCGGAAACCACGCCGCCGGACAGTCTTTGGCGTTGAAACTCCTGATGCTCGGATATTTTTGGCCAACCTTGAAAAAGGACTCCCACGAGTGGGCCAAAAGGTGCGACAAATGCCAAAGGTGCCCACATCCCGCGCCAAGCACCGACACCGCTATGTCCGATCATCGTAAAATGGGGAATCGATCTCATCGGGGAGCTACCTATGGCTCCGAGAGAGTACAAGCATGCGATCGTGGCAATCGACTATTTCACGAAGTGGGTAGAGGCCGAACCGCTGGCAAAGATCAGCGAGACAAACACAACGAACTTCATCTGGAAGAACATTGTCTGCCGCTTCGGGATTCCCGCGTCGATTGTGACCGATAACGGAAAGCAGTTTGACAACACGCGCCTCCGAGAAGTATGGGAGCGTTTGGGCATTAGCAAGACTTTCTCTTCCCCTCGCCATCCTCAAGCCAACGGTCAGGTAGATGCGGTCAACAAAACGATCAAGGAGAATCTGAAAAAGAAGCTGGAGGAGAAAAAGGGGGCTAGGGCCGACGAGCTCCCTATGGTCCTGTGGGCGTACCGAACCACCGCGCGAAAAGCGACCGGCGAAACTCCTTTCGCTTTCGCGTTCGGAGTCGAGGCCGTGGTACCCGTCGAGACCAAGCTGCCGACCCTGCGCATCGAGGAATACGAAGAAACCGCCAACGACAACGCGATCAGGCTCGAGCTGGACCTCATAGATGAGAGGAAGGCGGACGCCCTCACCCGCCTTGCTGCACAAAAGAGGAATGTCAAAAAGTACTACAACTCCAAGGTCAAGCTACGGCAATTCACCGACGGAAGCCTCGTCCTCAGGAGGGTGTTCCAAAACACCAAAGTGCAAGGGGCGGGAGTCTTGGGCCCCACTTGGGAAGGTCCATACCGCGTGCGCCGAGCCATCCACAACGGCACGTACGAGCTTGAGAACCTGGAAGGACTCGTATTCACGCGCCCTTGGAACGCGGAACACCTTCGGCGGTACTACCAATAGACACCCGTTCCCGCTTACTCTATGTTTTGTTATGTCATTCCATTTTCAATTTTTTGAAATGACATTTTTTAATCTCCAGTACGGCCGAAGGGCCTGGGAATGTAATTTTTTTTTTCCAATTTCAACGTTGTAATCGAATTACACTTCGCTTCGAAACCTTTACTTTATTTTGTAACAATTTCTCGTCTTCTCTGCGAGTACCCGAGAAACTCGGGGGGCTAACGGACTATTGGGACCTCGACTTCGCCTAGTCGAGCTCGCCACTTCGCCTGGTCGAGCTCCTAGTCGAACTCGACACTGCTCCCAGTCGAGCTCGTCACTTAGCCTAGTCGAGCTCGCCACTGCTCCTAGTCGAGCTCGCCACTTCGCCTGGTCGAGCTCCTAGTCGAGCTCGCCACTGCTCGTAGTCGAGCTCGCCACTTCGCCTGGTCGAGCTCCTAGTCGAGCTCGCCACTGCTCTTAGTCGAGCTCGCCAATTCGCCTGGTCGAGCTCCTAGTCGAGCTCGCCAATTCGCCTGGTCGAGCTCCTAGTCGAGCTCGCCACTTCGCCTGGTCGAGCACCTAGTCGAGCTCGCCACTGCTCCTAGTCGAGCTCGCCACTTCACCTAGTCAAGCTCCTAGTCGAGCTCGCCAATTCGCCTGGTCGAGGTCCTAGTCGAGCTCGCCACTTCGCCTGGTCGAGCTCCTAGTCGAACTCGCTACTGCTCCTAGTCGAGCTCGCCACTTCGCCTGGTCGAGCTCCTAGTCGAGCTCGCCGCTGCTCCCAGTCGAGCTCGTCACTTAGCCTAGTCGAGCTCGCCACTGCTCCTAGTCGAGCTCGCCACTTCGCCTGGTCGAGCTCCTACTCGAGCTCGCCACTGCTCCTAGTCGAGCTCGCCACTTCGCCTGGTCGAGCTCCTAGTCGAGCTCGCCACTGCTCTTAGTCGAGCTCGCCAATTCGCCTGGTCGAGCTCCTAGTCGAGCTCGCTAATTCGCCTGGTCGAGCTCCTAGTCGAGCTCGCCACTTCGCCTGGTCGAGCTCCTAGTCGAGCGTGCCACTTCGCCTGGTCGAGCTCCTAGTCGAGCGCGCCGCTGCTCCTAGTCGAGCTCGCCAATTCGCCTGGTCGAGCTCCTAGTCGAGCTCGCCACTTCGCCTGGTCGAGCTCCTAGTCGAACTCGCCACTGCTCCTAGTCGAGCTAGCCACTTCGCCTGGTCGAGCTCCTAGTCGAGCTCGCCGCTGCTCCCAGTCGAGCTCGTCACTTAGCCTAGTCGAGCTCGCCACTGCTCCTAGTCGAGCTCGCCACTTCGCCCGGTTGAGCTCCTAGTCGAGCTCGCCACTGCTCCTAGTCGAGCTCGCCACTTCGCCTGGTCGAGCTCCTAGTCGAGCTCGCCACTGCTCTTAGTCGAGGTCGCCAATTCGCCTGGTCGAGCTCCTAGTCGAGCTCGCCACTTCGCCTGGTCGAGCTCCTAGTCGATCGCGCCACTGCTCCTAGTCGAGCTCGCCACTTCGCCTGGTCCAGCTCCTAGTCGAGCTCGCCACTGCTCCTAGTCAGGCTCGCCAATTCGCCTGGTCGAGCTCCTAGTCGAGCTCGCCACTGCTCCTAGTCGAGCTCGCGACTCCGCCTGGTCGAGCTCCTAGTCAAGCTCGCCAATTCGCCTGGTCGAGCTCCTAGTCGAGCTCGCCACTTCGCCTGGTCGAGCTCCTAGACGAGCTCGCCACTGCTCCTAGTCGAGCTCGCCACTTCGCCTGGTCGAGCTCCTAGCCACTGCTCCTAGTCGAGCTCCTAGTCGAGCTCGCCCCTGCTCCTAGTCGAGCTCGCCACTTCGCCTAGTCGAGCTCCTAGTCGAGCTTGCCACTGCTCCTAGTCGAGCTTGCCACTTCGCCTGGTCGAGCTCCTAGTCGAGCTCGCCGCTGCTACTAGTCGAGCTCGCCGCTGCTCCTAGTCGAGCTCTCCAATTCGCCTGGTCGAGCTCCTAGTCGAACTCGCCACTTCGCTTGGTCGAGCTCCTAGTCGAACTCGCCACTGCTCCTAGTCGAGCTCGCCACTTCGCCTGGTCGAGCTCCTAGTCGAGCTCGCCACTGCTCCTAGTCGAGCTCGCCACTTCGCCTGGTCGAGCTCCTAGTCGAGCTCGCCACTACTCCTGGTCGAGCTCGCCACTCCGCCTGGTCGAGCTCCTAGTCGAGCTCGCCGCTGCTCCTAGTCGGGCTCGCCGCTGCTCCTAGTCGAGCTCGCCAATTCGCCACTGCTCCTAGTCGAGCTAGCCACTTCGCCTGGTCGAGCTCCTAGTCGAGCTCGCCGCTGCTCCCATTCGAGCTCGTCACTTAGCCTAGTCGAGCTCGCCACTGCTCCTAGTCGAGCTCGCCACTTCGCCTGGTCGAGCTCCTAGTCGAGCTCGCCACTGCTCCTAGTCGAGCTCGCCACTTCGCCTGGTCGAGCTCCTAGTCGAGCTCGCCACTGCTCTTAGTCGAGCTCGCCAATTCGCCTGGTCGAGCTCCTAGTCGAGCTCGCCAATTCGCCTGGTCGAGCTCCTAGTCGAGCTCGCCACTTCGCCTGGTCGAGCTCCTAGTCGAGCTCGCCACTGCTCCTAGTCGAGCTGGCCACTTCGCCTGGTCGAGCTCCTAGTCGAGCTCGCCGCTGCTCCTAGTCGAGCTCGCCAATTCGCCTGGTCGAGCTCCTAGTCGAGCTCGCCACTTCGCCTGGTCGAGCTCCTAGTCGAACTCGCCACTGCTCCTAGTCGAGCTAGCCACTTCGCCTGGTCGAGCTCCTAGTCGAGCTCGCTGCAGCTCCTAGTCGAGCTCGCCAATTTGCCTGGTCGAGCTCCTAGTGGAGCACGCCACTTCGCCTGGTCGAGCTCCTAGTCGAACTCGCCACTCCTCCTAGTCGAGCTCGCCACTTCGCCTGGTCGAGCTCCTAGTCGAGCTCGCCACTGCTCCTAGTCGAGCTCGCCACTTCGCCCTGTCGAGCTCCTAGTCGAGCTCGCCACTGCTCCTAGTCGAGCTCGCCACTCTGCCTGGTCGAGCTCCTAGTCGAGCTCGCCACTGCTCCTGGTCGAGCTCGTCGCTTCGCCTAGTCGAGGTCGCCACCTCGTCACTACGAGGTGGTCACTCCACCTAGTCAAACTTGTCACGTCGTCTAGCCGAGCTCGTCGCCTCGTCTAGTCGGGTTCGCACAACGACACGTTTTACACACCGAAAGGTAGCCAAATATCAGCAAGTCGGATCCACGCACCGGACCTCCGACCCCCGCGCGACGCTCTCGCGCAATTCCACGCCCCGCACACCGATAGGCGATGGGGCGTCGATAGATCACGTCCACGCACCGGACCGTCGATCTCGGCAGTCAAAACCCAAAACGTGACGCGCGTACCTACAAGTACCACGCTCACCGGAAACTGCAAGCTCGTCCCGATACGCAAGCCGATAGGTAGCGTACTCGCCGAAAGACGAGCGCGACGGCCACCCAGCTCGCACACGCCGACAGGCGACGAGTCGCGAATGAATGGCCGAAGGTCGCACCCGCCAGGCGAATCTGGTCTAGCCAGCGTCCGCGGGAAGCTTCGCCGCCAAGTGCGGCAGTAAGCCGTGCAAACAGGTTATGCTAGGTAAGGCAAGCCGGGCTCGTGAGACACGTACCAATCACAACGCGCGAATCGATTACGCAAAGCATGTCAAGTCGAGAAAATAAGACGCATAACAGACAGAAAAGCGCTGACTAAGGCGAACAATGTTGTACGAACAACCTAAAAAGAAAAGTATAAGAACACGACAAACTTCTAACGGAAGAAAGACATAACAAAATTCCGAAAGAATGCATGACGCAAGCGCTAAACAAGTGCGCGGAAAACCGAAGAAAACCCGGCTACTCTGAGCCGAAGTCGATCTGCTCTTCATCTTCCTCGGGGCAGGGGGCGCCAAACCCACCGATGACTTCTCCGTCGAGTTGGAGGTTCACCGACTGAGCTGCTTCCGCGGGGGCTTGAGTACGCAGGTAGTCCTCGGGCGGCTCGCCGGCCAGAAGAGGAAACATGACGTCGAAGAAGAAAAACGTGGTCCCGCAAGACACGTTATCCTTCACGGTCGCGTCTCGGACCCGTTTGGCTGCCTCATAGCGGGCCGCCTCCAGCACGAGGTCCCAGTCATCCTCCAGGTCCGTCTTGGACTGCACGGCGTCGTCTTTCTCCTCGGCAAGGATCTGCACCTCCGCCCGCAAAGTATCCCTCTCCCTTTCGGCCTTGACCCGGGAGATCTCACTCGCTGACAGCCGGGCGTGGACGATGCTCAGCTCCTCGTCCCGACTCGAGAGCGCCGCCTGGAGCTTCTTTGGCTCCCCTAAGAAGGTGTCGGCCGCCTGCTCCGCCTTCTCCCGAGACGCCTGCCCGGCCGTGTGAAGCAATTTCTCGGTCGCCAACTCCTCGCGAGCTCGCTTCAGCTCCTCCTCGAGTGCTTGGAATTCTCGAGCAGTACGGGCTCCTGCTAGGGCGTCAGCGTTGGCGGCCGCCGTGCTCTCCTTGTCCTTCTCCATAATCCGCATGCGCCGCAGCAGATCCCGGAGAATGCAACCGCTTCGCTCTTGACGTGCGAGCATCTGCAAAGACAAGCGATATACGTATAATCGAAGTAAGCATAAGGGTTACTGTTGAAGTTTTAGAGAGGGAAGATAAAGAAAGAGAGAATCGGAGAAGAGAGAGAGTGTTCCGAGACTTTGAATATTTCTTGTATTTAATATTAATTTGTATCACCTATTTATACATAAGGTGGGTACAAGAGAGAGTGTAATAAATACATGTGTAACAACTACTTCTAGGAAAAAGAGAATAATAAATATACACAGAGAGCAAGACATCGGAAATAACAAGAGAAATAAATGCGACGATTTCCCATGAGGAATGAGTTCTAAGGAGAGGACTTCCGAGGCAAGCTCGACACGGAAGGGCGAGCTGACGAGCTCGACGCGGAAGGGCGAGCTGACGAGCTCGATTTCAACACTCCCCCTCAAGCTTGACTATATATGTTGAGGAGGTCAAGCTTGCTACATAGGTCGGAAAGGGTTGCTCGCGGAAGGGCTTTGGTGAGAATGTCGGTGAGCTGATGACCTGACGGAATGTATTCCATATCGATTATTTTTTCTTCAATCTTTTCACTGATGAAGTATCGGTCGATCTCGATATGTTTTGTTCTGTCATGATGGACTGGATTTTTGGCTATGCTGAGAGCAGCTTGATTATCGCAAAAGAGCCTTGATTGGACCTTCGGTGATGATCTTGAGGTCGTCGAGAACTCTCTTCAGCAAGATGCCTTCACATACTCCACTTGCTAAGGAGCTGAGCTCGGCTTCAGCACTACTTCTTTAGACAACAGACTGCTTCTTGCTTCTCCAGGTAACAAGATTTCCCCAGACGTAAGTGCGCATGCCTGATGTTGATCGTCTGTCTGGAAAATATCCGGCCTAGTCTACATCTGTGAATACTTCGACACCTTGACTTCGTCTTTTCTTGAAGGAGAGACCAGTACCTGGGGCAGATTTGAGGTATTGGAGAATCCTCATGACTGCGTCCATGTGAGTTTCTGAGGGATTACTCATGAATCGACTTACCATACTCACTGCAAATCCAATATCTGGTCTCGTGTGAGTTAGGTAGATGAGTTTTCCTACGAGCTGCTGAAATCTTTCTTTTTCGGTGGCGGCCTCGTTGGTGCGAGCTAGAAGTTTCACATTGCCATCCATCGGAGTGTCAACTGGTTTGCAGCCAAGCATGCCAGTTTCTTTGAGGAGATCCAACGTGTACTTGCGCTGGGAAATAGAGATGCCCTTTTCTGATCGAGCTACCTCCATGCCGAGGAAGTATCGTAGGCTGCTGAGGTCCTTGACTTCGAACTCAGATGACAAAGTTTGCTTCAGCCTCCTGATCTCTTCCAAGTCGTCTCCGGTGATAACTATATCGTCCACATACACACTAAGAATGGTGTGCTTGCCTTGTGTAGAGATTTTTGAGAAGAGTGTTGGATCAGCTTGACTCTGCTCGTAGTCACAACGTTTGAGCACGTTGGTGAATTTTCCGAACCATGCTCGAGGGGACTGTTTTAGTCCATATAGTGACTTTTTGAGTTTGCAGACTTTGTTGGCTCCTTGATCTTTGTCAACTCCTGGTGGGAGTTGCATGTAGACTTCCTCTTCCAGTTCGCCGTTTAGAAAAGCATTCTTCACATCGAGCTGGATGAGAGGCCAATCTAAGTTGGTTGCTAGTGAAAGGAGGATTCTGATGGTATTGAACTTCGCGACTGGAGCAAACGTCTCTTGGTAGTCGATGCCATAAGCTTGAGTGTACCCTTTCGCGACAAGACGGGCTTTGTATCTCTCAACTGTGCCGTCTAGATTATGTTTGATGGTGAAGAGCCATCTACATCCAACAGTTCGCTTCCCTGGTGGTAGCTCGACGATATCCCACGTATCATTCTTTTTGAGGGCTTGGATCTCAGCATGACTTGCGTCTCGCCACTCGGAACTTTGAAGGGCTTCCTCGATGCAGTTCGGCACTTTTCCTTCATCTAACTTCGCCACATAGGCTTGGTAGCTCGTAGATAAATTCCCATAGTACACGTAATCTGCCATCATGTATTGAGCACACGACCGAGGAGGTTTCTCAATGCAATGGGTAAGTCTAGAGATTCGATGTTACCTTTTTCAATAGTGTCGTGGTTCAGGTTCGGAGAGTCATCTTGGTCGCGAGCTTGTACCGGACTCTGGGTGATATTCAGTTCGCATGGAGGATTCAGAGGCTTGCGAGCTGGGAATTTCTTGAACAGGTGAGCTAGGAATTTCTGGAACATGTGAGGTCGGATTTTGAGGCGAGCTGGGAAGTTCTGAGACAAATGAGGTCGGATTTTGAGGCGAGCTGAATTCTGGGTTTATTATGAGCCAATTTGGGAAGTCATTTTCGTCATTCTCCCCCTGACGAGCTGAATTGGCGAAGTAAGGACTGAACTCATGAAAAGATACATCCATTGAGACTATGAATTTTTGTGATCGAGGTTCATAGCATTTGTAGCCTTTTTGGGTTCCTGAATAGCCAAGGAAGATGCATTTGAGCGATTTTGGTTCAAGTTTACCTTGGCCATAAGAATGGGTGAAGACTGAACAGCCGAACACTTTCGCAGGTAGGGTTGAGATGAGTCAACAGTGAGGGTATTTCTCTAGAAGGACTTGAGATGGGATTTTATAGCCAAGGACACAAGATGGCATTCTGTTTATGAGGTAGGTGGCTGTGAGGACAGCTTCTCCCCAAAAATGAGATGGGACGTTTGAGGAGAACATAATGGCTCGGGCGACCTCGAGAATGTGTCGATTTTTCCGCTCGGCTACCCCATTTTGTTAAGGGGTATGAACGCACGAGCTGAGTGAATTATGCCATGTGTTTTGAAGAAATCGCCGAGCTCAGAATTAAAGTAATCTCGAGCGTTGTCAGTGTGGATAATTTGAATGGATGTGTCGAACTGTGTTTGGATCATTTTGTGAAAGGTTTTGAATAGATTGGATGTTTCAGATTTTTGTTTCATCATGTATATCCAACTGAGTCTATTGTGGTCGTCAACAAAGAGAAGGAACCATCGAACTCCAGTGATATTGGGAACTTTTGAGGGCCCCCATATATCACTGTGAATTGTGGCAAAAGGGCGAGATGGTTTGTACGAGGTGGGGTGATACGAGCTTCGAGAATGTTTGGCGAACTCACACATGTCACACTGAATGGAATTGATATTTTTATTGATAAACAAAGAGGGAAACATTTGTTTGAGATACATGAAATTTGGATGCCCTAGTCTAAGGTGATTGAGCATGATCTCTTTGTACTGGGGTGAATGTTGGGCGAGCTGACACATGGCGGGCTGATCTGGCTTGATGACATAGAGTCCGGTGCTTAGCTCGGCATTACCAATCTGTCTCCCCGTGACCTGTTCCTGAAACACACATGAACTTCAATAAAAAATAGTTCGGCACTTAGAGTCTTGGTTGATCTTATGCATAGATAAGAGATTGCATTGTAGTTGAGGCACAAAGAACACCGAGTCTAGCCTCATGGACTTCGTCAAGACAACGGTACCAATACCAGTGACTTGAGTTTTGGCTCCGTTGGCGATGGTGACTGATATGCTTTTACTGCAGGCGGAGTAAGTTGTGAATAGATTTATATTACCAGTCATGTGATCAGTGGCACCGGAGTCAACAATCCATGCTGTGGGATTCTCTGAGCTTACATTGAGGGCTCTAGGAGAGTTACCTAGAGGGCCAATGCCTGAGTGTTCTCCACTGAGTTGGACTTGTTGAAGAAGCTTCTGGAGAATAGCGAGCTAGTCGTTGCTGAAGGGAGAGGAGTCTGAGGTCGAGGTCGAGGCAGCGGACGAGGTGGATACTAAGTTTCCGACTGAGTTAGGATCCTTAGTATCTTGGGTAGACTTCGAGCTCGGTTGTTTCCCATGCAGTTTCCAGCAGGTTTCTCGGAGGTGTCTAGGTCGTCTGCAATGATCGCAGTAGGGGCGAGGTTTGCAAGGTTTCTCTGTTGAGACGCGGGATGCAAGAACTTCGTCTCCATGTGTGGTGAGGGCGGACGAGTCTGAGGATGAGCCTGGAAGTGAGCTTGATTTGATAACTCCCAGCATGAGCTTCCTCCTGCTTTCCTCGTGTCTGACCGCGGAGAAGGCTTCACGGAGAGATGGTAGTGGTGTTGTACTAAGTATCCATACTCTGACCTCATCAAGGTCTTGGTTGAGGCCTGATAGTAGTTTAAACACACGTTTGGTCTCCACTATCCTGCGGTAGATTTTTGAGTCTTCGGAGCTGGTCCACTGGTGCTGTTCGTAGAGGTCGATCTTCTGCCACAGATGTGTGAGCGAGCTGAAGAACTGAGTAACAAACATCTCTCTTGGACGTAGGTCGTGGAGAGTGTTCTCAGTTTCAAACAGCTCGGACATATCTTCTGAGTTGGAGAAGATTTCTCTAATCGCTTGCCAGATTTCTGCTGCCGTTCGGTAAAGGAGGAAGGTTTCTCCGATTTCGGGGAGCATAGAGTTTATGAGCCAGGACATCACCATGCTGTTTTCGGCCTTCCAACTCTTGAACGTCGGATCTTCGATCACAGGAGATGTGGCCACGCCTGTGAGGTAGTCATCTTTACCTCGTCCCGATATGAACATGAGCACAGATCGGGACCACTGTAGGAAGTTGTGGACATTGAGTTTGTGGCTCGTGATATGTTGGGAGAAGGATTCAGATTGCGACTGAGTGGGCGTGGTCTGAGTGGTGTTCATGATGGTTGATTTTCCCTGCTCTGATACCATGTTAAAGTTTTAGAGAGAGAAGATAAAGAAAGAGAGAATCGGAGAAGAGAGAGAGTGTTCCGAGACTTTGAATATTTCTTGTATTTAATATTAATTTGTATCACCTATTTATACATAAGGTGGGTACAAGAGAGAGTGTAATAAATACATGTGTAACAACTACTTCTAGGAAAAAGAGAATAATAAATATACACAGAGAGCAAGACATCGGAAATAACATGAGAAATAAATGCGACGATTTCCCATGAGGAATGAGTTCCAAGGAGAGGACTTCCGAGGCAGGCTCGACACGGAAGGGCGAGCGGACGAGCTCGACGCGGAAGGGCGAGCTGACGAGCTCGATTTCAACAGTTACGCATGAGATAAGCAGGCGTATCGTACCTTTCGGGCATCGCCAATCCCGTTTTTGAAATGCTCCAGATCACTTGCCGTCAGCAAACCCTTGAAGTCCCGCACAGAGGTCTCAAGAATCCCTCGGGAGCACTGATCCCTCAGCTCCGCCGCCTCCGTCAGGAGCATCGAATCCATGCCATCCGGCACCGTCGATGTGTGGGCGCGCTTGTGGCCGGAGGGAGGGCCGAAGGGAATCGACGACGAAGATCACTTGTTAGAAGAGATCGCCTCGTTCACCGCCTGCGGCGGCGACCCTCGGCAGCGAACCTCGGCTCGGGGGCAAGCCACGGTCGTGGCTTCAGCGATAGGTGCCACTGTTGGCACGTGTGTGCGCGGCCGATGTCGTCTGGGCATTGTATCTGAAAGAGAGAGAGACGGCAGTAAGTTGGAATACACACGATAAGCTTAATACAATAGAGAGCGCGATAACGCGAGAGCGTGTGAACGGATGGTACCCCCCGCGTCGGGGGGAGGGGCGGACGAACCCCCCGCCTCTGATACAAGGTCCTCCGCAACCTCCACGCCAAGACCGAGGCACGGAGGGACGTTGCCACAAGGCACGAACCACCCGGTCCTCGCCATGAGGTCCGGGGACTCGAACAGTGACCCATGCCGCCTCGAATCCGGGATCGCTTTGATCGCAGATACGAGTTCGGAATCTTCTACGTCCCCGACGGAGGGAAAATCGACCGTGGGCCCAAACGCTAAGGGTGCGGACCCAAAGGCCGACTCGGAAACCCACACCCAAGGGTATCGGTGCTTCGAGGTAACCTTGGTAACGATGGAGATGCGCTTCCGAGGGCACGCGCAGTAGAAGCCCGGTTTCCCCGGGACCCCGCGAACGACCACGAGATCCTGGATATCGTCGGCGGTGACTGCCCGCTTCTTCGCTCGGTAGAGCATCATATGGCACGCGACGACCGCCCGGTAGAAGGACGGAGACATCTACGACGCGTGCACCCCCAACCGAATCAATAGCTCTTGAATCACCGGCTGGAAGGGTAACCGTAGCCCCCCGCGAAGACTCGCCTCGTGGATGGCCGCGTGTCCATTCGGAGGACGGGTCGGGCGATCGTCGGGCAACGGCCTCAGGATCGACACCGAGTCGGGGATGCCGTAACGCTTCCTCAAACTCGCGAAGCTAACGACCGAGAACGAGCTCGGGACATCAACGCCCGAGCAGTCCAGGTCGCCAGGGATTGCAGACCCCTCACGGTGGCCGCCCGAGCCAGCCGGCCCTGTCTCCTCCTTGTCCGGCCTGGCAGCGGGCCCACCGTCGGCGCCCGGCCTGTCCAGAGAGTTCCCTCGCGCGCCCAGGCCACCCGGGCCTCCCTCGCCGCCGCTCGACTGCTAGACAGTCCCAGCGTCGCCGCCCGGGACCGGCGCGACTCTCCCTGCGTCCGGCTCGGCCGACGCGACTCTTTCTAGGGCGGGTGCTCCACCAGCGCGGTTTGGGCCTCTCCCGGCAACACCTCCAGCACAGACAAGGCCGACGGGGGTCGGCCCGCCTCCGCACGGACTCGCCTCGCCGGGCGCAACTCCCCCCAGGCCGCGCGCGTCCCTGACGACCTCGAGGTCCCCTCTGGCGACGACTCCGGTGCGCGTACCCTCCTCCGCGTCGGCCAGCCGCGCATCGACCGAACGAGGATCGCCTCCAGCCATCTCAACTGACCCGTTGCCCAAAGGCGGTGATGAGGGCGCTGCGTTTTGGGTATCCATAGGGGGTAAGAATTGCACCCAAAGATCATCTAGGTTTGCATCTTGATCCACGAGCAGAGGGAAGAGGTCATCTTCAACGGACCCATGCCCCGACAGATGGTTAGTGGGGACCATTGGCACGTGTAGCGAGGCAAAAAACGAAAAGAAACCAGAGAAGGGATATTAAATAGTGAAGGAGGCTCGGGTTGAACCTTTTTCGCGATGGGTCACTTTAGTGGGCTGGCGATGACGGGAATCTTGAGTTTACCGCACAAGCTTCACTCGACGATAAACTCGGGGGGCTAATGTTATCTGCCCGATCCCGATCGAAGCTATTCAAAGGGAAAAAAGCAATCGGACTTGCCCTAGCCGTTAATAGGCCCTTGGGCCGGCTCGGCCAGAGGCCGGCCCAATGGCCTCGGTCCAAGACCGAGCTCGACCTCGGCCTCACAAGCGACCTCGGCCTCGCGAGCTCGACCTCGGCCTGGCGAGCTCGACCCCGGCCTCAGCTCGGCCTCGGCCTCAGCTCGACCTCGGCTTGGCGAGCTCGACCTCGGCCTGACGAGCTCGACCCCGGCCTCAGCTCGACCTCGGCCTGACGAGCTCGACCTCGGCCACAGCTCGACCTCGGCCTCAGCTCGACCCCGGCCTGGCGAGCTCAACCTCGGCCTGACGAGCTCGACCCCGGCCTCAGCTCGACCGTTCGACCTCGGCCTCACAGGCCTATCCTCAGCCCTATGCCATCCTCGGCCTGACGAGCTCGACCTCGGCCTCGCGAGCTCGACCCCGGCCTCAGCTCGACCCCGGCCTGGCGAGCTCGACCTCGGCCTCAGCTCGACCGTTCGACCTCGGCCTTACAGGTCTATCCTCAGCCCTATGCCATCCTCGGCCGAGCCTGAGTTATCCTCGGCCAAGGGGCCCACCAATGACGCCAGCCTATGCTGTCCTCAGCCCAGGGGCACGCCAATGACACCAGCCTATGTTATCCTCGGCCAGGGGGCACATCAATAGCGCCAGGCTATGTTATCCCCTGCCGAGCCCATGCTATCCCCAGCCGAGGGGCCCACCAGTGACGCCACCCTATGCTATCCTCGGCCCGGCCTATGCTATCCTTGGCCAAGGGCCGAACCCATGATATCCACGGCCGAGGGGCCCACCAATGGCCCCTTGGTCGCCTATAAATACAAGAGGCCCTCCCTCTTCAAAAGGTAATCCAAGTTTGAGGACTCAAACGCTGTCGAACTCACCTTTCGCTCGTTTCTCTCAAGTCTCGGCCCCTAAATACTTAAACCCTCTATTCTCCACCTCAATCCCACTAATGTTGAGCGCCGGAGAGGTAAACAGAGGCACCCCCTCTGTTTCCCCTTTTTAGCTCACGGTTCTCTCATCCTTTCCAGGTATCCCGGCGAGCTCAGACACCATCGACAGCCAAGGGAAGATCTGGGCAACCAGGTCCGACACGCTCAAGCCCAGGCGACGCCACTTGGTCCGGACTTGGGTCTAACCGCCTGTGGCTTCTAAATCGTTGTCCGGAAAACGGCGACAACAAGAATGTCAAAAAATTTATTGACTTTCATTTCATGCTATGTCTCAAAAGATAAAAATACCCTTTTGACAATTTTCGTTTTTGTTTTGAATTAGCTTCTAGTTTATCTATTCCTAATCGTTGCGATTCGTGACAGTGAGCTCATGGATCCAAATGAACAAAGCTTGAGCTAAAATACTTGGACTCAAAAGTTCACAAACCTTTTCCAAGTTTAGCCTAATGTAAACTGACTCCACCAACGAGTTGACACTGAAAATCTCTCGGTTCAAATGAATTTATTTTCTACTCAATAATTAAACCTAATTGTAATGAGTGGATCCACATAATATTATCAGTGTTTACCCTTCATGAATATCATCAGCTAGTCGGGATTTACAAAATTACCATTTTACCCTTCTAGCTGTTATTTCCTCAACTCCTTTGTCGCTTGTGAATAAGTTAAAAACAATGTATTGACGAGGAGCTAAAAAGTCACATTGTTTAATCCAAAAGAGTCGGGACTCAATTTGGACACTGGCATGAGGTGATATATATTGCATTTCAGCAATCTAGTACATGAATTCCATATCTATGAGAACTTCACAAAGTTACTCATGACATACTCACAACTTAGTACTTCACCAATTGGCCTTGTTCGGAATCACATAGTGAGTTCGAGCTCTGACTTTCTCAAATTAGAATACTAAGGTGTGAAATGACATGTCTCATTTCAGGATTAAGGTAAGCACGATGCAATTCATACATAGTGACTTCGAGACATAAGAGGTTAAATGGTTTGTTCTTATCTTGTCTCTAGAAGTGCACTAGTCAATTCAGTACCTTCGGAAGATACCTAGAAGAACTATAGAGTCTCCAACTCTCAATGCCTCATAACCAGACATCATAGATTCTTCTAACAATCATACTGGGGTCAATAGTCCTTTTACCCTTAGATTGCGAATATATCGTTTTAAGCAAAATACGAAGAGTTTGTTCATGCAAATCTACATTTGTCTCTTCGCAAGTTGTTTAGTTTGTTTATGGACTAAAAGACTAAGGTTTTATCATAAAGCTTCAGACAAGGAAGATTGAATGAACGTTTCAACTTTTATTAATAAATAAGCAGTTACAAGCAAGAGTCTTCGTAAGACTATATGACATCAAATGTACATAAATACACACTACAACTCATCTTGTGGGCACCATTGACAACAGACTCCCACTTGACTCAAAGGAGATGTGTGTAGTCGTTCATGCCTAATCCCTCTCGATGTTGGTCGAAGACCTTGTTCGCTAGGGCCTTTGTGAATGGATCTGCTAGGTTGTCAACCGTTGAGATCTTCCACGTCTCCGCGCTGCATGATCTCTCGAATCAAATGGTATTTCCTCTCAATATGCTTAGAGCGCTTATGGCTTCGAGGTTCCTTTGAGTTAGCGACAGCCCCACTATTATCACAATAAAGGGTCATGGGCTCGTCGACGTTTGGAAGAACTTCAAAATACTTAAGGAGTTTTCTAAGCCATACAGCCTCTTTGGATGCTTCAGAAGCAGCCACATATTCTGCTTCCATGGTGGAGTCAGCAATGCAAGATTGCTTAATACTCCTCCACACAACAGCTCCACCATTAAGGATGAACACAGATCCCGAAGTGGATTTCCTGGAATCCTTATCCACTTGAAAATCGGAGTCGGTATATCCCGTCATAGTCAGGTCAGTACCTGAGTATGTAAGCATCATGCTGTCGGCCCGTCTAGGGCAAACGGGAAAAAAGGCATCTCTTCGACCCACGTGGGTAGTACGAGGTCTTGGGCGGCGAAACCCTGACTCAACCAAGGGCCGGCCCAAACCAATGGCCAAGTCAAACGCCTTGCCCAGCCATGGGCCGAGTCAATGGCTCACTCGGCCATTGGCTGGGTCAAATGGCTCACTCGGCCATTGGGCAGTTCACTCAGCCAATGGCCGAGTGAACCCTCCAGCCACCAAGACAGTTCACTCGGCCATTGGCCGTGTGAACCTTCCAGCAGTTCACTCGGCCAATGGCCGAGTGAACCCTCCAGCCACCAGGACAGTTCACTCGGCCAATGGCCGAGTGAACCCTCCAGCCACCAAGACAGTTCACTCGGCCATTGGCCGAGTGAACCTTCCAGCAGTTCACTCGGCCAATGGCCGAGTGAACCCTTCAGCCACCAAGGCAGTTCACTCGGCCAATGGCCGAGTGAACCCTTCAGCCGGCCATGCAGTTCACTCGGCCATTGGCCGAGTGAACCTTCGAGCAGTTCACTCGGCCAATGGCCGAGTGAACCTTCATCCGGCCAAGACTTCTCACTCGGCCATTGGCCGACCCAACCCTTCAGTCGGCCAATGGCCGACCCAAACATGCTCACTCGGCCAAGGGGTCTTCAAACCACCCCTTGGCTGCCTATAAATACAGGGGCCATTCGCCTAGTCCAGGTAATCCGAATTTGAGTACTGAAACGCTGTCGAACTCGTACCTCGCTCGTTTCTCTCAAGTCTCGACCTCTAAACACTAAACCCTCTACAAACCACCTCAACCCTACTAATGTTGAGCGTCGGAGAGGTAAACAGAGGCAACCCCTCTGTTTCCCCTTTGTAGTTCACACCTTCTCTGCTTGCTTTTCAGGTGCCTGGAAGAGACAGATACCATAGACAGCTAAGGGAAGACTTGGGATACCAAGTCCGACACGCTCAAGTCGAGACGAGACCACTTGGTCCAGCCTTGGGTCTAACCGTCTACGACTCCTAAATCGTTGTCCGAAAAACTGCGACAACATTTTGGCGCTAGAAGGAGGGGTTCACCGACCTTGGCGCGCTCTCCCTTCCATTCCACATTTTCACCACTCCTACGACTCTCGAGAGATGAGTCACCTACCTACTACCTCCGCGGGTACACGAGCGACGAGCTCGAGGTACGGTCTACGACTCCTCGCACACCGTCTTGAAGGGCAACCTCGCGATAGCGAGAGCCAGCCCCAAGACCCGGTGAACGACCGCGAGGCCGAGCTTCGAAAGGACACGGCCCGGCGGCTCGCGGAGCTCCTCGACCGTCCCAGCGTTGACGGCTCCCTCATCGCTGATCTCCTCGGCTACGACGTCGAGGATCGATCCGCTCAGGACGACTCCGACCCCGAATACGTGGGGGAGTCAAAGACCAACGAGGCCACCCCTAGCCTCGCTCAAGCACGACCCGAGAGGGCCAATGGTGCGTTGGCCGATCCTTTGTACCCGGCGCGACAACAGGCACGGTCACAGTCCCGGGGACTCGCCCCCTCGGTTTCAAGGGGTGGCCGGACACGGTCCCTCGCCGAGGAGAGAGCGACTCTGGTTGACGATGGGACCGATAGCCGAAGCGCTCGCCGGACGACCCGACCAAGGGCGACCTCGCCTCGCCACGCACCTAGCGCGGACCTTAGAGAACACTTGATGGCGCGAAGAAACTCCCGAGGGGAGGATCTCCGCCAAAGGCTCAATTATCGGCGGGACGCGCTGCCCGCCGCAACTCTCGGCCGACCTCAGGCCAATGTCGTGGACCAAGCGTCCAACGAATGCCAACCGGTGACCCCCGTGGCCCCGACAGTCGGCCCTGCCAACGGGCTTGATATGGTCACAATGATTCAGAGCCTCCAAAACCAAATCATCGAGATGAGGGAATCGGGGAGGCAAAGATCATATGGAGGAATCGAGGAATCATACTCCCCCTTCGCCGCACAAATCCTCGCGCAGCCTTGCGTGGGGAACTTCAAATTGCCGTCCATCCCTCCCTATGATGGACGGACTGACCCGAACTTCCACATCCAACACTACGAGACGTGGATGACAATGCAAGGGCAGTCGGATGCGACCCTCTGTCAAGCCTTCAGCCTAACCCTCACAGGGTCGGGCTTTGAGTGGTTCCGGAGTTTGAGGCCTGGAAGCATCCCGTCCTTCCGGGCCTTGCGAGAGGCTTTCCTCGCCCGCTTTGCCACGCTTGTGGCATAAAAGAAGTCGAAGACCCACCTCCTCTCCATTCGACAAGGGAGAGATGAGACATTGAGACAATACCTCGCTCGCTTCACTGAGGAGTCTCACAAAGTCGAGGGCTTCGACGACAAGGACGCCATCACAGCGATCACCGAGGGAGTTCGCACGAGCGACTTCCTCAAGTCCATTGTCGGGCAAGTCCCGCGAGACATGGCGGAGCTGATGACGAGAGCCCGCACACATATGGGAATCGAGGACTATCTCGATGGCCGAGATGGCCGAAAGTCAGGACGACAAGGTAGTCGCCACCGCGAAGAACAGGACGAAGATCGTCCCAACCCTCAGAGGAAGAGGAGCAAGGGAGGCCGGGCCCCTAACGGTCGCCCCCTCTCCGGTCCAAGATCGTCGCACGTTGATAGCTTCCGAGCGTTATCAACGTACACCCCACTGAACACTCCGCAAGAGCGGATCCTTGCTCTGCACCGCGACAAGCTAGGAAGTCCGGATCCTCTTGCGAAGGATCCCGCGAAGAGGGATTGAAACAAGTTCTGTGAGTACCACCAGGATCACGGGCATCTGACGTCCGAGTGCTATCATCTCAAGCGTCAGATCCAGGCCCTGATTCAAGACTTGAAATTAAAAGAGTATGTCCTGAGAACGGTCGAGACGGCCGCGGTGCACGAAGGCCGTCCACGGCAAGGAAGGAAGGGTCCAGCAACGGTGACTGTCACGGACCAGGCAGCGATTGAAGAACCGGAGAGCTCACAGCTGCATGTCGTGGGCTCGATCATGGGTGGCCCGGAGTTTGGGGACTCATCCACGCAAAGGAAGAAGTACGTGCGCGAGGTTTCTCGAGGAAAAATTGCGCACTACATCAACCATACATACGAGGCTCCCCCTCCGGCCCCGTTCGAGTCCATGTTCTTCACCGGCCAAGAGGCGACACGAGTTCTCCACCCGCACAATGACGCAATAGTCGTCTCGGCCCCGGTCGCTAACAATCTCGTCCGAAGAATCCTGATTGATAACGGCAGCTCGGCCGACATCATCTTCAAATCAGCGTTGGACAGGATGAAGCTGACCGGACTGAAACCGACCCCAATCTCGACCCCACTCTTCGGCTTCTCCGGGGAGAGGGTCATGACGGAGGGCACTATCGACCTCCCGGTCACCTTCGGGACGCCGGGGGGGCTCGAGGTCACCTGCATCGTGTCCTTCCTAGTGGTGAACCAGCCCTCAGCGTACAACATCATCATCGGCCGCCCGACTCTCAACCGATTGAAGGCTATAACGTCCACCTATCACCTGATGATGAAGTTCCCGACTGAAAAGGGGATTGCTATCATGTTGGGAGACCAGTCGATGGCGAGGATGTGCTACATCCAAGGCGTGGACGGGAAAGGGAAGGAAAAGATGGTGAGCGCCATCCTCTAGCTCGGTCAAGCTACAGAAGCTGGCACTGCAGCGGAAGCCCGTCCCCATTTCTCATTATGTCATTTTATTTCCGGTTTTAAGACAATCTCGAATTTCAATAAGGCCAATGGCCCAAGGATGTAATTTTTTACTATTTCTGCATGGTAATTATATTACATTTCACCTCGAAGTCTTTATCTTGTTGCATTATAATTTCTAGTCTCCTCTACGAGTACACGAGAAACTCGGGGGGCTAATAGGAAACAATGCTCAACGAAACTAGAGCTCGCTCGCTCAAAAAAAAAAAAAAAAAAAAACTCAAAAACAAAAACAAAAGTACAATAAAGTCGTGCTAATCGATCACACCTTCACTGGTGGGTCGAGAAAATAAGACACGCACAATAAAGTCGTGCTAATCGATCACGCCTTCATTGGTGGGTCGAGAAAATAAGACACGCACAATAAAGTCGTGCTAATCGATCACGCCTTCATTGGTGGGTCGAGAACATAAGACACGCACAATAAAGTCGTGCTAATCGATCACGCCTTCATTGGTGGGTCGAGAAAATAAGACACGCACAATAAAGTCGTGCTAATCGATCACACCTTCATTGGTGGGTCGAGAAAATAAGACACGCGCAACAAAGTCGTGCTAATCGATCACGCCTTCATTGGTGGGTCGAGAAAATAAGACACGCACAATAAAGTCGTGCTAATCGATCACACCTTCATTGGTGGGTCGAGAAAATAAGACACGCACAATAAAGTCGTGCTAATCGATCACGCCTTCATTGGTGGGTCGAGAAAATAAGACACGCGCAACAAAGTTGTGCTAATCGATCACGCCTTCATTGGTAAGTCGATAAAATAAGACACGCGCAACAAATTCGTGCTAATCGATCACGCCTTCATTGGTAAGTCGAGAAAATAAGACACGCACAATAAAGTCGGGCTAATCGATCACGCCTTCATTGGTGGGTCGAGAAAAGGAGACACGCACAATAAAGTCGTGCTAATCGATCACGCCTTCATTGGTGGGTCGAGAAAATAAGTCACGCACAATAAATCGTGCTAATCGATCACGCCGTCATTGGTGGATCGAGAAAATAAGACACGCACAATAAAGTCGTGCTAATCGATCACGCCTTCATTTGTAAGTCGAGAAAATAAGACACGCACAATAAAGTCGTGCTAATCGATCACGCCTTCATTGGTGGGTCGAGAAAATAAGACACGCACAATAAAGTCGTGCTAATCGATCACGCCTTCATTGGTGAGTCGAGAAAAGGAGACACGCACAGTAAAGTCGTGCTAATCGATCACACCTTCACTTGTAGGTCGAGAAAATAAGCCGCGCACAACAAAGACGTGCAAGTCGATTATGCCTTCGTCGGTAAGTCGAGAAAATAAGCCACGCGCAACAAAGGCCGTCCCTCGCGACGCGCAAAGGCCGTTCCCCGTGATGCAAACCCGAGAGCATTCGTCCCGCATCCGCATAAAAGCGTAGATTTTGAGTTTCCACTCGACCGGAAACTCGGGGGGCTAATGTTGTCGGCCCGTCTAGGGCCAACGGGAAAAAAGGCATCTCTTCGACCCACGTGGCTAGTACGAGGTCTTGGGCGGCGAAACCTTGACTCAACCAGGGGCCGGCCCAAACCAATGGCCAAGTCAAACGCCTTGGCCAGCCATGGGCCGAGTCAATGGCTCATTCGGCCATTGGATGGGTCAAATGGCTCACTCGGCCATTGGGCAGTTCACTCGGCCAATGGTCGAGTGAACCTTCCAGCAGTTCACTCGGCCTATGGCCGAGTGAACCCTCCAGTCACCAAGACAGTTCACTCGGCCATTGGCCGAGTGAACCTTCCAGCAGTTCACTCGGCCAATGGCCGAGTGAACCCTTCAGCCACCAAGGCAGTTCACTCGGCCATTGGCCGAGTGAACCTTCCAGCAGTTCACTCGGCCAATGGCCGAGTGAACCCTTCAGCCGGCCATGCAGTTCACTCGGCCATTGGCCGAGTGAACCTTCGAGCAGTTCACTCGGCCAATGGCCGAGTGAACCTTCATCCGGCCAAGACTTCTCACTCGGCCATTGGCCGACCCAACCCTTCAGTCGGCCAATGGCCGACGCAAACATGCTCACTCGGCCAAGGGGTCTTTAAACCACCCCTTGGCTGCCTATAAATACAGGGGTCATTCCCCTAGTCCAGGTAATCCGAATTTGAGTACTGAAACGCTGTCGAACTCGTACCTCGCTCGTTTCTCTCATGTCTCGACCTCTAAACACTAAACCCTCTACAAACCACCTCAACCCTACTAATGTTGAGCGTCGGAGAGGTAAACAGAGGCAACCCCTCTGTTTCCCCTTTGTAGTTCACACCTTCTCTGCTTGCTTTTCAGGTGCCTGGACGAGACAGATACCATAGACAGCTAAGGGAAGACTTGGGATACCAAGTCCGACACGCTCGAGTCGAGACGAGACCACTTGGTCCGGCCTTGGGTCTAACCGTCTACGACTCCTAAATCGTTGTCCGAAAAACTGCGACAACACATCAAGTTCCTAGTTCTTCGAAGATACTTAAGAAAATGCTTAACAGTAATCCAGTGCTCGGGTCCAGGGTTGGATTGGAAACGGCTGACTACGCCAACGGCGAAACAGATGTCAGGTCTAGTGCAAAGCATAGCATACATGAGGCTTCCTACGGCAAAGGCGTAAGGAATTTTCCTCATGTCTTCAATCTCTTGTGCAGTCTTGGGAGACTGGTCCTTAGAGAGTGAAACTCCATGCCTAAAGGGTGTTTGGCCCTTCTTGGAGTCTTGCATCGAGAAGCGATCCATCACCTTATCAACATAAGATGCTTGAGAGAGCGACAGGGTCCGGTTTTTCCTATCTCGAAAGATTTGGATCCCCAGAATGTACGCGGATTCTCCTAGATCCTTCATACAGAATTGCTTTGCCAGCTAGACCTTAACCTCAGATAACTTACCCACGTCATTACCAATGAGTAGTATATCATCGACATATAGTACCAGAAACACAACTTTGCCTTCGTGTATTAACTTGTAAACACAAGGCTCATCTATTGACTGTTCAAAGCTAAAGCTCTTTACAGTTTCATCGAATCTTATATTCCATGACCTAGATGCTTGCTTTAATCCATAAATGGACTTAAGCAACTCACAAACCTTGGTCTCTTGACCTTCTTCCACGAAACCGTCTGGTTGAGCCATGTAAATGCGCTCGTCAAGATTGCCATTCAGAAAGGCTGTCTTGACATCCATTTGCCAAATCTAATAGTCGAGAGCTGCAGCTATGGATAGGAGTATGCGGATGGATTTAAGCATCACGACTGGCGAGAAGGTTTCTTCATAGTCAATCCATTCTTGTTGGGTATAACCCTTCGCCACAAGTCGTGCTTTGAACGTCTCGACGTTCCCATCAGGACCCATTTTCTTCTTGTATATACACTTACACCCTACGGGTTTAATCCCTTCAGGATGGTCTACAAGTTTCCAGACTTTGTTGACATACATCAAGTGCATCTCAACTTTCATGGCGTCAAGCCAAAGGTTTGATTCAGAACAAGCCATCGCTTGGCTATAGGAAACAGGATCATCCATGTCAGAGATGGCTACGAGAGAGTCTCCATAAGACATGTACCTGTCAGGCTTTTGAGTAGCCCTCCCACTACGTCGAAGTACTACTTGACGAGATTCTGATGAGTTAGGTTGTGTTTCAGTTGGGGTAAGAACAGTTCTTACAGATGAGGTAGAAGCTTCCTCACCCAACTTTTCTTCAAGCACAATTTTGCTTCTAGGTTTTGCATCCTTCATAAAGTTCTCCGCAAGGAAACGAGCATTCGTGCTAACAAAATTCTTATCATCCTCGGGACTATAGAAGATGAAACCCTTGGTTTCCTTTGGATATCCCACAAACAAGCACAATTCTGACCTACTAGCCAACTTGGGCAACCTCAAATTCTGATGTGACCCAAACTTACTTTACGGCCACTCCATCTTTCATAAGGAGTACCACGAACCGTTTTAGACGGAACTTGGTTCAGAATGTAAGCGGCTGTTTCGAGGGCATATCCCCAAAAGGAAAGAGGGAGTGATGAGTAACTCATCATTGATCTAACCATCTCCATAAGAGTTCGGTTTCTTCTCTCTTACACTCCGTTTTGTTGAGGTGTGCCAGGTGCGGTAAGCTGAGAAGCGATACCTTCTTCTTTAAGAAAGTAATCGAACTCTCCAGACATATACTCACCACCTCGATCAGATCGAAGGGTTTTGATCACTTTGCCAGTTTGCTTTTCCACTAAAGCCCTAAAGACCTTAAATACGTTAAAGGTCTCGGATTTGTGTTTGAGCAAATAGACAAAACCATATCGCGAGTAATCATCGGTGAAGGTAACGAAGTATTCGTATCCTCCACGTGCATGTTGGCTGAGCGGACCACATACATCAGAATGTATTAGTTCCACCAACTCAGTGGCTCTTCGACCCTTATCGGAGAAAGGTCGCTTAGTCATTTTTCCTTCTATGCAGGATTCACAAGTAGGTAGTGAACCTATTGCAGAGGCTTGGAGTGGACCGTCCCTCACAAGTCTCTTAATCCTTTCTAGACTGATATGACCAAGTCTTAAGTGCCATAGGTGTGTTGATTTTGTTAGATCGGAGGATTCATAAAGTTTGATCCTCTTTGGCTCCCTAATTAGATCATTATCTATTTCGGTGTCTAAAAGAGAAGGTTGAGTGGGATAGATGTAGAAAAGAGCATTCTTCATACATGCATCAGTGACAAAAGAATTATCAGGAAACGAAATACGAATTCCATTCTTAATGAACTTTAAACAATAATTGTTGTCGGTCCGTCTCGGACCGACGAGAACTAAGGCATCGCTTAGATCCACGCGACCGGTGCAAGACCCGCACAGCGGCTCCCGGCCGGCCAAGTGCCGTCCAGCCAGCTCCCGGCCGGCGGCCGCCCGGCGTATGACCGGCCCAGGATCGGCGCTGGCCAAGGCCGGCTCTCCAAGGCCGGCTCTGGCCAAGGCCGGCTCTCCAAGGCCGGCGCCGGCCAAGGCCGGCGCTCCAAGGCCGGCCCTCCACGGCCGGCGCTCCAAGGCCGGCCCTCCACGGCCGGCGCTGGCCACGGCCGGCGCTCCAAGGCCGGCCCTCCACGGCCGGCGCTCCAAGGCCGGCCCTCCACGGCCGGCGCTGGCCAAGGCCGGCGCTCCAAGGCCGGCCCCCCACGGCCGGCGCTCCAAGGCCGGCCCTCCTCGGCCGGCGCTCCAAGACCGGCCCTCCACGGCCGGCGCTCCAAGGCCGGCCCTCCTCGGCCGGCGCTCCAAGACCGGCCCTCCACGGCCGGCGCTCCAAGGCCGGCCCTCCTCGGCCGGCGCTCCAAGACCGGCCCTCCACGGCCGGCGCTCCAAGGCCGGCCCTCCTCGGCCGGCGCTCCAAGGCCGGCCCTCCTCGGCCGGTGCTCCAAGGCCGGCCCTCCACGGCCGGCACTCCAAGGCCGGCCCTCTCCTCCAAGGCCGGCCCAACCTTGCTCACTCGGCCAAGGGGTCTCCAAGCCACCCCTTGGCTGCCTATAAATACAAGGGTCCTTCCCTTGACCCAGGTAATCCATTTTTGAGTCCCGAAACGCTGCCGAACTCGTACTTCGCTCGTTTCGCTCATCTTTGGCCTCTAAACACCCCTAAAACCTCTATACTCCACCTCAATCACACTAATGTTGAGCGTCGGAGAGGTAAACAGGGGCACCCCCCCTGTTTCCCCTTTGTAGTTCACAAGCTCTTGTTTGCTTTTCAGGTATCGAGACGAGGTGAGCTACACCCACAGCTAAGGGACGACTTGGGATACCAAGTCCGACACGCTCGAGTCAAGACGAGACCACTTGGTCCGGCCTTGGGTCTAACCGTCTTTGGCTCCTAAATCGTTGTCCGAAAAACAGCGACAACATTTTGGCGCTAGAAGGAGGGGATCTCTCGACCTTGACGACGCATTCCCTCTACCAGTTTTCTTCCTTCGTTCTCACGACTCTCGAGAGATGAGTCATCTACCCACTACCTCCGCGGGTACCCGAGCGACGAGCTCGAGGTACGACCTCCGAAACCTCGCGCACCGTCTTGAAGGGCAACCTCGCGATAGCGAGAGCCAGCCCCAAGACCCGGTGAATGACCCCGAGGCCGAGCTCCGAGAGGACACGGCCCGGCGGCTCGCGGAGCTCCTTGACCGTCCCGGCGTTGACAGCTCCCTCATCGCCGGTCTCCTCGGCTACGACGTCGAGGATCGATCAGCCCAAGATTACTCCGACCCCGAGTACGTGGAGGAGTCGAGGACCGACGAGGCCACCCCTAGCCTCGCTCAAGCGCGACCCGAGAGGGCCAACGGTGCATTGGCCGATCCTTTGTGCCCGGCGCGACAACAGGCACGGTCACAGTCCCGGGGACTCGCCCCCTCGGTCTCAAGAGGTGGCCGGACACGGCCCCTCGCCGAGGAGAGAGTGACTCTGGTCGACGATGGAGCCGATAGCCGAAGCGCTCGCCGGACGACCCGGCCAAGGGCGACCTCGCCTCGTCACGCACCAAGCGCGGACCTCAGAGAGCGCTTGACGGCTCAGAGAAACTCCCGAGGGGAGGATCTCCGCCAAAGGCTAAATTCTCGAAGGGGCGCGCTCCCCGCCGCAACTCTTGGCCGACCTCAGGCCAATGTCGTGGACCAAGCGTCCAATGAACGCCGACCGGTGACCCCCGTGGCCCCGACGATTGGCCCTGCCAACGGGCTTGATATGGTCACAATGATCCAGAGCCTCCAAAACCAAATCATCGAGATGAGGGAATCAGGGAGGCAAAGGCCGTACGGAGGGATCGAGGAATCATACTCTCCCTTCGCCGCACAGGTCCTCGCGCAGCCATGCGTGGGAAACTTTAAGTTACCGTCCATTCCCCCCTATGATGGACGCACGGACCCCCACTACCACGTCCAACACTATGAGACGTGGATGACGATGCAAGGGCAGACGGACGCCACCCTCTGCCAAGCCTTCAGCCTGACCCTCACAGGGTCAGGCTTTGAGTGGTTCCAAAGTTTGAAGCCTGGAAGCATCCCGTCCTTCCGGGCCTTGCGAGAGGCTTTCCTCGCTCGCTTTGCCACGCTTGTGGCACAAAAAAAATCGAAGACCCACCTCCTCTCCATTCGACAGGGGAGAGATGAGACGTTGAGACAATACCTCGCCCGCTTCACCGAGGAGTCTCACAAAGTCGAGGGCTTCGACGACAGGGACGCCATCACGGCGATTACCGAGGGAGTTCGCACGAGCGACTTCCTCAAGTCCATTGTCGGGCAAGTCCCGCGAGACATGGCGGAGCTGATGACGAGAGCCCGCACACATATGGGAATCGAGGACTATCTCGATGGCCGCGATGGCCGGAAGTCAGGAGGACAAGGTGGTCGCCATCGCGAAGAACGGGACGAAGATCGCCCCGACCCTCAAAGCAAGAGGAGCAGGGGAGGCCGTGCCCCTAACGGTCGCCCCCTCTCCGGTCCGAGATCGTCGCACGTTGATAACTTCCAAGCGTTATCGACGTACACCCCGCTGAACACTCCGCAAGAGCGGATCCTAGCTCTGCACCGCGACAAGCTAGGAAGTCCGGCTCCTCTAGCGAAGGATCCCGCGAAGAGGGATCGGAACAAGTTCTGTGAGTACCACCAGGATCACGGGCATCTGACGTCCGAGTACTATCATCTTAGGCGTCAGATCGAGGCCCTGATTCAAGTCGGGAAATTAAAAGAGTATGTCCTAAGAACGGTCGGGGCGGCCACGGTGCACGAAGGCCGTCCACGGCGGGGAAGGAAGGGGCCGGCGACGGTGACTGACATGAACCAGGCAGCGATTGAACAACCGGAGAGCTCACAGCTGCATGTCGTGGGCTAAGCCCGCCCCCTTTTCTCATTATGTCATTTTATTTCCGGTTTTTAAGACAATCTCGAATTTCAATAAGGCCAATGGCCCAGGGATGTAAATTTTGACTATTTCTGCATGGTAATTAGATTACATTTCACCTTGTTGCATTATAATTTCTAGTCTCCTCTACAAGTACACAAGAAACTCGGGGGGCTAATGGGAAACAATGCTCAACGAAACTAGAGCTCACTCGCTCAACAAAATGTGAAAAAAAAACAACAAAAAAGACGTGCTAATCGATTATGCCTTCGTTGGCAAATCGAGAACATAAGACGCGCACGATACGACAAAGACGTGCTAATCGATTATGCCTTCGTTGGCAAATCGAGAAAAGTAAGACGCGCACAAAACGACGAAGACGTGCTAATCGATTATGCCTTCGTTGGCAAATCGAGAACATAAGACGCGCACAATACAACAAAGACGTGCTAATCGATTATGCCTTCGTTGGCAAATCGAGAACATAAGACGCGCACCATACGACGAAGACGTGCTAATCGATTATGCCTTCGTTGGCAAATCGAGAAAAGTAAGACACGCACAATACAACAAAGACGTGCTAATCGATTATGCCTTCGTTGGCAAATCGAGAACATAAGACGCGCACCATACGACGAAGACGTGCTAATCGATTATGCCTTCGTTGGCAAATCGAGAAAAGTAAGACACGCACAATACAACAAAGACGTGCTAATCGATTATGCCTTCGTTGGCAAATCGAGA
The DNA here is from genome assembly GCF_054948205.1 of Urtica dioica subsp. dioica. Lineage (NCBI taxonomy): Eukaryota > Viridiplantae > Streptophyta > Magnoliopsida > Rosales > Urticaceae > Urtica > Urtica dioica. Next base: position 33,740,408 of record NC_142759.1, on the reverse strand, counting down.
ACATAAGACGCGCACCATACGACGAAGACGTGCTAATCGATTATGCCTTCGTTGGCAAATCGAGAAAAGTAAGACGCGCACTAAACGACGAAGACGTGCTAATCGATTATGCCTTCGTTGGCAAATCGAGAACATAAGACGCGCACCATACGACGAAGACGTGCTAATCGATTATGCCTTCGTTGGCAAATCGAGAAAAGTAAGACGCGCACAAAACAACAAAGACGTGCAAATCGATTATGCCTTCGTTGGCAAATCGAGAAAAGTAAGACGCGCACTAAACAACAAAGACGTGCAAATCGATTATGCCTTCGTTGGCAAATCGAGAAAAGTAAGACGCGCACTAAACAACAAAGACGTGCAAATCGATTATGCCTTCGTTGGTAAATCGAGAACATAAGACGCGCACAATACAACAAAGACGTGCTAATCGATTATGCCTTCGTTGGCAAATCGAGAAAAGTAAGACGCGCACAAAACGACAAAGACGTGCAAATCGGTTATGCCTTCGTTGGCAAGTCGAGAAAATAAGACGCGCACGACACAATAAAGTCGTGCTACTCGATCACGCCCTCATCGGCAGATCGAGAAAATAAGCCACGCACGATCAACCCGAAACAAAGGCCATCCCTTGAGACGCACAAAGGCCGTCCCTCGCGACGCACAAAGGCCGTCCCTCGCGACGCGCGAAGGCCATTCCTCATGACGCGAACCCGAGAGCGTTCATCCCGCATCCGTATAAAGGCGTAGATTTTGAGTTTCCACTCGATCTACGCTCGACCGGAAACTCGGGGGGCTAATGTTGTCGGTCCGTCTCGGACCGACGAGAACTAAGGCATCGCTTAGATCCACGCGACCGGTGCAAGACCCGCACAGCGGCTCCCGGCCGGCCAAGTGCCGTCCAGCCAGCTCCCGGCCGGCGGCCGCCCGGCGTATGACCGGCCCAGGATCGGCGCTGGCCAAGGCCGGCTCTCCAAGGCCGGCGCTGGCCAAGGCCGGCTCTCCAAGGCCGGCGCCGGCCAAGGCCGGCGCTCCAAGGCCGGCCCTCCACGGCCGGCGCTCCAAGGCCGGCCCTCCACGGCCGGCGCTCCAAGGCCGGCCCTCCACGGCCGGCGCTGGCCACGGCCGGCGCTCCAAGGCCGGCCCTCCACGGCCGGCGCTCCAAGGCCGGCCCTCCACGGCCGGCGCTGGCCACGGCCGGCGCTCCAAGGCCGGCCCTCCACGGCCGGCGCTCCAAGGCCGGCCCTCCACGGCCGGCGCTGGCCAAGGCCGGCGCTCCAAGGCCGGCCCCCCACGGCCGGCGCTCCAAGGCCGGCCCTCCTCGGCCGGCGCTCCAAGACCGGCCCTCCACGGCCGGCGCTCCAAGGCCGGCCCTCCTCGGCCGGCGCTCCAAGACCGGCCCTCCACGGCCGGCGCTCCAAGGCCGGCCCTCCTCGGCCGGCGCTCCAAGGCCGGCCCTCCTCGGCCGGTGCTCCAAGGCCGGCCCTCCACGGCCGGCACTCCAAGGCCGGCCCTCTCCTCCAAGGCCGGCCCAACCTTGCTCACTCGGCCAAGGGGTCTCCAAGCCACCCCTTGGCTGCCTATAAATACAAGGGTCCTTCCCTTGACCCAGGTAATCCATTTTTGAGTCCCGAAACGCTGCCAAACTCGTACTTCGCTCGTTTCGCTCATCTTTGGCCTCTAAACACCCCTAAAACCTCTATACTCCACCTCAATCACACTAATGTTGAGCGTCGGAGAGGTAACCAGGGGCACCCCCCCTGTTTCCCCTTTGTAGTTCACAAGCTCTTGTTTGCTTTTCAGGTATCGAGACGAGGTGAGCTACACCCACAGCTAAGGGACGACTTGGGATACCAAGTCCGACACGCTCGAGTCAAGACGAGACCACTTGGTCCGGCCTTGGGTCTAACCGTCTTTGGCTCCTAAATCGTTGTCCGAAAAACAGCGACAACAATAATCTTGCTCACGAAGACGAGCAACGGATATTAAGTTCTTCCCAAAGGTAGGAACAAAATAAACATTATTCAAGTTTAAAGTGCGGTCTTCAAAAGACAGCGTCATGGATCCCACAGCCTTTGCAGACACCAGGCTCCCATCACCCCATTTGAAACAGAACTCGCCTTTCTCTAATCTTTTGGTTTTTTTGAAACCGTTTAAGGAACAACAAATATGGTTAGTAACAGCGGTGTCAAGAATCCACGTTGATACATTATTAGCTACTAAGCATGCTTCGGTAACTAGTACAATACTATGTTCCTTTGCTTTGTGATTTGTAGGACAGTTCTTTATATCGGCCTTGTGAGGTCTCTTCTTAGTTCTAGAGGCGGAGGCTTTTTGCTCAGTAGCATGTGCCTCTCCTTGATTCCTCTTTCTCTTAGTGAGACCTACAGCAGTGTGAAGTTCCTTCATAAGCTTGGTAACAGTGTACTCTAGCTTGTTTATGAAGTAGTTCATCTTGGAGGTGTCAAGAGATGTGGGGAGAGTTTCTAAGATCATATCTATGACATTCTTCCCATCAGTCTCACATCCTAGGATTTCCATTTTATTTAGAAAACTAATGATCAGTATCATAAAGTCTCTAACAGGAGTCCTAGCCTTCATATGACAGTTCATAAACTATCGGACTGCTTTTTGCCTTGCTTGACGCCTTTGCCCTCCAAATATCTCAAGGAGATTGTAGAGCATTTCGGCGGCAGTCTCGATGTCGCGATGTTGCTCTTTCAGCATATTGTTCATAGATGCCAAGATATAGCACCTCACAATCTCATCGGATCGAAGCCAGGCCGCTAGGGCGTCATTGTCCTCTTGAGTCGAATCATCATTCGTCAGAGGAGGACACGGGGTGGTGAGTACCCATTTGTGCTTGGTAAGGATTATGTCGAGGTTATGTTTCGAATCTACGTAGTTTTCTTTTTCGAGTTTGTTCGAGGAAAGGATGAAAGAGAGAGAGTTGGGAGACATGTTGCCTATAAAAGTTGAAACAAGTTTATGATTAGTCTTTGGTTTAGGATTTAAGTTTGTGTAAGATTTTATAAAATCAAAAGGTGTTATAAACCAAACGATAATTTACTCCTTCGACGGAAGGCCGCAAAAAATCTCCATTTATAAGTAAATGACACATCATTAATGCTTAGCCAAGATGTCAATACACCAAATTTTGACTAGCCACCTTGTAAATTGGTTTGATCACTCACATCCTTTCGCATGGCCTCGAGGGAGGATTACTAGGGATTGAGTCTAAGTGTGTAACCAACCACTTAGTCCAAAAGATTGACTTTGAAAAACGATCCGCCGAGGAGAGGTCTTGTCTCATTGTCTCACTTTTGGATTTAGCTCATTGAGCAATGATCAGTGCAAAGCGCCCTTGAGTACTCTCATTTAAGAGAGGGCCACGAGGGTGACTCTTAGTCTGGCGACACTTGCACTTTTCATTAGTGTTGGAGATCGTGGGTTACAAACAACAAGTATAACCCTCGCAGTTAGTTTTTGGAGTTGGTTCATCGACTCTTATAAGTTCGGAAACAGATTTCCTAGTTAGAGAGCGACAGAGCGGACAACTAGAAGATAATCCTAGATCGACATGTTCAGAGCAGTATTAGTGCATATAGGCACAAGTTACATACTCGATCTTTTCCTATTTTCTATTTCGGGAAAGTGCGTGAGGGAAGTGTGAACTTCAACTCATTCGAATACTTGAAAGTTTGAGATTACACATCTTTTTATTTTTCGGCTTTGTCTACAAGGAGACCTCCCACTCAAATTTTCAAGAGCATATAGATTTTGAACATATGTTATATAGATATAGTTTTGAAAACATTTTGAAAACTTATTTGATTTGGATGACAAAATATTTTCAAGTTTGAAAGTGAAAACGGTTTTTCAAAACTCAAACTAGTTTTGTAAAAACTCAATTTCAATTAAACTTTCAAAAATCAAAACATTTTAATCTTACACATCATGTTTATAATCATATGAAAAACATTTTTTCTCAAGAAAATTTTCTCATTAGAGTTCTATAACTCATGGTAGTGGGGTTTGAAAATCCGGATGTATAAAAAACTGGAGTTTCAGCACAACCGCGCACCTCGGAGTAAAATCGCCATATCTGGCGGCTCCAATGTCCTTTTGAGCCGAAACCGGTGGCATTGGACAGAGGACAGACAGAGATTTAATTTGATTCTAGAATCATTAAATTTCGATTTCTGAGCAGAGAGGTATGCCAGTTTTAATGCGGGTTTACTCCAGCTCGAAGAAAAAGAAATAATTAAAGCTTGGTCCTTTTTAGGTACGAAAAAGAATAGAGTGTAACGGAACGTTTTATGAAGGTTGTTAAAGCTTTTATTTGTGTTTTATTAGCAAGGTAATAACAAGGCATAAAAGAAATAACAACAAGCATAAAACGATTCAAGTAAAAGAACGAAACTAGTAAGACAAGAAAACTAGTCACAAAATTTTACTCGAAATTTCTCAAACCTTTAAAACACGTTTTTCAATATAAAAAATTAAAAAAATTTAGAACTGATTCTAATGTGTTTTAAAAATATCCCAAACTCATAGAAAATCAACATGATTTTTAATTTAAAGGCAAGAGCAATAAATTAAAAAAAATCTAAGATAACAATTCTAACTTGTCACAAAATTAGTAAACTTTCGAAAACGATTTTCAAGCTCATATTTTTAAATACATGTACATGCTAATCTTTGACCATAGCTCTGATACCATTTGTTGGAATCGATCTAGGGTTTAAGAAAATAATTAACGCTTCGGTAAGCGGCGGAATTTTAAAAATTTTCTTTTACAAGCAAAACCACTTTTTACTAACCTAGACAAAAGAGCAAGTAGACGTAATTAAAAACTATTATGATCTAAGAAGTTTACTAACCTTTCTTGAAGCTTGATCTTTGAGAAGCTCTTAGAATGTTGCAACGCTCGTCTCCCCTCGCAGCACGTCCCTCTTTCTTTCCTCGGCACCTCGAGCAACCACGAAAGTTTCTATCACTAAATCACTCGAGAGAAAAGGAATTAGTGAGTGGGCACTTTTAAACACTACGACTTAAGAACGAGTCTTGAAGTCGCAGAGCTAAACACTAGGTCGAATGAGGACCTAGGTGCCAAAACAAAAAATAGAAAATAAACTAGAGAGAGAGAGAGGAATGGGCGGCCAAAGTTCTAGAGAGAGTCTCTCTCAAATCTCTTAAACTTGGATGAATGACTTGTGAAGAAAAGGGTCTCCTATTTATAGGACAGGTCTCACCTTCAATAATGTAATTTCCTCTTCTATAGAATATCATATATTCATGAGCCAATTTCCCTTTTCCTTTAAAGAGTCACACGGCCAAGACTAAGCAAGTAAGTCCTTGGATTTGTTTCCTCTTTTATTTGCTTCTCTCTTGATCCTTTTGGGCGCCTACCTTGCTCTCCCCTTAGGGGAAATTTGTTTCCTCTTTTTCTTTTGGCAAGTATCTTCATACATTTATGCACAAAATATTCTCTCTTTCCTTGGGTGTGTTGGGCGCCTATCCCTATTCTAGAAAGGCCTTCTAGAAGCTTTTCCACTTGTTCATGACAACATGAAAAATGCCCATTAAGAATTTTCATTAAAATTCTTATGAAATGAAATTAATCCACAAGGCCCAATTAATCTTATTATGGCCGAGTGTTACTTGTCATCAAATGACCATGTAAAAAAAATTATTGACATTCATTTCATCCTATGTCTCAAAAGACAAAAATACCCTTTTTACAATTTTCGTTCTTGTTTTGACTTAGCTTCCAGTTTAACTATTCCTACTCGATGTGATTTGTGACAGTGACCTAATGGACCCAAATGAACAAAGCTTGAGCTAAACACTTGGACTCAAAAGTTCACAAACCTTTTCCAAGTTTAGCTTAATGCCAACTGACTCCACTAAAGAGTTGACACTGAAAATCTCTCGGTTCAAATGAATTTATTTTCTACTCAAGAATTCAACCTAATTATGATGAGCGGATCCACTGAATATTATCTATGTTTACCCTTCATGAATGTCATCAGCTAGTCGGGATTTACTAAATTACCATTTTACCCTTCTAGCTGTTATTTCCTCAACTCCTTTGTCGCTTGTGAATAAGTTAGAAACAATGTATTGACGAGGAGCTAACAAGTCACATTGTTTCATCCAAAAGAGTCAGGACTCAATTTGGACACTGGCCAGTTCATTTATTCACACTCCAAGGAACAAAGCATGAGGTGACATACATTGCCTTTCAGCAATCTTGTACATGAATTCCATACCTATGAGAACCTCACAAAGTTACTGATGACATTCTCACAACTTAGTACTTCACCAATAGGCCCTGTTCGGAATCACATAGTGAGTCCGAACTCTGACTTTCTCAAATGAGAATACTAAGTTGTGAAATGACATGTCTCATTTCAAGATTAAGGTAAGCATGATGCAATTCATACATAGTGACTTCGAGACATAAGAGGTTAAATGGTTTGTTCTTATCTTGTCTCTAGAAGTCCACTGGTCAATTCAGTACCTTCGGAAGATACCTAGAAGAACTATAGAGTCTCCAACTCTCAATGCCTCATAACCAGACATCATAGATTCTTCTAATAATGATACTGAGGTCAACAGTCCTTTGACCCTTAGATTGCGAATATATCGTTTTAAGCAAACTACGACGAGTTTAAAGCTTCAGACAAGGAAGATTGAATGAACGTTTCAACTTTTTATTAATGAATCAGCAATTACAAGCAAGAGTCTTCATGAGACTTTATTACATCAAATGCATAATATAAAGATTACAACTCTTCTTGTGGGCACCATTGATAACACCAGCGCAATGAGCTAGTGGACGCCGGTAAAGAAGAGGTTGAACGCCGGAGAGTTCAAATCCACCCCAAAACGAGGTAAAATCCTTTTTCCCCAAATTGGATTCAAGAGATGAGGGTTTTTTTTGAATTTGGGGTTTGTTGTTTTAGTAAAAATTTCGTGGAATTGATAAGTTGTTGAATGTGCTTATGGCTGATTGTTGTGAGTTAATACTCGAAATTATATTTTGGGATTGATTTGTGAGGTCTTGTGTTCTTGGCCGATTAGATGAAGCTAGGATGTTGGAGTGTGGATTTTGAGTTTTCTTGGTGGTGTGTTGAACTGATCCTACCTAGAATTAGGAAAGGCTATGAGGAATTTGGAGCTTGTGAATTGTTTGGTTTGAAATTGATATGGCCGTGAGTAGTTTTGGCTGTGTGTTTTTAGCCGTGTGTTTTGAATTGTGAATCATGTGTTGTTGATGCTGGGTTTGATGGAGGCTGTGATGATTTGGGTATTGATGTGGTTTGATTTGGAATTTGTTGTTGGCCGTGTGTCACTTGGCCGTGAGACTTGTCTTGAGTATGTGATTTATTTCAACAGAGTTGTGTTGATGATTCTAAGCCAGCTTTTGAGTTGTGAATTTACTGTGGTTGAGTTGATTCTCGGTTTTTATGAGTTTTTTGAGATAGAAATGTGAAGTTTATGTCAAGTAAAGTGATTTGTTGACAAGATTATGAGTTTGTTGACAAGTTATATGGTCTATTGACATGTTTGAGAATTTATGACAAGTTGGAAATATTGTGACGTTGAGGTTTGAGTTAGATGTTCGTTTCGAGCCGGGAACTTGATTTTGGGAATTGATCGCGATGTTTGTTTTCTGAATTTCACAGCTCAGTCACAGATCGGATAGAATCGAGCGAGAGCCGGCAGAACTGAACGCGTCGAAGCCGAAGTATAGTGAATTCAGAAAAAGTGTTTAAAGCTCGATCTCACTCGTGAGTCGTTTATCGCTTTATAGCGTTACACTCGAGTTTCAATTTTGTATTTAAGGATTATCAGTTATTTATTTAAGAATGTTCGAGAATTTAATTTCTAGTTAATTAATTCAAAATTCTCGGCTTGTGTGATTTTTCGGATTATTCGTTTAATTTATTTAAGACTCGTTAATTAATTATTTGAATTTTATTTCGTACTCGTTCTTCAGTACGAACTCGCACGAGTCTTGAATAAGTTTAAATTCTGAAACGCCGGGAAATAAGTGAATTCAATTCTCGAACCCCTGAACCGACTCGCAGTGAATCCCGATAACGAACCTTAAGCTTGTCATCATCTCCCGGATCATTGACTAATGAGATTTCAACCTTTGATTTTAGTTTTTTTGACGCTTCAAAACGTGTTAATGCTCCAGGACGTGTAGAGTCTCGGGAAGCGTGGAAAGCAAGGAATCTCCGGAAGTCAACAAATTTTCAGACGATCTTTTCCTGGTAAGTGTGGAGACTTAAGTCAACTACATACCAAGGGAATAACCCTGTTTACGTGCATTATTGCTTGTTAGTAAACAAAAATAGGAAAGGCTTTAAAATCGAATAATCTCAAATATTAAGACTTCGGCCGCTTTTCCTGAAAACTTAGCGTGAGTTCGCTCAATAAGTTCAAATGTAAGATTTGTGAAACCCAGCCTCTGATATGTGATATAATTATTCCTTAGGATTTGTGATTGACCCATTAGAACGGGAGACACAGGAGAGCCATGTTTAACTCTCGAATTCAAATCGAGGGTAGAAGTACCGGGAGTCACATCCCGAGTCTTCAACCTAAAACACTAACGAGCATAACGGGGAAATGAAATTTTTTTTCAGGATTTATCCTAAGTCGCTCTCCTGTAAGTAGCATAGGTGTGTACTCTAAGTGCAGCAGAGTGCCCGATGTTGGAATTGATCTAGGGTTTAAGAAAAGTTCTAACGCTTCGTTAAGCGGCAGAATTTTAAAAAATTTCTTTTCAAGTAAAAAAAGTTTTTACTAACCTAGACAAAGAGCAAGTACATATAAATAAAATTAATATGAGCTTAATAAATTTACTAACCTCTTTAGAAGCTTGAACGTTGATGAGCCTTCGGAAGGTTGAAAACGTTCGTCTCCCTCGCAGCACGTCTCTCTTTCTTTCCTCGGAAACTCGAGCAACCACGAAAGTTTCTATCACTAAATCACTCGAAATAAAAGGAATCAGTGAGTGGGCACTTTTAAATACTACGACTTAAGAACGAGTCTTGAAGTCGCAGAGCTAAACTCTAGGTCAAATGAGGACCTAGGTGCCAAAACAATAAAACGAAATTGACTAGAGAGAGAGAGGACAGGGGCGGCCACAAGGTCTAGAGAGAGAGGCTCTCAATCTCTAACTTATGTGGAATAAGAAAAATGAGAAGAATGAGGCTCCTATTTATAGGAGAGGTCTTACCTTCAATAAGGTAGTTTCCTCTTTTATAGAATATCACATATTCATGATCCAATTTCCTCTTTTCCTCTATGACATACTCGGCCAAGGCAAGCCTTCTAGAAAGCTTGGATTTGTTTCCTTTTTTGTTCCTATCCTTGCCTTGTCTCTCTCTTGGGCGCCTACCTCATTTCCTTTTAGGGGAAATTTGTTTCCTCTTTTTCTTTTGGCAAGTATCTTCATACATTTATGCACAAAATATTCTCTCTTTCTCTTGGGTATGTTGGGCGCCTATCTCAATCTAGAAAGGCCTTCTAGAAGCTTTTCCACTTGTTCATGACAACATGAAAAAGGCCCATTAAGAATTTTTAATAAAATTATTATGAAATGAAATTAATCCACAAGGCCCAATGATTATGTCATGGCCGAGTATTATCAAGTCATCAAATGACCTTGTCAAAAAAATTTATTGACATTCATTTCATGCTATGTCTTAAAAGACAAAAATACCCTTTCGACAATTTTCGTTCTTGTTTTGACTTAGCTTCCAGTTTAACTATTCCTAATCCATGTGATTCGTGACAGTGACCTCATGGATCGAAATGAACAAAGCTTGAGCTAAAATACTTGGACTCAAAAGTTCACAAACCTTTTCCAAGTTTAGCTCAATGTCAACTGTCTCCACTAAAGAGTTGACACTGAAAATCTCTCAGTTCAAATGAATTTATTTTCTACTCAAGAATTCAACCTAATTATGATGAGTGGATCCACAAAATATTATCAGTGTTTACCCTTCATGAATATCATCAGCTAGTCGGGATATACAAAATTACCATTTTACCCTTCTAGCTGTTATTTCCTCAACTCCTTTCTCGCTTGTGAATAAGTTAGAAACAATGTATTGACGAGGAGCTAACGAGTCACATTGTTTCATCCAAAAGAGTCAAGACTCAATTTGGAAACTGGCCAGTTCATTTATTCACACTCCAAGGAACAAAGCATGAGGTGATATATATTGCATTTCAGCAATCTTGTACATGAATTCCATATTTATGAGAACTTCACAAAGTTACTCATGACATACTCACAACTTATTACTTCACCAATAGGCCTTGTTTGGAATCACATAGTGAGTCCGAACTCTGACTTTCCCAAATGAGAATACTAAGGTGTGAAATGACATGTCTCATTTACGGATTAAGGTAAGCACGATGCAATTCATACGTCGTGACTTCGAGACTTAAGAGGTTAAATGGTTTGTTCTTATCTTGTCTCTAAAAGTGCACTGGTCAATTCAGTACCTTCGGAAGATACCTAGAAGAACTATAGAGTCTCCAACTCTCAATGCCTCATAACCAGACATCATAGATTCTTCTAACAATCATACTGAGGGCAATAGTCCCACTATTATCATATGAACGTTTCAACTTTTTATTATTGCATAAGAAATTACAAGCAAGAGTCTTCATGAGACTTTATTACATCAAATGTGCAATATAAAGATTACAACTCTTCTTGTGGGCACCATTGACAACAAACTCCCACTTGACTCAAAGCAGATGTGTGTAGTCCTTCATGCCTGATCCCTCTCGATGTTGGTTGAAGACCTTGTTCGCTAGGGCCTTTGTGAATGGATCTGCTAGGTTGTCCACCGTTGAGATCTTCTTCAGTTCCACGTCTCCGCACTACACGATCTCTCTAATCAAATGGTATTTCCTCTCGATATGCTTAGAGCGCTTATGGCTTCGAGGTTCCATTGAGTTAGCGACAGCGCCACTAATATCACAATAAAGGGTCATGGGCTCGTCGACATTTGGAACAACTTCCAAATACTTAAGGAATTTTCTAAGCCATACAGCCTCTTTGGATGCTTCACAAGCAGCCACATATTCTGCTTCCATTGTGGAGTCAGCAATGCAAGATTGCTTAATACTTCTCCACACAACAGCTCCACCATTAAGGATGAACACAGATCCCGAAGTGGATTTCCTGGAATCCTTATCCGCTTGAAAATCGGAGTCGATATATCCCGTCATAGTCAGGTCAGTACCTGAGTATGTAAGCATCAAGTTCCTAGTTCTTCGAAGACACTTAAGAACATGCTTAACAGCAATCCAGTGCTCGGGTCCAGGGTTGGATTGGAAACGGCTAACTACGCCAACGGCGAAACAGATGTCAGGTCTAGTGCAAAGCATAGCGTACATGAGGCTTCCTACGGAAGAGGCGTAAGGAATTTTCCTCATGTCTTCAATCTCTTGTGCAGTCTTGGGAGACTGGTCCTTAGAGAGTGAAACTCCATGCCTAAAGGGTGTTTGACCCTTCTTGGAGTCTTGCATCGAAAAGCGATCCATCACCTTATCAATATAAGATGCTTGAGAGAGCGACAGGGTCCGGTTTTTCCTATCTCGAAAGACTTGGATCGCCAGAATGTACGCGGCTTCTCCTAGATCCTTCATATCGAATTGCTTTGCCAGCCAGACCTTAACCTCAGATAACTTACCCACATCATTACCAATGAGTAGTATATCATCGACATAGATAACCAGAAACACAACTTTGCCTTCGTGTATTAACTTGTAAACACAAGGCTCATCTATTGAGTGTTCAAAGCCGAAGCTCTTTTAGAGTTTCATCGAATCTAAAATTCCATGACCTAGATGCTTGCTTTAATCCATAAATGGACTTAAGCAACTCACAAACCTTGGTCTCTTGACCTTCTTCCATGAAACCGTCTGGTTGAGCCATGTAAATGCGCTCATCAAGATTGCCAGATCTCATAGTCGAGAGCTGCAGCTATGGATAGGAGTATGCGGATCGATTTAAGCATCGCGACTGGCGAGAAGGTTTCTTCATAGTCAATCCCTTCTTGTTGGGTATAACCCTTCGCCACAAGTCGTGCTTTGAACGTCTCGACGTTCCCATCAGGACCCCTTTTCTTCTTGTATATCCACTTACACCCTACGGATTTAATCCCTTCAGGAAGGTCTACAAGTTTCCAGACTTTGTTGACATACATCGAGTGCGTTTCAACTTTCATGGCGTCAAGCCAAAGGTTTGATTCAGAACAAGCCATCGCTTGGCTATAGGAAACAGGATCATCCATGTCAGAGACGGCTACGAGAGAGTCTCCATAAGACATGTACCTGTCAGGCTTTTGAGTAGCCCTCCCACTACGTCGAAGTACTACTTGATGAGATTCTGATGAGTTACGTTGTGTTTCAGTTGGGGTAAGAACAGTTCTTACAGATGAGGTATAAGCTTCCTCACCCAACTTTTCTTCAAGTACAATTTTGCTTCTCGGTTTTGCATCCTTCATAAAGTCCTCCTAAAGGAAACGACTATTCGTGCTAACGATAGTCTTATCGTCCTCGGGACTATAGAAAGTAAAACCTTTGGTTTCCTTTGGATATCCAACGAACAGACACAATTCTGACCTATTAGCCAACTTGCTAGTCTTTTGCCTTAGCACGTGTGCGGGGCAACCCCAAATTTTGATGCGGCCAAGATTCACTTTACGGCCAGTCCATCGTTCATAGGGAGTACCAGGAACCGTCTTTGACGGAAATTGGTTCAGAATATAAGCGGCTATTTCGAGGGCATATCCCCAAAAGGAAATAGGGAGAGATGAGTAACTCATCATTGATCTAACCATTTCCATAAGAGTTCGGTTTTTTCTCTCTGACACTCCGTTTTGTTGAGGTGTGCCAGGTGCGGTAAGCTGAGAAGCGATACCTTCTTCTTTAAGAAAGTCATCGAACTCTCTAGATATAAACTCACCACCTCGATCAGATCGAAGGGTTTTGATCAGTTTGCTAGTTTGCTTTTCCACTAAAGCCCTAAAGACCTTAAATACGTTAAAGGTCTCGGATTTGTGTTTTAGCAAATAGACAAAACCATATCGCGAGTAATCATCAGTGAATGTAACGAAGTATTCGTATCCACCACGTGCCTGTTGACTGAGCCGACCACATACATCAGAATGTACTAGTTCCAGCAGGTCAGTGGCTCTTCGACCCTTATCAGAGAAAGGTCGCTTGGTCATTTTTCCTTCTATGCAGGATTCACAAGTAGGTAGTGAACCTATTGCATAGGCTTGGAGTGGACCATCCCTCACAAGTCTCTTAATCCTTTCTAGACTGATATGACCAAGTCTTAAGTGCCATAGGTGTGTTGATTTTGTTAGATCGGAAGATTCAGAAAGTTTGATCCTCTTTGGCTCCCTAATTAGATCATTATGTATTTCGGTGTCTAAAAGAGAAGGTTGAGTAGGATAGATGTAGAAAAGAGCATTCTTCATACATGCATCAGTGTCAAAAGAATTATCAGGAAACGAAATACGAATTTCATTCTTAATGAACTTTAAACATTAATCTTGCTCAAGAAGACGAGCAACGGATATTAAGTTCTTCCCAAAGGTAGGAACAAAATAAACATTATTCAAGTTTAAAGTGCGGTCTTCAAAAGACAGCGTCACGGATCCCACAGCCTTCGCAGACACAAGGTTCCCATCACCCCATTTGAAACAAAACTCGCCTTCTTCTAAGCTTTTGGTTTTCTTGAAACCATTCAAGGAACAACAAATATGGTTAGTAGCAGCGGAGTCAAGAATCCACATTGATACATTATCAGCTACTAAGCAGCTTCGGTAACTAGTACAATACTATGTTCCTTTGCTTTGAGATAGGTTAGACAGTTCTTTTTATCGGCCTTGTGAGGTCTCTTCTCAGTTCCAGAGGCGGAGGCTTTGTACTCAGTAGCATGTGGCTCTCCTTGATTCCTCTTTCTCTTAGTGAGACCTACAGCAGTGTGAAGTTCCTCCATAAGCTTGGTAACAGTGTACTCTAGATTGTTAATGGAGTAGTTCATCTTGGAGGTATCAAGAGATGCGGGGAGAGTTTCTAAGATCATATCTATGACATTCTTCCCATTAATCTAAGATCCAAGGATTTTCATTTTATTCAGAAAACTAATGATCAATATCATAAAGTCTCCAACAGGAGTCCTAGCCTTCATGTGACAATTCTTAAACTGTCGGACCGCTTGTTGCCTAGCTTGACGTCCTTGCACTCCAAACATCTCATGGAGATTATAGAGCATATCGGTGGCAGTTTTGTAATCACGATGTTGTTGTTGCAACACATTGTTCATTGATGCCAAAATATAGCATCTCGCAATCTCATCGGATCGAAGCCAGGCCGCCAGGGCGTCTTTTTCCTCTTGCGTCGAATCTTCATTCGTTTGAGGACAGGGGGTGGTGAGAACCCATTTGTGCTTGTCGACAGTAAGGACTATGTCGAGGTTACGTTTCCAGTCGACGTAATTGTCGCCTTTTATTCGAGGAAAGAATGGTTGATAGAGGGTTGAGAGACATATTGCCTATAAAAGTCGAAACAAGTTTATGATTAGTCTTTGGTTTATGATTTAAGTTTTTAAATATTTGATAAAATCCAAAGGTGTTATAAACTAAACGATAATTTACTGCTTCGAGGGAAGGTCGCAAAAAATATCCCTTTATAAGTAAATGACACATCATTAATGCTTAGCCAAGATGTCAATACACCAATTTTGACCAGCCACCTTTTAAATTGGTTTGATCACTCACATCTTTTCGCAGGGCCTCGAGGGAGGATTACTAGGGATTGAGTCTATGTGTGTAACCAACCACTTAGTCCAAAAGATTGACTTTGAAAAACAATCCGCCGAGGGGAGGTCTTGTCTCATTGTCTCACTTTCGGTTTTAGCTCATTGAGCAATGATCAGTGCAAAGCGCCCTTGAGTACTCTCATTTAAGAGAGGGCCACGAGGGTGACTCTTAGTCTAGCGACAATTGCACCTTTCATTAGTGTTGGGGATCGTGGGTTACAAACAACAAGTATAACCCTCCCACTTAGTTTTTGGAGTTGGTTCATCGACTCTTATAAGTTCGGAAACGGTTTTCCTAGTTATAGAGCGATAGAGCGGACAACTAGAAGAGAATCCTAGATATTAGTGCATAAAGGCACAAGGTACATACTCGATCTTTTCCTATTTTCTATTTCGGGAAAGTGCGTGAGGGAAGTGTGAACTTCAACTCACTCGAACACTTGAAAGTTTTAGATTACACATCTTTTTATTTTTCAGCTTGTCTACAAGGAGACCTCCCACTCAAATTTTCAAAAGCATATAGATTTTGAACATATGTTATATAGATATAGTTTTGAAAACATTTTGAAAACTTATTTGATTTGGATGACAAAATATTTTCAAGTTTGAAAGTGAAAACGGTTTTTCAAAATTCAAACTAGTTTTGTAAAAACTCAATTTCAATTAAACTTTCAAAAATCAAAACATTTTAATCTTACACATCATGTTTATAATCATATGAAAAACATTTTTTCTCAAGAAAATTTTCTCATTAGAGTTCTATAACTCATGGTAGTGGGGTTTGAAAATCCGGATTTATAAAAAACTGGAGTTTCAGCACAACCGCGCACCTCGGAGTAAAATCGCCATATCTGGCGGCTCCAATGTCCTTTTGAGCCGAAACCGGTGGCATTGGACAGAGGACAGACAGAGATTTAATTTGATTTGGATGACAAAATATTTTTCAAGTTTGAAAGTGAAAACGGTTTTTCAAAATTCAAACTAGTTTTGTAAAAATTCAATTTCAATTAAACTTTCAAAAATCAAAACATTTTAATCTTACACATCATGTTTATAATCTTATGAAAAACATTTTTGCTCAAGAAATTTTTCTCATTAGAGTTCTATAACTCATGGTAGTGGGGCTGAAAATCCGGAATTCTAAAAAACTGGAGTTTTGTAACAGCCGCGCTCCTCGGAGTAAAATCGCCATAACTGGTGGCTCCGATGTCCTTTTGACCTGAAACAGGTGGCATTGTACAGAGGACAGACAGAGATTTAATTTGATTCAAGAATAATTAAATTTCAATTTTTGAGCAGAGAGTTATGCCACTTTTACTGCGGGTTTTACTCTAGCTCGAAGAAAAAGAAATAATTAAAGCTTGGTCCTTTTTAGGTGCGAAAAAGAATCGAGTGTAACGGAACGTTTTATGAAGGTTGTTAAAGCTTTTATTTGTGTTTTATTAGCAAGGTAATAACATGATATAAAAGAAAAAACAACAAGCATAAAACGTGTTGTCGCAGTTTTTCGGACAACGATTTAGGAACCGGAAATGGTTAGACCCAAGGCCGGACCAAGTGGTCTCACTCCGGCTCAAGCGTGTCGGACTTGATATCTCAAGTCGTCCCTTAGCTGTCTGTAATGTCTATCTCGTCCAAGCACCTGAAACACAAGCGAAGAGGTGTGAACTACAAAGGGGAAACAGAGGGGTTGCCTCTGTTTACCTCTCCGACGCTCAACATTAGTGGGATTGAGGTGGTTGATAGAGGGTTTAGTGTTTAGAGGTCGAGAGTTGAGAGAAACGAGCGAGTTATGAGTTCGGCAGCGTTTCAGTACTCAAATTTCGGATTACCTGGACTAGGGGAGCGGCCCCTTTATTTATAGGCGACCAAGGGGTGTTATGGGCAACCCCTTGGCCGAGAATCGTCTTGGCCCGGCCATTGGCCGAGACTGGCCCTTGGGCCGGCCAATGGCCGAGGCTATCTGGGCCGGCCATTGGCCGAGGCTGGCCCTAGGGCCGGCCAATGGCCGGGAGTAGCTTGAGTCGGCCATTGGCCGAGACTGGCCCTTGGGCCGGCCAATGGCCGAGGCTATTTGGGCCGGCCATTGGCCGAGGCTGGCCCTAGGGCCGGCCAATGGTCGGGAGTAGACCGAGTCGGCCATTGGCCGAGACTGGCCCTTGGGCCGGCCAATGGCCGAGGCTATTCGGGCCGGCCATTGGCCGAGGCTGGCCCTAGGGCCGGCCATTGGCCGAGGCTGGCCCTAGGGCCGGCCAATGGCCGGGGCGAGCTGCCGAGACGCGTCCGACGTTGCTCCGCCTTCGTTCGCCCGCTATCGGGGTCGGGCCGATAACATTAGCCCCCCGAGTTTACGGCCGAGTGAAACTCGTGCGGTAAACTCAAGACTCTCGCCGTCGACGGCCCACCGGAGCAACCCGTCGCGACAAGGTTTGGCTCGGTTCCTTTAATTATTATTATTTTTATTCTCCGGTCACTTTTGCCTTGTCTCGTTAAACGCGTCAATGGACCCTACCAACCACCTGTCGGGGAGTGGGTCCATTGATGACGACCTCTTCTCTTTGTTCGAGAACCAAGACACGAATTTAGACGAGTTGTGGGCGCAACTTTCACCTCCATCGGTTACCAACATCTTGCCGCCCTCACGCCCTTTGAGCCACCACGTGACAGAGATGGCCGAAGGAGATTTTCACGTGGTCGAAGCATGGCTGGCCGACGGGGAGGAGTACACGTGCACTGGGGACGGCCCCGGCCGCCAAGGGGACGCCGGCCCAGGAGCGCCGGGCGTCGGGGAGCGCTGGACCGACCAGCGCGGGGGCGAGGTTGGCGAACTGGGCCCGGGAGGAGGTGCGCCGGCCCCTGTCGGCGCCGTCTATGCTGGGGGCGTCGCCGGAGGAGCCCCAGGCGGCGCTGGGGACGCGCGCGACCCGGGTGAAGTCGCGCCCGGCGAGGCGGGCCTGGGCGATGGCGCGCTGGTCTTCGTCGGCGCTGTCTGCGCTGGAGGCGCCGCCGGGGGAGATCCAGGCAACGCAGGAGGAGCGCTCGCCCTGGGTGGGGCCGCGCCGGCCGAGTCGGGCGTCAGGAGCGTCGCGCCGGTCCTGGGCGGCGACGCTGGGCTTGTTTGGCTGGCGGGCGACGACGAAGGAGGCCTGGGCGGCTCGGGCCCGGCCTTTCCCGAGGAGGGGCGCGCTGGTGGAGCCCGACTGGAGGCGGGCGGCGCCGTTGAAGGGCCGCCGAAGGTGGGCGGCGCCGCTGGGGGGCCGCCGGAGGTGGGCGGCGCTGCCGGAGGGAGCGCCGGCGCCGGTGACGAGGAGGGCCGGCCGGACAGCGCCGGCCGGGGGGCGGCGGCCGAGGCATTGGTTGCCCTAGCCCTAGGAGTTGGCGGGCTAGGGCTGCAAGGGGGGAGCCCACCTAGCGGGCCGGGCCGCTCTGCTGGGCCAAGTGCGCGCGCCACTGGGTCGAGCGAGACTCCCAGGGGCCCAGACGACTTGGGCGCGCGAGAGGACAGCCTCCCTGGACCGAGCGCTGGCGGGGCCGGCCCAATGGCCTTGGGCGCACAATGTGGGGGCCCGGACGCGCGAGGGGGCCTCCTACTCGGGCCGGAGGCCGGTGGAGTTGACCCAAATGCCTTGGGCACCCACCGAGGGAGCATGGGCGAGATAGGCCTCGCCGAGGGAAGCTTGCCGGGTCCGAGGCCGGGCGCCGATGACGAGTCCATTGCAGGGCCGACCACTGGGGGAACAAGGCCCGCCGAGCCGAGCGCCCGCGCCACGGTCCCGCCGGCCGGCCTAGACGATCGCCACGAAGGATCTGCCGGGCCGGGGATCGCTTCCGGCGTCGAGTGCTCGAGCGAGTCGTCGGACCGTCGCGCCGCACCCGCTGCGATGTCTTCTTTAACAGCACGGGAGGAGGCACGAGCCCTAGCCTTTCCGACCGGGGAATCGGCTATACGTGGAGGCCTGGATTGCTCGGGAGTCGACACTCCGAGCTCGCTCTCGATCGCTAGTTTTGCGAGCTTGAGGAGGCGATACGGCATCCCGGACTCCGTGACGATCTTGCGACCGTTGCCCGACGATCTTCCGTCTCGCCCCCGGAAAGGACACGCCGCCGTTCATGAGGCGAGCCTTCGCGGAGGGTTACGGTTACCCTTCCAGCCGGTGATCCAAGAGTTATTGGTTCGGTTGGGGGTGCACGCGTCGCAAATGTCTCCGACCTTCTACCGGGTAATCGCCGCGTGCCACATGATGCTTTATCGGGCGAAGAGAAGGGCGGTTACTGCGGATGACATCCAAGATCTCGTGCTCGTTCGCGGGGTTCCGGGGAAACCAGGCTTCTACACGGCGTTTACTCGGAAGCGCATCTCCGTCGTTACCAAGGTTACCTCGAAGCACCGATACCCTTGGGTGTGGGTGTCCGAGTCAGCCTTTGGGAACGCGCCTCTCTTCTTCGGCCCCGCGGCCGACTTCCCACCCGTGGGTGATATCGAAGGCTCCGAACTCGTCGCGGTGATTAGGACGATTCCAGAAACAAGGCGGCAAGGGACACTCTTCGAGTCCCCAGACCTGATGGCGAGGACCGGGTGGTTCGTGCCTAGTGACGACGTTCCTTCGCCCCCCGGCCTCGACGCGGGGGCCACGGAGGATCCCGAGACCGAGGAGGGGGGTGCGTCAGCTCCTTCCCCCGACGCGGGGGGTACTGGCCGCGCATACTTTCGCGTTATCGCGCCATCGTCGTTTTTCGTTATTTACGCTTATTTTTGTGCTTTAGCTGACAGACGTTCTTTCCTTCTCTACAGGTATCATGGCTCGGCGTCATCGACCACGCACACAAGTGCCGAAAACAACGCCTACCGACGATGCCACGACCGTGGCCCGTCCTTCAGCTGAGGTTCGTCGCGGGGGGTCGCCATCGCGGGCGAGGAATGAAGCGATCTCCTCCAACAAGCGACCATCATCGTCGGCTTCTCTCGGGTCGCCGTCCGGCCACAAACGCGCTCACATATCGACGGTGCCGGACAGCTTGGACTCTATGCTCCTAGCGGAGGCGGCAGAGCTGAGAGACCAATGCTCCCGAGGGATCCTTGAGACCTCCTTACGGGATTTCAAGGGTCTGCTGACGATGAGCGACCTCGAGCACTTCCAGAACGGGATCGGCGATGCCCGAAAGGTATGACTCGTTCGCTTGTGTTATGTATGACTGCCGTGCTTATTGTAATTATCCGCGTTTCGTTTACTTGCAGATGCTCGCGCGCCAAGAGCGGAGCGATCGCATTCTCCGAGATATGCTACGACGTATGCAACTCATGGAGAAGGAGAAGACGAGCATGGCGGCCGCGCACGCTGCCGCCCTAGCAGGGGCCCGCACCGCCCGAGAGTTCGAGGCGCTCGAGGGGGAGTTGGAGCGAGCTCGCGGGGAACTGGCCACCGAGAAGGCGCTTCGTGAGAAGGCGGAGCAGGCAGCCGACACCTTCCTGGGGGAAACGAAGAAGCTTCAGACGGCGCTCTCGAGCCGGGATGCAGAGCTGAGCATTGTTCACGCTCGATTATCGGCGAGCGAGATCGCTCGGGTTAAGGTCGAGCGGGAGAGGGATACCCTCCGGACGGAGATGCAGACCCTTGCCGAGGAGAAGGAGGACGCCGTGCGATCCAAGACTGACTTGGAGGACGACTGGGACTTGGCATTGGAGGCGGCTCGTTATGAGGCGGCTAGGCGAGTTCGGGAAGCGACCGAGAAGGAGAACGCGTCTCGCGGGACCACGTTTTCCTTTTTCAACACCATGTTCCCTCCTTACGATGATGAGCTGCCGGAGGACGACCCGCATCCCCGAATCCCTGCCGAGGCTGCGCAATCGACGACCCGTCAACCGGATGGAGAAACCGTCGGCGGGTTCGGCGCTTCTTGCCCCGAAGAAGATGAGGAGCAGATCGATTTCAGCTCGGAGTAGCCAGCTTCTCTTTAGTTTTACGCGCAATTGTTTAGCGCTCGCTTTATGCTTTCTTTCGGATTATCGTTATGTTTGCGTCGTACTTTCGTACTTTTCTTATTGGGTTGTTTACACAATATCGTTTTGCTTTGATTGAAGCTTTCTTTTCATCGTGCGTCTTATTTTCCCGACTTGCTACGCTTAGTGTAATCGATTTGCGCAATTTGAATAGTGCGTGTCTTACGAGCCCGGCTTACTATGCTTAGCGTAACCGGTTGGCACGGCTTACTGCCGCATTCGGCGGCGAAGTTTCCCGCAGACGCAGGCTAGGCCTGTTTCATCCGGCGGGTGCGATTTCCGGCCATCCATTTGTGACTCGCTGCCTATCGGCGCGCGCGAGCTGGGTGACCGTCGCGCTCATCCTCCGGTGAGTACGCTACCTATCGGTGTGCGTATCGGGATGGGTTTGCAGCTCCCAGTGAGCGTGGTACTCGTTGGTACGCGTGTCACGTTTTGGGTTTTGACTGCCGAGATCGACAATCCGGTGCGCGGACGTGATCCATCGATGACTTGCCGCCTATCGGTGCGCAAGGTGCATCGGTGCACGAGAGGGTCGCAGCAAAAGACGTGCGAGGCCGGAGGTCCGGTGCGCGGATCCAACTCATCGACGTTTCGCTATCTCTCGGCATACGACCTCAACCCGTGCGAGAGCGTCGCACGAGGAGGGTACGAAGTCGGAGGTCCGGAGCGCGGATCCGATTTACGGGTGTTTTGCTACCGTTTGGCGCGTGGAAAGTGGAGTAAGCGAGCTTGTTGCTCTCGCCTTATCCTCCTTAGCCCCCCGAGTTTCTTGGGTGCTCGTAGAGGAGGCTAGAAACTAAGATACCAAGTGTTTTGAAGCGAAATGTAATTTGTTAAATTATCGAAATGGTTCAAAAATTACATCCCAGGCCGTTGGCCAAACTTGAAATTGTAAATTGCCTTTGCTAGAATTGAAAATTACATGAAGACAAAAAGCGAAAAAAGGACGAATGAACGTCTACTGGTAATATTGTCGGAGATGCTCCGCATTCCACGGGTGTGTGAACACGAGTCCCTCCATGTTCTCGAGCTCGTATGTGCCATTGTGGATGGCTCGGCGCACACGGTACGGGCCTTCCCAGGTGGGGCCTAGAACTCCCGCACCTTGCACTTTGGTGTTTTGGAACACCCTTCGAAGGACGAGGCTTCCGTCGGCGAACTTCCGCAGCTTGATCTTCGAGTTGTAGTACTTCTCGACCTTCCTCTTCTGCGCGGTAAGCCGGGTAAGTGCGTCCGCCCTCTTTTCGTCTATGAGGTCTAGCTCGAGCCTGATCGCGTCATCGTTGCGGCTTCGTCGTACTCCTCGATGCGCAAGGTTGGCAACTTGATCTCGACGGGTACCACAGCCTCGACGCCGAACGCGAGAGCGAAAGGGGTTTTGCCGGTCGCGCTTCGGGCGGTGGTGCGGTATGCCCATAAGACCATGGGGAGCTCGTCAGCCCAAGCCCCCTTTCTTGCCTCCAGCTTCTTCTTCAGGTTCTCCTTGATCGTCTTATTCACCGCCTCGACCTGACCGTTGGCTTGGGGATGGCGGGGAGAGGAGAAAGTCTTGCTAATGCCAAGCTGTTCGCACATTTCTCGGAGTCGCGCATTGTCGAATTGTTTTCCGTTGTCGGTTACAATTGACGCAGGGATCCCGAAGCGGCAGATGATGTTTCTCCAAATGAAGCTTGTCGTGTTCGCCTCGGTGATCTTTGCTAGCGGTTCAGCCTCTACCCACTTCGTGAAGTAATCGATAGCCACGATCGCGTGCTTGTATTGTCTCGGGGCCGTAGGTAGCTCGCCGATGAGGTCGATTCCCCACTTCGCGAAAGGTCGTGGCACGATAATCGGACACAAAGGGGCCGGTGCTTGGCGCGGAATGTGGGCGAACCTTTGGCACTTGTCACACTTCTTGGCCCACTCGTGGGAGTCCTTTTTCAAGGTTGGCCAGAAATATCCGAGTCTTAGCAACTTCAATGCCAAAGATTGCCCGGCGGCGTGGTTACCGCACACCCCCTCGTGCACCTCGTGGAGCGCTTTCCTCGCCTCCACCTCGGTCAGGCAACGGAGAAGGGGCATGGAGTAGCCTCTCTTGAACAAACTATCCTCCCTCATCGTGTACTTTGGGGCTAGGCTTCTCAGCTTTCTAGCTTCTTCTTTATCCTCGGGGACGACTCCTCGTTTAAGGAATTCCACGAGCGGGGTCATCCATGAGGGAGGCGGAGTCTCGTCAATGACCCCCACGTCGCCTCTCGAGACGTAGGGTCGGGTCAACACTTCGATTGGGACGCTGCCCTCGCCTTCCTCGTCTATCCCGGACGCGAGGCGAGCTAGGGCGTCGGCGTCAACGTTCGCCTCTCGAGGGACCTGGACGATCTCGAACCACGACAGGGCCTCCAAGTTCTTTTGGGCCTTGGACAAGTAGGCGATCATGTGTGGCTCCTTTGCGGCGTAGTCGCCCTTAACCTGATTCACGATCAATTGCGAGTCACAATGGATGCGCAGGTTTTGGGCGCCCAACTTGTTCGCTAGCTCCAAGCCAACAATCAGAGCCTCGTACTATGCCTCGTTGTTGGAAGCCTTGAACTCGAACCGCAGGGCGTACCTCAGCTTTTCCCTATCGAGATTTGTGAGCACAACGCCGGCGCCAGCCCCCCGGGCGTTTGACGCGCCATCCACGTGCAAGTCCCAGACCGGCCCTATCGGGTCGTTGGTTCTCTTTCTCGACGACTCGCTATGGTCGTCCTCCTTGTCTTTCGCGGTTTTACTCCCTTCGTCGCCCTCGTTGGTTGGGGGCGCGCTTGTGAACTCGGCGATGAAGTCGGCGAGGGCCTGACCCTTAATGGCGGTTCTCGGTTGGAACTCGACCCCGTATTCGCCCAGCTCTTGGGACCATATCGCCATTCGAGAGGAGGTCCCTTTCTGAAGGGCCTTCTCGATGGGATGCCCCGAGCGGACCACGATGGGGTGCGCCTGGAAGTAGGGCCGGAGCTTTCTCCCGCTCATGACGAGGGCGAGGGACAGTCTCTCGATCTCGGGGTATCGGGTTTCGGCGTCGAGGAGCGCCTTGCTAACGTAGTAGACTGGCCATTGCACCTTGTCTTCTTCGCGTATGAGGACCGCGCTCACGGCCCTATCGGAAACCGCGAGGTAGAGGTACAGGGTTTCGCCGTTCTTTGGCTTCGCGAGGAACGGGGGGGAGGTGAAATAGGCTTTCATATCGCGGAATGCTTCCTCGCACTCCTCCGTCCACACGAACCCGTCGGTCTTCTTCAGTGCCTTGAAGAATGGTTGGCACCTGTCAGTGGCTTTGGAAACAAATCGCGTCAGGGCGGCGATCCTTCCCGTCAAGCTTTGAACTTCTTTGACCTTTTGTGGCGACCTCATCTCTAAGATCGCCTTAATCTTCTCAGGATTGGCCTCGATCCCGCGGCGGCTCACCATGTAGCCCAGAAACTTTCCAGACTCGACCCCGAAAGCGCACTTGTTGGGGTTAAGCTTCATCTTGTAGCGCCGCAGGATCGTGAACATTTCCCTAAGGTCTCGAACGTGGTCGTGGGCTTTGAGGCTTTTGACAAGCATGTCATCCACGTAGACCTCCATAGTTTTGCCAATTTGATTGGCGAACATGCGGTTCACCAACCTTTGATACGTGGCTCCCGCGTTTTTGAGGCCAAAGGGCATGACCTTGTAACAGTAAAGTCCGCGGTTCGTAACAAAGGTGGTTTTAATTTGATCCGGCTCGTGCATGCGGATCTGGTTGTAGCCTGAGTAGGCGTCCATGAAGCTTAGCAGTTCGTGGCCCGCAGTGGCGTCCACGAGCTGCTCGATCCTCGGGAGGGGGAAGCTGTCCTTCGGGCAGGCCTTGTTGAGATCTTTGTAGTCGATACAGATCCGCCACTTCCCGTTTGGCTTCTTGACCATTACCACATTGGACACCCACTTGGGGTGCTCCGCCTCCCTGATGAAGTCGGCGGCGAGAAGTTTGTCAACTTCTTCACCAATGGCTTGGTACCTTTCCCCACTGAACGCCCGTCGCGGTTGAACGCGCTCGGCCACTCTCTTGTCGTCGTTGAGACGATGAACCA
Organism: Urtica dioica subsp. dioica; assembly: GCF_054948205.1. NCBI lineage: Eukaryota > Viridiplantae > Streptophyta > Magnoliopsida > Rosales > Urticaceae > Urtica > Urtica dioica. The sequence continues at coordinate 33,715,459 of NC_142759.1, read as the reverse complement.
TGATCTCGGGGTCGATCCCCGGCATGTCGGCGTGTGTCCACGCAAAGACATCTTTGTGCTCTCGGAGGAAAGCGGCGAGCTCGATTCGGGTCTCAGACGGGAGTTGGGCGCCTACCTTGACCACTTGGTCTGGTTTGGCGTCGTCCAACAGGACGGGAACGAGGTCGTCCGGTGTCTCCACCTTTCGACGCTCGACTTCGTCCCTTTGGTCTAGCTCTCCGAAGGTGCCTCCTTCCTCTAACTTGCACGGGAATTTGTCTCCGAGTTGGAAGACGGTGCTCACCACCTTCGCTTTCCCTTTTCCGTCCACGCCCTGGATGTAGCACATCCTCGCCATGGATTGGTCTCCCAACATCACGGCGATCCCTTTATCGGTCGGGAACTTCATCATTAGGTGGTACGTGGATGTTATGGCCTTCAACCGATTGAGAGTCGGGCGGCCGACGATGATGTTGTAAGCCGAGGGCTGATCCACCACCAGGAACGACACGATGTGGGTAACCTCGAGCCCCCCCGGCGTACCGAAGGTAACCGGGAGGTCGATAGTTCCCTCCGTCATAACCCTCTCCCCAGAGAAGCCGAAGAGCGGGGTTGAGATCGGGGTCGGTCTTACCCCGGATAGCTTCATCCTGTCCAACGCCGATTTGAAGATTATGTCGGCGGAGCTCCCATTGTCGATCAGGATTCTCCGGACGAGGTTGTTGGCGACCGGGGCGGAGACGACTATCGCGTCGTTGTGTGGATGGAGAACTCGCGTTGCTTCTTGTCCGGTGAAGAACATGGACTCGAAGGGGGCCGGAGGAGAGACCTCGTACGTATGGTTGATGTAGTGCGCTATTTTCCCTTGGGAAACTTCGCGCACGTACTTCTTCCTTTGCGTAGCCGAGTCCCCGAACTCCGGGCCACCTAAGATTGCACCCACGACGTGAAGTTGTGAGCTCTCCGGCTCTTCGTTTGTTGCGCGGTCCGTGACAGTCACCGTCGCCGGACCTTTCTTCCCTTGCCGCGGGCGACCTCCGTGCGCCGCGGCCGTCCCGATAGTTCTCAGGACATACTCTTTCAGCTTCCCATCTTGAATCAGGGCCTCAATCTGACGCTTAAGTTGATAGCATTCGGATGTCAGGTGCCCGTGATCTTGATGGTAGTCACAGTACTTGCTTTGATCCCTCTTGGCGGGATCCTTCGTGAGCGGGGTCGGGCTCCCCAACTTGTCACGGTGCAGAGCTAGGATTTGCTCCGGCGGAGTGTTCAGAGGAGTGAATGGCGAGAACCTCCGGAAGCTGTCGACATGCGACGGCTTCGGCCCGGGGAGGGGACGGCCGTTAGGGGCCTGGCTTCCCTTATTCCTCCTCTTTCGGGGGTCGGGACGATCTTCGTCTCGATCGTCGCGGCGGCGACTCCCCTGTCCTCCTGCCTTTCGGCCATCTCGGCCATCGAGATAGTCCTCGACTCCCATGTATGTGCGGGCTCTTGTCATCAGCTCCGCCATGTCACGCGGGACTTGGCCAACAATAGACTTGAGGAAGTCGCTCGTGCGCACTCCCTCGGTGATCGCCGTGATGGCGTCCCTGTCGTCGAACCCTTCGACCTTGTGAGACTCCTCGGTGAAGCGAGCGAGGTATTGTCTCAACGTCTCGTCTCTTCCTTGTCGGATAGAGAGGAGGTGGGTCTTCGGCTTCTTTTGCGCCACGAGGGTGGCGAATCGGGCGAGGAAAGCCTCTCGCAGGGCCCGGAAAGACGGGATGCTTCCCGGCCTCAAGCTTCGGAACCACTCAAACCCCGAGCCTGTGAGGGTCAGGCTGAAGGCTTGGCAGAGGGTGGCGTCCGCCTGCCCCTGCATAGTCATCCACGTCTCATAGTGTTGGACGTGGAAGTGGGGGTCCGTACGTCCATCGTAGGGGGGAATGGACGGCAACTTGAAGTTCCCCACGCATGGTTGCGCGAGGATTTGCGCGGCGAAGGGAGAGTATGATTCCTCGATCCCTCCGTACGGCCTTTGCCTCCCTGACTCCCTCATTTCGATGATTTGATTCTGGAGGCTTTGAATCATCGTGACCATGTCGAGCCCGTTAGCGGGGCCGACCGTCGGGGCCACGGGAGTCACCGGTTGGCGTTCGTTGGACGCTTGGTCCACGACATTGGCCTGCGGCCGGCCGAGAGTTGCGGCGGGGAGTGCGTCCCTTCGAGAGTTTAGCCTTTGGCGGAGATCCTCCCCTCGGGAGTTTCTCTGCGCCGTCAAGCGCTCTCTAAGGTCCGCACTCGGCGCGGGGCGAGGTGAGGTCGCCCTTGGTCGGGCCGTCCTGCGGGCGCTTCGGCTGTCGGCCCCATCGTCTACCAGAGTCGCTCTCTCCTCGGCGAGGGGCCGTGTCCGGCCACCTCTTGAAACCGAGGGGGCGAGTCCCCGGGAATGTGACCGCGCTTGCTGCCGCGCCGGGTGCGACGGCCCGGCCAAAGCGTCGTTGGGCCTCTCGGGCCGCGAAGGGGCGAGGCTAGGCGTTGCCTCGTTGGTCCTCGACTCCCCCACATATTCGGAGTCGGAGTAGTCTCTGGCGGACCTATCTTCAACGTCATAGCCGAGGAGCTCGGCTATGAGCGAACCATCGACGCCGGGGCGGTCAAGGAGCTCCGCAAGCCGCCGGGCCGTGTCCTCTCGGAGCACGGCCTCGGGGTCAACCATCGGGTCTTGGGGCTGGCTCTCGCTATCGCGAGGTTGCCCTTCAAGACGATGTGCGAGGCGTCGAAGACCATACCTCGAGCTCGTCGCTCGGGTACCCGCGGAGGTAGTGGGAATGTGACTCATCTCTCGAGAGTCGTGAGAACAAAGGGAGAAAACTGGTAGAGGGAATGCGTCGTCAAGGTCGAGAGATCCCCTCCTTCTAGCGCCAAAATGTTGTCGCAGTTTTTTCGGACAACGATTTAGGAACCGGAAATGGTTAGACCCAAGGCCGGACCAAGTGGTCTCACTCCGGCTCAAGCGTGTCGGACTTGATATCTCAAGTCGTCCCTTAGCTGTCTGTAATGTCTATCTCGTCCAAGCACCTGAAACACAAGCGAAGAGGTGTGAACTACAAAGGGGAAACAGAGGGGTTGCCTCTGTTTACCTCTCCGACGCTCAACATTAGTGGGATTGAGGTGGTTGATAGAGGGTTTAGTGTTTAGAGGTCGAGAGTTGAGAGAAACGAGCGAGTTATGAGTTCGGCAGCGTTTCAGTACTCAAATTTCGGATTACCTGGACTAGGGGAGCGGCCCCTTTATTTATAGGCGACCAAGGGGTGTTATGGGCAACCCCTTGGCCGAGAATTGTCTTGGCCCGGCCATTGGCCGAGACTGGCCCTTGGGCCGGCCAATGGCCGAGGCTATCGGGGCCGGCCATTGGCCGAGGCTGGCCCTAGGGCCGGCCAATGGCCGGGAGTAGCTTGAGTCGGCCATTGGCCGAGACTGGCCCTTGGGCCGGCCAATGGCCGAGGCTATTTGGGCCGGCCATTGGCCGAGGCTGGCCCTAGGGCCGGCCAATGGCCGGGGGTAGAGTGAGCCGGCCATTGGCCGAGACTGGCCCTTGGGCCGGCCAATGGCCGGGAGCAGACCGAGTCGGCCATTGGCCGAGACTGGCCCTTGGGCCGGCCAATGGCCGAGGCTATTTGGGCCGGCCATTGGCCGAGGCTGGCCCTAGGGCCGGCCAATGGCCGGGAGTAGACCGAGTCGGCCATTGGCCGAGACTGGCCCTTGGGCCGGCCAATGGCCGAGGCTATTCGGGCCGGCCATTGGCCGAGGCTGGCCCTAGGGCCGGCCAATGGCCGGGAGCATCTTGAGTCGGCCATTGGCCGAGGCTGGCCTCTGGGCCGGCCAATGGCCGAGGCCGTTTGGGCCGGCCATTGGCCGGGGCTGGCCCTAGGGCCGGCCAACGGCCGGGGCGAGCTGCTGAGACGCGTCCGACGTTGCTCCGCCTTCGTTCGCCCGCTATCGGGGTCGGGCCGATAACAAAACGATTCAAGTAAAAATAAGAAACTAGCAAGACAACAAAACTAGTCACAAAATTTTACTCGAAAATTCTCAAACCTTTAAAATACGTTTTTCAATATAAAAAATTAAAAACTTTTAGAACTGATTCTAATGTGTTTTAATATCATCCAAAACTCATAGAAAATGAACATGATTTTTAATTTAAAGACATGAGCAATAAATTAAAAAAAAACCTAAGAAAACAATTCTAACTTGTCACAAAATTAGTAAACTTTCGAAAACGATTTTCAAGCTCATATTTTTAAATACATGTACATGCTAATCTTTGACCATAGCTCTGATACCATTTGTTGGAATTGTTCTAGGGTTTAAGAGCAAGTACATATAAATAAAAACTATTATGAGCTAAGAAGTTTACTATCCTCTCTTGAAGCTTGAACTTTGAGAAGCATTTGGAAAGTTGCAACGCTCGTCTCCTCGCAGCACGTCTCTCTTTCTTTCCTCGGCAACTCGAGCAACCACGATAGTTTCTATCACTAAATCACTCGAAATAAAAGGAATCAGTGAGTGGGCACTTTTAAACACTACGACTAAAGAACGAGTCTTAAAGTCGTAGAGCTAAACTCTAGGTCAAATGAGGACCTAGGTGCCAAATCAATAAAACGAAATTGAAGACAGAGGGAGAGAGAGGATCGACCAAGTCTAGAGAGAGAAGTTCTCAATCTCTAAAACTTTGGAATGAATAAAATGTGAAGAAAGGGGCTCCTATCTATAGGAGAGGTCTCACCTTCAATAAGGTAGTTTCCTCTTCTATAGAATATCACATATTCATGAGCAAAAATCCCTTATTCCCATTCCATTTGGTCGGCCAAGGCAGCCTTCTAGAGGCTTGGATTTGTTTCCTTTGTTGTTCCTTGCCTTGCTTCTTTCTCCACTTGGGCGCCTATCTAATTTCCCTTAGAGGAAATTTGTTTCCTCTTTTTCTTTGGCAAGTATCTTCATACATTTATGCACAAAATATTATCTCTTTCTCTTGGGTATGTTGGGCGCCTATTACACTCTAGAAAGGTCTTCTAGAAGCTTTTCCATTTATTCATGACAACATGAAAAAGGCCCATTAAGAATTTTCAATAAAATTCTTATGAAATGAAATTAATCCACAAGGCCCAATGATTATGTCATGGCCGAGTATTATCAAGTCATCAAATGACCTTGTCAAAAAAATTTATTGACATTCATTTCATGCTATGTCTCAAAAGACAAAAATACCCTTTCGACAATTTTCGTTCTTGTTTTGACTTAGCTTCCAGTTTAACTATTCCTAATCGATGTGATTCATGACAGTGACCTCATGGATCCAAATGAACAAAGCTTGAGCTAAAATACTTGGACTCAAAAGTTCACAAACCTTTTCCAAGTTTAGCTTAATGTTAGCTGACTCCACTAAAGAGTTGACACTGAAAATCTCTCAGTTCAAATGAATTTATTTTCTACTCAAGAATTCAACCTAATTATGATGAGTGGATCCACAGAATATTATCAGTGTTTACCCTTCATGAATATCATCAGCCAGTCGGGATTTACAAAATTACCATTTTACCCTTCTAGCTTTTATTTCCTGAACTCCTTTGTCGCTTGTGAATAAGTTAGAAACAATGTAGTGACGAGGAGCTAACAAGTCACATTGTTTCATCCAAAAGAGTCAGGACACAATTTGGACACTGGCCAGTTCATTTATTCACACTCCAAGGAACAAAGCATGAGGTGATATATATTGCATTTCAGCAATCTTGTACATGAATTCCATATCTATGAGAACTTCACAAAGTTACTCATGACATACTCACAACTTAGTACTTCACCAATAGGCCTTGTTTGGAAGCACATAGTGAGTCCGAACTCTGACTTTCTCAAATGAGAATACTAAGGTGTGAAATGACATGTCTCATTTCAGGATTAGGGTAAGCACGATGCAATTCATACGTCGTGACTTCGATGTTGGAATCGATCTAGGGTTTGAGAAAATAATTAACGCTTCGGTAAGCGGCGAAATTTTAAAAAATTTCTTTTACAAGTAAAAACAGTTTTTACTAACCTAGACAAGTGCAAGTACATGTAATTAAAAACCAATATGAGCTAGAAGTTTACTAACCTTTCTTGAAGTTTGAACTTTGAAGAAGCTTGTGGAAAGTTTGCAACGCTCGTCTCCCCTCGCAGCACGTCTCTCTTTCTTTCCTCGGCACATCAAGCAACCACGAAAGTTTCTATCACTAAATCACTTGAAAAGAAGGAATCAGTAAGTGGGCACTTTTAAACGCTACGACTTAAGAACGAGTCTCGAAGTCGCAGAGCTAAACACTAGGTCAAATGAGGACCTAGGTGCCAAAACAAAATCGAAAATAAACTAGAGAGAGAGAGAGGAGTTCGGCCAAAGTTCTAGAGAGAGAGTCTCTCAAATCTCTTAAACTTTGATGATTGAAATGTGAGGAAATGAGGCTCCTATTTATAGGAGAGGTCTCACCTTCAATAAGGTAGTTTCCTCTTCTATAGAATATCACATATTCATGAGCAATTTCCTCTTTTTTACCTTTGAGACACTCGGCCAACTCAAGGCTTCTAGAAGCCTTGATTTGTTTCCTATTTTGTTCAAGGCCTTGCCTTGTCTCTCACTTGGCCGATTCCCACTATCCTCTTGGAGGAAATTTGTTTCCTCTTTTTCTTTTGGCAAATATCTAAATACATTTATGCACAAAATAAACTCTCTTTCTCATAGGTGTTTGCGCGCCCATTCTCATCTAGAAGGAGCTTCTAGAAGCTTCTTCATTTGTTCATGACAACATGAGAAAAGCCCATTAAGAATTTTCAATAAAATTCTTATGAAATGAAATTAATTCACAAGACCCAATAATCAAGTTATGGCCGAGTGACATTAAGTCATCAAATGAACTTGTCAAAAAATTTATTGACATTCATTTCATCATATGTCTCAAAAGACAAAAATACCCTTTTGACTATTTTCGTTCTTGTTTTGACTTAGCTTCCAGTTTAACTATTCCTATCGATGTGATTCGTGACAGTGACCTCATGGACCCAAATGAACAAAGCTTGAGCTAAAAACTTGGACTCAAAAGTTCACAAACCTTTTCCAAGTTTAGCTTAATGCCAACTGACTCCACTAAAGAGCTGACACTGAAAATCTCTCGGTTCAAATGAATTTATTTTCTACTCAAAAATTCGACCTAATTATGATGAGCGGATCCACTGAATATTATCTATGTTTACCCTTCATGAATGTCATCAGCTAGTCGGGATTTACTAAATTACCATTTTACCTTTCTAGCTGTTATTTCCGCAACTCCTTTGTCGCTTGTGAATAAGTTAGAAACAATGTATTGACGAGGAGCTAACAAGTCACATTGTTTCATCCAAAAGAGTCAGGACTCAATTTGGACACTGGCCAGTTCATTTATTCACACTCCAAGGAACAAAGCATGAGGTGACATACATTGCATTTCAGCAATCTTGTACATGAGTTCCATATCTATGAGAACTTCACAAAGTTACTCATGACAGACTCACAACTTAGTACTTCACCAATAGGCCTTGTTCGGAATCACATAGTGAGTCCGAACTTTGACTTTCTCAAATGAGAATACTAAGGTGTGAAATGGCATGTCTCATTTCAGGATTAAGGTAAGCATGATGCAATTCATACATAGTGACTTCGAGACATAAGAGGTTAAATGGTTTGTCCTTATATTGTCTCTAGAAGTGCACTGGTCAATTCAGTACCTTCGGAAGATACCTAGAAGAACTATAGAGTCCCCAACTCTCAATGCCTCATAACCAGACATCATAGATTCTTCTAACAATCATACTGAGGTCAATAGTCCTTTGACCCTAAGATTGCGAATATATCGTTTTAAGCAAACTACGAAGAGTTTGTTCATGCAAATCTACATTTGTCTCTTCGTAAGTTGTTAAGTTTGTTTATGGACTAAAAGACTAAGGTTTTATCATAAAGCTTCAAACAAAGAAAGAATGAATGAACGTTTCAACTTTATTAATGAATAGATAGGCAATTACAAGCAAGAGTCTTCATGAGACTTTATTACATCAAATGTACAAAATAAAGACTACAACTCTTCTTGTGGGCACCATTGACAACAAACTCCCACTTGACTCAAAGAAGGTGTGTGTAGTCCTTCATGCCTAATCCCTCACGATGTTGGTCGAAGACCTTGTTCGCTAGGGCCTTGGTGAATGGATCTGCGAGGTTGTCCACCGTTGAGATCTTCTTCACTTCCACGTCTCCGCGCTGCACGATCTCTCGAATCAAATGGTATTTCCTCTCAATATGCTTAGAGCGCTTATGGCTTCTAGGTTCCTTTGAGTTAGCGACAGCCCCACTATTATCACAATAAAGGGTCATGGGCTCGTCGACGTTTGGAACAACTTCCAAATACTTAAAGAACTTTCTAAGCCATACAGCCTCTTTGGATGCTTCACAAGCAGCCACATATTCTGTTCCATTGTGGAGTCAGCAATGCAAGATTGCTTAATACTTCTCCACACAACAGCTCCACCATTAAGGATGAACACAGATCCCGAAGTGGATTTCCTGGAATCCTTATCCGCTTGAAAATCGGAGTCGGTATATCCCGTCATAGTCAGGTCAGTACCTGAGTATGTAAGCATCAAGTTCCTAGTTCTTCGAAGATACTTAAGAACATGCTTAACAGCAATCCAGTGCTCGGGTCCAGGGTTGGATTGGAAACGGCTAACTACGCCAACGGCGAAACATATATCAGGTCTAGTGCAGAGCATAGCATACATGAGGCTTCCTACGGCAGAGGCGTAAGGAATCTTCCTCATGTCTTCAATCTCTTGTGCAGTCTTGGGAGACTGGTCCTTAGAGAGTGAAACTCCATGCCTAAAGAGTGTTTGACCCCTCTTGCAGTCTTGCATCGAGAAGCGATCCATCACCTTATCAATATAAGATGCTTGAGAGAGCGACAGGGTCCGGTTTTTCCTATCTCGAAAGATTTGGATTCCCAGAATGTACGCGGCTTCTCCTAGATCCTTCATATCGAATTGCTTTGCTAGCCAGACCTTAACCTCAGATAACTTACCCACGTCATTACCAATGAGTAGTATATCATCGACATATAGTACCAGAAACACAACTTTGCCTTCGTGTATTAACTTGTAAACACAAGGCTCATCTATTGACTGTTCAAAGCCGAAGCTCTTTACAGTTTCATCGAATCTAATATTCCATGACCTAGATGCTTGCTTTAGTCCATAAATGGATTTAAGCAACTCACAAACCTTGGTCTCTTGACCTTTATCCACGAAACCGTCTGGTTGAGCCATGTAAATGCGCTCGTCAAGATTGCCATTCAGAAAGGCTGTCTTGACATCCATTTGCCATATCTCGTAGTCGAGAGCTGCAGCTATGGATATGAGTATGCGGATGGATTTAAGCATTGCGACTGGCGAGAAGGTTTCTTCATAGTTAATCCCTTCTTGTTGGGTATAACCCTTCGCCACAAGTCGTGCTTTGAACGTCTCGACGTTCCCATCAGGACCCCCTTTCTTCTTGTATATCCACTTACACCCTACAGGTCTAATCCCTTCAGGAAGGTCTAGAAGTTTCTAGACTTTGTTGACATACATCGAGTTCATTTCAACTTTCATGGCGTCAAGCCAAAGGTTTGATTCAGAACAAGCCATCGCTTGGCTATAGGAAACAGGGTCATCCATGTCGGAGACAGCTACAAGAGAGTCTCCATAAGACATGTACCTGTCAGGGTTTTGAGTAGCCCTCCCACTACGTCGAAGTACTACTTGACGAGATTCTGATGAGTTAGGTTGTGTTTCAGTTGGGGTAAGAACAGTTCTTACAGATGAGGTAGAAGCTTCCTCACCCAACTTTTCTTCAAGCACAATTTTGCTTCTAGGTTTTACATCTTTCATAAAGTCCTCCTCAAGGAAACGAGCATTCGTGCTAACGAAAGTCTTATCATCCTCGGGACTATAGAAAGTAAAACCTTCTGTTTCCTTCGGATATCCTACAAACAGGCACAATTCTGACCTACTAGCCAACTTGCTAGTCTTTTGCCTCAGCACGTGTGCAGGGCAACCCGAAATTCGGATGCGGCCAAGATTCACTTTACGGCCAGTCCATCGTTCATACGGAGTACCAGGAACCGTTTTGGACGGAACTTGGTTCAGAATGTAGGCGGCTGTTTCGAGGGCATATCCCCAAAAGGAAAGCGGGAGTGATGAGTAACTCATCATTGATCTAACCATCTCCATTAGAGTTCGGTTCCTTCTATCTGACACTCCGTTTTGTTGAGGTGTGCCAGGTGCGGTAAGCTGAGAAGCGATACCTTCTTCTTTAAGAAAGTCATCGAACTCTCCAGACATATACTCACCGCCTCGATCGGATCGAAGGGTTTTGATCACTTTGCTAGTTTGCTTTTCCACTAAAGCCCTAAAGACCTTAAATACGTTAAAGGTCTCGGATTTGTGTTTGAGCAAATAGACAAACCCATATCTTGAGTAATCATCAGTGAAGGTAACGAAGTATTCGTATCCTCCACGTGCCTGTTGGTTGAGCGGACCACATACATCAGAATGTATTAGTTCCAGCAACTCAGTGGCTCTTCGAACCTTATCGGAGAAAGGTCGCTTAGTCATTTTTCCTTCTATACAGGATTCACAAGCAGGTAGTGAACCTATTGCAGAGGCTTGGAGTGGACCATCCCTCACAAGTCTCTTAATCCTATCTAGACTGATATGACCAAGTCTTAAGTGCCAGAGGTATGTTGATTTTGTTAGATCGGAGGATTCAGAAAGTTTGATCCTCTTTGGCTCCCTAATTAGATCGTTATCTATTTTGGTGTCTAAAAGAGAAGGTTGAGTGGGATAGATGTAAAAAAGACCATTCTTCATACATGCATCAATGACGAAAGAATTAGAAAAAGAAATACGAATTCCATTCTTTATAAACTTTAAATAATAATCTTGCTCGAAAAGTTGAGCAACAGATACTAGGTTTTTCCCAAAGGAAGGAACATAATAAACATTATTCAAATTTAAAGTTCTATCTTCAAAAGATAGCGTCACGGATCCCACAGCCTTCGCAGACACCACGCTCTCATCACCCCACTTGAAGCAGAAGTCGCCATCCTCTAAGCTTTTGCTTTTCCTAAAACCAATCAAGGAGCAGCAAATATGGTTAGTAGCAGCGGAGTCAATAATCCACGATGATACATTATCAGCTACTAAACAGGCTTCAGTAACAAGTACAATACCTTTTGCTTTGGTTTTGAGGTAGGCGGGACAGTTCCTACGCCAGTGACCAGGCTCATTGTAGTGGTGGCACTTGTCTTTAGACTTGTCCACCTTCGGAGCCTTTGGCGCCTTCTTCTTCGTTTGAACCTTAGGTTGGTTCTTCTTCTCGGCATTGCGAGGTCTCTTCTTATATCCAGAGGTGGAGGCAGTAGCATGTATTTCTCCTTGAGCCCTCTTTTTCTTAGTGAGTGCCTCAGCGGTTTGAAGTTCCTTCATGAGCTCGGTAACAGTGTACTCCAGCTTGTTCATGGAATAATTCAACTTGAAGGTATCAAAGGTTTCGGGGAGAGTTTCCAAGATCATATCTATTTTAGTCTCCCCATCAATCTCAGATCCAAGAATCTCCATCTCGTTGAGATAGCTAATGATCAGCATCATATGATCTCTAACGGGAGTTCCAGCCTTCATACGACAGTTCATGAATTGTCGGACCGCTTGTTGCCTAGCTTGACGTCCTTGCCCTCCAAATATCTCATGGAGATTGTAGAGCATATCGGTGGCAGTTTCATAATCACGATGTTGTTGTTGCAACACATTGTTCATCGATGCCAAAATATAGCATCTCGCAATCTCATCGGATCGAAGCCAGGCCGCCAGGGCGTCTTTCTCCTCTTGCGTCGAATCTTCATTCGTTTGAGGACAGGGGGTGGTGAGAACCCATTTGTGCTTGTCGACAGTAAGGACTATGTCGAGGTTACGTTTCCAGTCGACGTAATTGTCGCCTTCGAGTTTATTCGAGGAAAGAATTGTAGAGAGAGGGTTGAGAGACATATTGCCTATAAAAGTTGAAACAAGTTTATGATTAGTCTTTGGTTTAAGATTTAAGTTTTATTAAGACTTTTGTAAAATCCAAAGGTGTTATAAACCAAACGATAATTTACTCCCTCAAGAGAAGGCCGCAAAAAATCTCCATTTATAAGTAAATGACACATCATTAATGCTAAGCCAAGATGTCAATACATCTATTTTGACTAGCCACCTTTTAAATTGGTTTGATCACTCACATCCTTTCGCAGGGCCTCAAGGGAGGATACTAGGGATTGAGCCTAAGCGTGCAACCCACCACTTAGTCCAAAAGATCAGCTTTGAAAAACAATCCCCCAAGGGGAGGCCTTGCCGTCATTGCATCACTCTCGGACGTAGCTCATTGAGCAATGATCGAAGCAATAACGCCTTGGAGTACTCACATTTAAGTGAGGGTCGCAAGAGCGGCTCTTAGTCCCACGTTATTGCATCTTTCATTAGTGTTGGGGATCGTGGGTTACAAACAACGAATATAACCCTCTCACTTAGTTTTTGGAGTTGGTTCATCGACTCTTATAATTTCGGAAACAAATTTCCTAGTTAGAGAGCGACAGAGCGGACAACTAGAAGAGAATCCTAGATCGACATGTTCAGAGTAGTATTAGTGCGTAAAGGCACAAGGTACATACTCGATCTTTTCCTATTTTCTATTTCGGGAAAGTTCGTGAGGGAAGTGTGAACTTCAACTCACTCGAACATTTGAAAGTTTGAGATTACACATCCTTTTATTTTTCGGCTTGTCTACAAAGAGACCTCCCACTTAAATTTTCAAGAGCATATAGATTTTGAACATATGTGATATAGATATAGTTTTGAAAACGTTTTGAAAATTTATTTGATTTGGATGACAAAATATTTTCAAGTTTGAAAGTGAAAACGGTTTTTCAAAATTCAAACTAGTTTTGTAAAAATTCAATTTCAATTAAACTTTCAAAAATCAAAACATTTTAATCTTACACATCATGTTTATAATCATATGAAAAACATTTTTGCTCAAGAAATTTTTCTCATTAGAGTTCTATAACTCATGGTAGTGGGGCTGAAAATCTGGAATTCTAAAAAACTGGAGTTTCGTAACAGCCGCGCTCCTCGGAGTAAAATCGCCATAACTGATGGCTCCGATGTCCTTTTGACCTGAAACGGGTGGCATTGGACAGAGGACAGACAGAGATTTAATTTGATTCAAGAATAATTAAATTTCAATTTCTGAGCAGAGAGTTATGCCACTTTTACTGCGGGTTTTACTCTAGCTCGAAGAAAAAGAAATAATTAAAGCTTGGTCCTTTTTAGGTGCGAAAAAGAATCGAGTGTAACGGAACGTTTTATGAAGGTTGTTAAAGCTTTTATTTGTGTTTTATTAGCAAGGTAATAACATGATATAAAAGAAAAAACAACAAGCATAAAACGATTCAAGTAAAAATAAGAAACTAGCAAGACAACAAAACTAGTCACAAAATTTTACTCGAAAATTCTCAAACCTTTAAAACACGTTTTTCAATATAAAAAATTAAAAACTTTTAGAACTGATTCTAATGTGTTTTAATATCATCCAAAACTCATAGAAAATGAACATGATTTTTAATTTAAAGACATGAGCAATAAATTAAAAAAAATCTAAGAAAACAATTCTAACTTGTCACAAAATTAGTAAACTTTCGAAAACGATTTTCAAGCTCATATTTTTAAATACATGTACATGCTAATCTTTGACCATAGCTCTGATACCATTTGTTGGAATTGATCTAGGGTTTAAGAGCAAGTACATATAAATAAAAACTATTATGAGCTAAGAAGTTTACTAACCTTTCTTGAAGCTTGAACTTTGAGAAGCATTTGGAAAGTTGCAACGCTCGTCTCCTCGCAGCACGTCTCTCTTTCTTTCCTCGGCAACTCGAGCAACCACGATAGTTTCTATCACTAAATCACTCGAAATAAAAGGAATCAGTGAGTGGGCACTTTTAAACACTACGACTAAAGAACGAGTCTTAAAGTCGTAGAGCTAAACTCTAGGTCAAATGAGGACCTAGGTGCCAAATCAATAAAACGAAATTGAAGAGAGAGGGAGAGAGAGGATCGACCAAGTCTAGAGAGAGAAGTTCTCAATCTCTAAAACTTTGGAATGAATAAAATGTGAAGAAAGGGGCTCCTATTTATAGGAGAGGTCTCACCTTCAATAAGGTAGTTTCCTCTTCTATAGAATATCACATATTCATGAGCAAAAATCCCTTATTTCCCATTCCATTTGGTCGGCCAAGGCAGCCTTCTAGAGGCTTGGATTTGTTTCCTTTTTTGTTCCTTGCCTTGCTTCTTTCTCCACTTGGGCGCCTATCTAATTTCCCTTAGAGGAAATTTGTTTCCTCTTTTTCTTTGGCAAGTATCTTCATACATTTATGCACAAAATATTCTCTCTTTCTCTTGGGTATGTTGGGCGCCTATTACACTCTAGAAAGGCCTTCTAGAAGCTTTTCCATTTATTCATGACAACATGGAAAATGCCCATTAAGAATTTTCAATAAAATTCTTATGAAATGAAATTAATCGACAAGGCCCAATGATTATGTCATGGCCGAGTATTATCAAGTCATCAAATGACCTTGTCAAAAATATTTATTGACATTCATTTCATGCTATGTCTCAAAAGACAAAAATACCCTTTCGACAATTTTCATTCTTGTTTTGACTTAGCTTCCAGTTTAACTATTCCTAATCGATGTGATTCGTGACAGTGACCTCATGGATCCAAATGAACAAAGCTTGAGCTAAAATACTTGGACTCAAAAGTTCACAAACCTTTTCCAAGTTTAGCTTAATGTTAGCTGACTCCACTAAAGAGTTGACACTGAAAATCTCTCTGTTCAAATGAATTTATTTTCTACTCAAGAATTCAACCTAATTATGATGAGTGGATCCACAGAATATTATCAGTGTTTACCCTTCATGAATATCATCAGCCAGTCGGGATTTACAAAATTACCATTTTACCCTTCTAGCTTTTATTTCCTGAACTCCTTTGTCGCTTGTGAATAAGTTAGAAACAATGTAGTGACGAGGAGCTAACAAGTCACATTGTTTCATCCAAAAGAGTCAGGACAAAATTTGGACACTGGCCAGTTCATTTATTCACACTCCAAGGAACAAAGCATGAGGTGATATATATTGCATTTCAGCAATCTTGTACATGAATTCCATATCTATGAGAACTTCACAAAGTTACTCATGACATACTCACAACTTAGTACTTCACCAATAGGCCTTGTTTGGAAGCACATAGTGAGTCCGAACTCTGACTTTCTCAAATGAGAATACTAAGGTGTGAAATGACATGTCTCATTTCAGGATTAGGGTAAGCACGATGCAATTCATACGTCGTGACTTCGATGTTGGAATCGATCTAGGGTTTGAGAAAATAATTAACGCTTCGGTAAGCGGCGGAATTTTAAAAATTTTCTTTTACAAGTAAAAACAGTTTTTACTAACCTAGACAAGTGCAAGTACATGTAATTAAAAACCAATATGAGCTAGAAGTTTACTAACCTTTCTTGAAGCTTGAACTTTGAAGAAGCTTGTGGAAAGTTTGCAATGCTCGTCTCCCCTCGCAGCACGTCTCTCTTTCTTTCCTCGGCACCTCAAGCAACCACGAAAGTTTCTATCACTAAATCACTCGAAAAGAAGGAATCAGTAAGTGGGCACTTTTAAACGCTACGACTTAAGAACGAGTCTCGAAGTCGCAGAGCTAAACACTAGGTCAAATGAGGACCTAGGTGCCAAAACAAAATCGAAAATAAACTAGAGAGAGAGAGAGGAGTTCGGCCAAAGTTCTAGAGAGAGAGTCTCTCAAATCTCTTAAACTTGGATGATTGAAATGTGAGGAAATGAGGCTCCTATTTATAGGAGAGGTCTCACCTTCAATAAGGTAGTTTCCTCTTCTATAGAATATCACATATTCATGAGCAATTTCCTCTTTTTTACCTTTGAGACACTCGGCCAACTCAAGGCTTCTAGAAGCCTTGATTTGTTTCCTATTTTGTTCAAGGCCTTGCCTTGTCTCTCACTTGGCCGATTCCCACTATCCTCTTGGAGGAAATTTGTTTCCTCTTTTTCTTTTGGCAAATATCTAAATACATTTATGCACAAAATAAACTCTCTTTCTCTTAGGTATTTGGGCGTCCATTCTCATCTAGAAGGAGCTTCTAGAAGCTTCTTCATTTGTTCATGACAACATGAGAAAAGCCCATTAAGAATTTTCAATAAAATTCTTATGAAATGAAATTAATTCACAAGGCCCAATAATCAAGTTATGGCCGAGTGACATTAAGTCATCAAATGAACTTGTCAAAAAAATTATTGACATTCATTTCATCATATGTCTCAAAAGACAAAAATACCCTTTTGACTATTTTCGTTCTTGTTTTGACTTAGCTTCCAGTTTAACTATTCCTATCGATGTGATTCGTGACAGTGACCTCATGGACCCAAATGAACAAAGCTTGAGCTAAAAACTTGGACTCAAAAGTTCACAAACCTTTTCCAAGTTTAGCTTAATGCCAACTGACTCCACTAAAGAGCTGACACTGAAAATCTCTCGGTTCAAATGAATTTATTTTCTACTCAAGAATTCGACCTAATTATGATGAGCGGATCCACTGAATATTATCTATGTTTACCCTTCATGAATATCATCATCTAGTCGGGATTTACTAAATTACCATTTTACCCTTCTAGCTGTTATTTCCTCAACTCCTTTGTCGCTTGTGAATAAGTTAGAAACAATGTATTGACGAGGAGCTAACAAGTCACATTGTTTCATCCAAAAGAGTCAGGACTCAATTTGGACACTGGCCAGTTCATTTATTCACACTCCAAGGAACAAAGCATGAGGTGACATACATTGCATTTCAGCAATCTTGTACATGAGTTCCATATCTATGAGAACTTCACAAAGTTACTCATGACAGACTCACAACTTAGTACTTCACCAATAGGCCTTGTTCGGAATCACATAGTGAGTCCGAACTTTGACTTTCTCAAATGAGAATACTAAGGTGTGAAATGGCATGTCTCATTTCAGGATTAAGGTAAGCATGATGCAATTCATACATAGTGACTTCGAGACATAAGAGGTTAAATGGTTTGTCCTTATATTGTCTCTAGAAGTGCACTGGTCAATTCAGTACCTTCGGAAGATACCTAGAAGAACTATAGAGTCCCCAACTCTCAATGCCTCGTAACCAGACATCATAGATTCTTCTAACAATCATACTGAGGTCAATAGTCCGTTGACCCTAAGATTGCGAATATATCGTTTTAAGCAAACTACGAAGAGTTTGTTCATGCAAATCTACATTTGTCTCTTCGTAAGTTGTTAAGTTTGTTTATGGACTAAAAGACTAAGGTTTTATCATAAAGCTTCAAACAAAGAAAGAATGAATGAACGTTTCAACTTTATTAATGAATAGATAGGCAATTACAAGCAAGAGTCTTCATGAGACTTTATTACATCAAATGTACAAAATAAAGACTACAACTCTTCTTGTGGGCACCATTGACAACATTCGAGACATAAGAGGTTAAATGGTTTGTTCTTATCTTGTCTCTAGAAGTGCACTGGTCAATTCAGTACCTTCGGAAGATACCTAGAAGAACTATAGAGTCTCCAACTCTCAATGCCTCATAACCAGACATCATAGATTCTTCTAACAATCATACTGGGGTCAATAGTCCTTTGACCCTTAGATTGCGAATATATCGTTTTAAGCAAACTATGAAGAGTTTGTTCATGCAAATCTACATTTGTCTCTTCGTAAGTTGTTTAGTTTGTTTATGGACTAAAGACTAATGTTTTATCATAAAGCTTCAAACAGACACAGAAGAATGAATGAACGTTTCAACTTTTTATTAATGAATAAGAAATTACAAGCAAGAGTCTTCATAAGACTTAATTACATCAAATGCAGAATATGAAGATTACAACTCTTCTTGTGGGCACCATTGACAACAGAAGCTTCCTCACCCAACTTTTCTTCAGGCACAATTTTGCTTCTAGGTTTTGCATCCTTCATAAAGTCCTCCTCAAGGATACGAGCATTCGTGCTAACGAAAGTGTTATCATCCTCGGGACTATAGAAGGTAAAACCCTTGGTTTCCTTTAGATATCCAACGAACAGACACAATTCTGACCTACTAGCCAACTTGCTAGTCTTTTGCCTTAGCACGTGTCCAGGGCAACCCCAAATTTTGATGCGGCCAAGATTCACTTTACGGCCAGTCCATCGTTCATAAGGACTACCAGGAACCGTCTTGGACGGAACTTGGTTCAGAATATAAGCGGCTGTTTCGAGGGCATATCCCCAAAAGGAAAGAGGGAGTGATGAGTAACTCATCATTGATCTAACCATCTCCATCAGAGTTCGGTTTCTTCTCTCTAACACTCCGTTTTGTTGAGGTGTGCCAGGTGCGGTAAGCTGAGAAGCGATACCATCTTCTTTAAGAAAGTCATCGAACTCTCTAGACATATACTCACCACCTCGATCAGATCGAAGGGTTTTGATCACTTTGCCAGTTTGCTTTTCCACTAAAGCCCAAAAGACCTTAAATACGTTAAAGGTCTCGGATTTGTGTTTGAGCAAATAGACAAAACCATATCGTGAGTAATCATCGGTGAAGGTAACAAAGTATTCGTATCCTCCACGTGCCTGTTGGTTGAGTGGACCACATACATCAGAATGTACTAGTTCCAGCAACGCAGTGGCTCTTCGACCCTTATCGGAGAAAGGTCGCTTAGTCATTTTTCCTTCTATGCAGGATTCACAAGTAGGTAGTGAACCTATTGCAGAGGCTTGGAGTGGACCGTCCCTCACAGGTCTCTTAATCCTATCTAGACTGATATGACCAAGTCTTAAGTGCCATGGGTATGTTGATTTTGTTAGATCGGAGGATTCAGAAAGTTTGTTCCTCTTTGGCTCCCTAATTAGATCATTATCTATTTTGGTGTCTAAGATGGAAGGTTGAGTGGGATAAATGTAAAAAAGACCATTCTTCATACATGCATCAGTGACAAAAGAATTAGAAAAAGAAATACGAATTCCATTCTTCATAAACTTTAAATAATAATCTTGCTCTAAAAGTTGAGCAACAGATATTAAGTTTTTCCCAAAGGAAGGAACATAATAAACATTATTCAAATTTAAAGTGCGATCTTCAAAAGATAGCGTCACGGATCCCACAGCCTTCGCAGACACTATGCTCTCATCACCCTACTTGAAGCAGAAGTCGCCATCCTCTAAGCTTTTGCTTTTCCTAAAACCAGTTAAGGAGCAGCAAATATGGTTAGTAGCAGCGGAGTCAATAATCCACGATGATACATTATCAGCTACTAAACAAGCTTCAGTAATAAGTACAATACCTTTTACTTTGGTTTTCAGGTAGGCAGGACAGTTCCTACGCCAGTGACCAGGCTCATTGCAGTGGTGGCATTTGTCGTTAGACTTATCCACCTTCGAAGCCTTTGGCGCCTTCTTCTTCGTTTGAACCTTAGGTTGGTTCTTCTTCTCGGCCTTGCGAGGTCTCTTCTTAGATCCAGAGTTGGAGGCAGTAGCATGTCCCTCTCCTAGAGCCCTCTTTTTCTTAGTGAGTGCCTCAGCGGTTTGAAGTTCCTTCATGAGCTCGGTAACAGTGTACTCTAGCTTGTTCATGGAGTAATTCAACTTTAAGGTATCAAAGGTTTCGGGGAAAGTTTCCAAGATCATATCGATTTTAGTCTCCCCATCAATCTCAGATCCAATGATCTCCATTTCGTTTAGATAGCTAATGATCAGCATCATATGATCTCTAACGGGAGTCCCAGCCTTCATGCGACAGTTCATGAACTGTCGGGCCGCTTGTTGCCTAGCTTGACTTCCTTGCCCTCCAAACATCTCATGGAGATTGTAGAGCATATCGGTTGCAGTTTCGTAATCACGATGTTGTTGTTCCAACACATTGTTCATTGATGCCAGAAAATAGCACCTCGCAATCTCATCGGATCGAAGCCAAGCCGCTAGGGCGTCTTTTTCCTCTTGTGTCGAATCTTCATTCGTTTGAGGAGAAGGGGTTGTGAGAACCTGTTACCGTTCCATCTCGGCCCGGTAGAGCAGCGACGGCTGCGGTAGCGACCACCCCGGGACTCCCCCGATGCATGGCTGACCTCCGGCCTCATGAGCTCGGCCTCCAGCTCCATGACCAACCTCCGGCCTCATGAGCTCGGCCTCCAGCTCCATGGCCGATCTCCAGCCTCATGAGCTCGGCCTCCAGCTCCATGGCCGACCTGCGGCCTCATGAGCTCGGCCTCTAGCTCCATGGCCGACCTCCGGCCTCACGAGCTCGGCCTCCAGCTCCATGGCCGACCTCCGGCCTCATGAGCTCGACCTCCAGCTCCATGGCCGACCTCCGGCCTCATGAGCTCGACCTCCAGCTCCATGGCCGACCTCCGGCCTCATGAGCTCGGCCTCCAGCTCCATGGCCGACCTCCGGCCTCATGAGCTCGGCCTCCAGCTCCATGGCCGACCTCCGGCCTCATGAGCTCGGCCTCCAGCTCCATGGCCGACCTCCGGCCTCATGAGCTCGACCTCCAGCTCCATGGCCGACCTCCGGCCTCATGAGCTCGGCCTCCAGCTCCATGGCCGACCTCCGGCCTCATGAGCTCGGCCTCTAGCTCCATGGCCGACCTCCGGCCTCATGAGCTCGGCCTCTAGCTCCATGGCCGACCTCCGGCCTCATGAGCTCGGCCTCCAGCTCCATGGCCGACCTCCGGCCTCATGAGCTCGGCCTCCAGCTCCATGGCCGACCTCCGGCCTCATGAGCTCGGCCTCCAGCTCCATGGCCGACCTCCGGCCTCATGAGCTCGACCTTTGCCTCACGAACTCGACCTCGGCCTCATGAGCTAGACCTAGACCAAAGACCGAGCTCGGCTATCCTCGGCCATCGGCCACCTTCGGCCAATGGCCGAGCCTGGCCATCCTCGGCCAATGGCAGAGCCTGGCTATCCTCGGCCATCGGCCATCCTCGCCCAATGGCGGAGCCTGGCTATCCTCGGTCATCGGCCATCCTCGGCCAATTGCCGAGCCTATGCTATCCTCGGCCATTGGCCATCCTCGCCCATTGGCCGGCCCTAGAGCCAGCCTCGGCCAATGGTCGGCTCAAATAGCCTCGGCCAATGGCCGGCTCAGACAGCCTCGGCCAATGGCCGGCTCAAATTGTCTCGACCATTGGCCGGCCCAAGGGTCAGCCTCAGCCAATGGCCATGTTGCCCAAAATGCCCCTTGGTCGCCTATAAGTACCGGGATCCCTCCCCTGGTCCAGGTAATCCATTTTTGAGTCCCGAAACGCTGTCGAATTCATAACTCACTCGTTTCACTCATCTTTGGCTTCTCACCACCTCTAAAACCTCTATACTCCACCTCAATCCCACTAATGTTGAGCGTCGGAGAGGTAAACAGAGGCACCCCCTCTGTTTTCCCTTCTTAGCTCACGGTTCTCTCATCTTTTTCAGGTATGCCGGCGAGCTCAAACACCATTGACAGCTAAGGGAAGACTTGGGATACCAAGTCCGACACGCTCGAGTCAAGGCGAGACCACTTGGTCCGGCCTTGGGTCTAACCGCCTCTGACTCCTAAATCGTTGTCCGAAAAACGGCGACAACATTTTGGCGCTAGAAGGAGGGGATCTCTCGACCTTGGCAACGCATTCCCTCTACCACTCTTCTTCATCCTTCAACGGCAAGATTCTCGATAGATGAGTCAATTGCCCGTTACCTCCGTGGCCGATCGAGCGACGAGCTCGAGATGCGGCCTCCGAAGCCTCGCGCACCGTCTAGGAGGGCAACCTCGTGACAACGAGAGCCAGCCCCAAGACTCGGCGAATGACCCCGAGGCCGCAGTCTGAGAGGACACGGCTCGAAGGCTCGCCGAGCTCCTAGATCGCCCCGACGTCACCGGCACACTCATCGCCGACCTCCTCGACTCCAACAACGTTGACGACGTCAACCATGACGATAAAGACCCCGATCACGTGGCAAAGTCGAGAACCAATGAGACCGACCTCCACCACGCTTTTCACGAAAGGGGACGCACGCGCACGCTTCCAAGGGGACACCCTCGGGCGACCGCGTCTAGACGTCAACTTTCTAATGAGCACACGCACGCGCCCTCGAGGTGACACCCTCAGGCGACCGCGCCATGGCGTCAAGTGTCGAGTAATACTCGGGGACGCTCGACCTCTAGGTCCCGAAAGGGACGCTCCAAGCTCACCATCCGCGTCCAAAACCCCCGGGGAGGTGACGACGTCAATGGCCATGGCGTCTGTCGAGGACGTCACTCGGATGATGTCCCCTCGCCTAAAGTGATAGGGACGGCCACCGGAGACTTGAGAGATCGCCTCAATTCCCGAAGGGAATCTCATGGAAGCGACTTGAGAGAAAAACTCAATGCCCAACACGGGATCGGGAGAGAAGTCGTCTTGGGACATCAACCACCCAACGTTGCCGACCGCGCATCCAACAAGAAACGCGCCGCCACACTCATGGCACCGACCACCGGTCTCGGCTCGCGGAGGAAGAGGCGTAGAAATAGTCGAGTCCCTAATGACCATCCTTCTCCGGCCCCGAAGCAATCCTTCGCCCCACTCAACGCGACACCCGACCGGATCCTGAGCTTACACAGGGAGAAGCTAGGCTCGCCGGCTCCGTTAAAGACGGACCCCGCGACTAGGGACAGAAGCAAGCAATGCGAATATCACCAAGATCATGGACACGTGACGACCGAATGCTACCAACTTAGGAAGCGAATTGATTCTCTGATCCGACGTGGACATCTCAAAGAGCTCATCACATTTACTGCCAAGGTGACCCCGACCGAGCAACCGACTTGTCAAAATGGAGAATCCTCTAGCACAAAGAAAATGAGATGATGGGCACTGTCTAACACGCGCCTAGCACTCACGGCCACAATCGACACAACTTTCGTCATTGAATTTACGCTTGAACTTATTGTCATTTTATTTCAAACATGTAAATTCCCTTTTCCTAAAGAGGCCATGTGCCAAGACAAGCTGTAACAACATTTTCATTCCAATAAAAAGTTGTTCTACAAGTTGTGACATCCTATTGTATATCTCCCACTCGAGAGTTTCTTTGTCTTCGTCTCACAAACGCAAGAAACTCGGGGGGCTAACAGGGATCAATACCCAATCAACAAAACAACTCAAAAAGAAAAAAAAAATAGAAGCATAACAAAGTCTCAAGGGGCCGATGGTTAGGCCGAAGGTCCTAAAGAGAGACGGTCTACACACTTCTCCTCGAGTTGAGTTCACTCCTCGAGTCGAGTACCGAGTCCACGAGTCGACAAGCTACTCCTCTTGCCGACTCTACGTTTCTCCTTGAGTTGAGTTCACTCCTCGAGTCGAGTACCGAGTCGACGAGTCGACAAGCTACTCCTCGTGCCGACTCTACGTTTCTCCTCGAGTCGAGTACCGAGTCCACGAGTCGACAAGCTACTCCTAGTGCCGACTCTACGTTTATCCTCGAGTTGAGTTCACTCCTCGAGTCGAGTAACGAGTCCACGAGTCGACAAGCTACTCCTCGTGCCGACTCTACGTTTCTCCTCGAGTCGAGTACCGAGTCCACGAGTCGACAAGCTACTCCTCGTGCCGACTCTACACTTCTCCTCGAGTTGAGTTCACTCCTCGAGTCGAGTACCGAGTCCACGAGTCGACAAGCTACTCCTCGTGCCGACTCTACGTTTCTCCTCGAGTTGAGTTCACTCCTCGAGTCGAGTACCGAGTCCACGAGTCGACAAGCTACTCCTCGTGCCGACTCTACGTTTCTCCACGAGTTGAGTTCACTCCTCGAGTCGAGTACCGAGTCCACGAGTCGACAAGCTACTCCCCGTGCCGACTCTACACTTCTCCTCGAGTTGAGTTCACTCCTCGAGTCGAGTACCCAGTCCATGAGTCGACAAGCTACTCCTCGTGCCGACTCTACGTTTCTCCTCGAGTTGAGTTTGCTCCTCGAGTCGAGTATCGATTCCACGAGTCAACAAGCTACTCCTCGTGCCGACTCTACATTTATCCTCGAGTTGAGTTCACTCCTCGAGTCGAGTACCGAGTCCACGAGTCGACAAGCTACTCCTCGTGCCGACTCTACATTTATCCTCGAGTTGAGTTCACTCCACGAGTCGAGTACCCAGTCCACGAGTCGACAAGCTACACCCCGTGCCGACTCTACACTTCTCCTCGAGTTGACTTCACTCCTAGAGTCGAGTACCGAGTCCACGAGTCGACAAGCTACTCCTCGTGCCGATTCTACGTTTCTCCTCGAGTTGAGTTCACTCCTCGAGTTGAGTACCGAGTCCACGAGTCGACAAGCTACTCCTCGTTCCGACTCTACGTTTCTCCTCGAGATGAGTCCACTACTCTAGTCGAGTACCGAGTCCACGAGTCGACAAGCTACTCCTCTAGCCGACTATACGTTTCTCCTCTAGTTGAGTTCACTCCTCGAGTCGAGTACCGAGTCCACGAGTCGACAAGCTACTCCTCGTGCCGACTCTACGTTTCTCCTCGAGTTGAGTTCACTCCTCGAGTCGAGTACCGAGTCCACGAGTCGACAAGCTACTCCTCTTGCCGACTCTACGTTTCTCCTCGAGTTGAGTTCACTCCTCGAGTCGAGTACCGAGTCCACGAGTCGACAAGCTACTCCTCGTGTCGACTCTACGTTTCTCCTCGAGTCGAGTACCGAGTCCACGAGTCGACAAGCTACTCCTAGTGCCGACTCTACGTTTATCCTCGAGTTGAGTTCACTCCTCGAGTCGAGTAACGAGTCCACGAGTCGACAAGCTACTCCTCGTGCCGACTCTACGTTTCTCCTCGAGTCGAGTACCGAGTCCACGAGTCGACAAGCTACTCCTCGTGCCGACTCTACACTTCTCCTCGAGTTGAGTTCACTCCTCGAGTCGAGTACCGAGTCCACGAGTCGACAAGCTACTCCTCGTGCCGACTCTACGTTTCTCCTCGAGTTGAGTTCACTCCTCGAGTCGAGTACCGAGTCCACGTGTCGACAAGCTACTCCTCGTGCCGACTCTACGTTTCTTCACGAGTTGAGTTCACTCCTCGAGTCGAGTACCGAGTCCACGAGTCGACAAGCTACTCCCCGTGCCGACTCTACACTTCTCCTCGAGTTGAGTTCACTCCTCGAGTCGAGTACCCAGTCCATGAGTCGACAAGCTACTCCTCGTGCCGACTCTACGTTTCTCCTCGAGTTGAGTTTGCTCCTCGAGTCGAGTATCGATTCCACGAGTCAACAAGCTACTCCTCGTGCCGACTCTACACTTCTCCTCGAGTTGAGTTCACTCTTAGAGTCGAGTACCGAGTCCACGAGTCGACAAGCTACTCCTCGTGCCGACTCTGCGTTTCTCCTCGAGTTGTGTTCACTCCTCGAGTCGAGTACCGAGTCCACGAGTCGACAAGCTACTCCTCGTGCCGACTCTACGTTTCTCCACAAGTTCAGTTCACTCCTCGAGTCGAGTACCGAGTCCACGAGTCGACAAGCTACTCCCCGTGCTGACTCTACACTTCTCCTCGAGTTGAGTTCACTCCTCGAGTCGAGTATCGATTCCACAAGTCAACAAGCTACTCCTCGTGCCGACTCTACATTTATCCTCGAGTTGAGTTCACTCCTCGAGTCGAGTACCGAGTCCACGAGTCGACAAGCTACTCCTCGTGCCGACTCTACATTTATCCTCGAGTTGAGTTCACTCCACGAGTCGAGTACCCAGTCCACGAGTCGACAAGCTACACCCCGTGCCGACTCTACACTTCTCCTCGAGTTGACTTCACTCCTAGAGTCGAGTACCGAGTCCACGAGTCGACAAGCTACTCCTCGTGCCGATTCTACGTTTCTCCTCGAGTTGAGTTCACTCCTCGAGTTGAGTACCGAGTCCACGAGTCGACAAGCTACTCCTCGTTCCGACTCTACGTTTCTCCTCGAGATGAGTCCACTACTCTAGTCGAGTACCGAGTCCACGAGTCGACAAGCTACTCCTCTAGCCGACTATACGTTTCTCCTCTAGTTGAGTTCACTCCTCGAGTCGAGTACCGAGTCCAAGAGTCGACAAGCTACTCCTCGTGCCGACTCTACGTTTCTCCTCGAGTTGAGTTCACTCCTCGAGTCGAGTACCGAGTCCACGAGTCGACAAGCTACTCCTCTTGCCGACTCTACGTTTCTCCTCGAGTTGAGTTCACTCCTCGAGTCGAGTACCGAGTCCACGAGTCGACAAGCTACTCCTCGTGTCGACTCTACGTTTCTCCTCGAGTCGAGTACCGAGTCCACGAGTCGACAAGCTACTCCTAGTGCCGACTCTACGTTTATCCTCGAGTTGAGTTCACTCCTCGAGTCGAGTAACGAGTCCACGAGTCGACAAGCTACTCCTCGTGCCGACTCTACGTTTCTCCTCGAGTCGAGTACCGAGTCCACGAGTCGACAAGCTACTCCTCGTGCCGACTCTACACTTCTCCTCGAGTTGAGTTCACTCCTCGAGTCGAGTACCGAGTCCACGAGTCGACAAGCTACTCCTCGTGCCGACTCTACGTTTCTCCTCGAGTTGAGTTCACTCCTCGAGTCGAGTACCGAGTCCACGTGTCGACAAGCTACTCCTCGTGCCGACTCTACGTTTCTCCACGAGTTGAGTTCACTCCTCGAGTCGAGTACCGAGTCCACGAGTCGACAAGCTACTCCCCGTGCCGACTCTACACTTCTCCTCGAGTTGAGTTCACTCCTCGAGTCGAGTACCCAGTCCATGAGTCGACAAGCTACTCCTCGTGCCGACTCTACGTTTCTCCTCGAGTTGAGTTTGCTCCTCGAGTCGAGTATCGATTCCACGAGTCAACAAGCTACTCCTCGTGCCGACTCTACACTTCTCCTCGAGTTGAGTTCACTCTTAGAGTCGAGTACCGAGTCCACGAGTCGACAAGCTACTCCTCGTGCCGACTCTGCGTTTCTCCTCGAGTTGTGTTCACTCCTCGAGTCGAGTACCGAGTCCACGAGTCGACAAGCTACTCCTCGTGCCGACTCTACGTTTCTCCACAAGTTCAGTTCACTCCTCGAGTCGAGTACCGAGTCCACGAGTCGACAAGCTACTCCCCGTGCTGACTCTACACTTCTCCTCGAGTTGAGTTCACTCCTCGAGTCGAGTACCCAGTCCATGAGTCGACAAGCTACTCCTCGTGCCGACTCTACGTTTCTCCTCGAGTTGAGTTTGCTCCTCGAGTCGAGTATCGATTCCACGAGTCAACAAGCTACTCCTCATGCCGACTCGACGTTTCTCCTCGAGTTGAGTTCACTCAACGAGTTGAGAACGGAGTCCACGAGTCGACAAGCTACTCCTCGTGCCGACTCTACATTTATCCTCGAGTTGAGTTCACTCCTCGAGTCGAGTACCCAGTCCACGAGTCGACAAGCTACACCCCGTGCCGACTCTACACTTCTCCTCGAGTTGACTTCACTCCTAGAGTCGAGTACCGAGTCCACGAGTCGACAAGCTACTCCTCGTGCCGACTCTACGTTTCTCCTCGAGTTGAGTTCACTCCTCGAGTCGAGTACCGAGTCCACGAGTCGACAAGCTACTCCTCGTTCCGACTCTACGTTTCTCCTCGAGATGAGTCCACTCCTCTAGTCGAGTACCGAGTCCACGAGTCGACAAGCTACTCCTCTAGCCGACTATACGTTTCTCCTCTAGTTGAGTTCACTCCTCGAGTCGAGTACCGAGTCCACGAGTCGATAAGCTACTCCTCGTGCCGACTCTACGTTTCTCCTCGAGTTGAGTTCACTCCTCGAGTCGAGTACCGAGTCCACGAGTCGAAAAGCTACTCCTCTTGCCGACTCTACGTTTCTCCTCGAGTTGAACTCACTCATCGAGTCGAGTACCGAGTCCACGAGTCGACAAGCTACTCCTCGTGCCGACTCTACGTTTCTCCTCGAGTCGAGTACCGAGTCCACGAGTCGACAAGCTACTCCTAGTGCCGACTCTACGTTTATCCTCGAGTTGAGTTCACTCCTCGAGTCGAGTAACGAGTCCACGAGTCGACAAGCTACTCCTCGTGCCAACTCTACGTTTCTCCTCGAGTCGAGTACCGAGTCCACGAGTCGACAAGCTACTCCTCGTGCCGACTCTACACTTCTCCTCGAGTTGAGTTCACTCCTCGAGTCGAGTACCGAGTCCACGAGTCGACAAGCTACTCCTCGTGCCGACTCTACGTTTCTCCTCGAGTTGAGTTCACTCCTCGAGTCGAGTACCGAGTCCACGAGTCGACAAGCTACTCCTCGTGCCAACTCTACGTTTCTCCACGAGTTGAGTTCACTCCTCGAGTCGAGTACCGAGTCCACGAGTCGACAAGCTACTCCCCGTGCCGACTCTACACTTCTCCTCGAGTTGAGTTCACTCCTCGAATCGAGTACCGAGTCCATGAGTCGACAAGCTACTCCTCGTGCCGACTCTACGTTTCTCCTCGAGTTGAGTTTGCTCCTCGAGTCGAGTATCGATTCCACGAGTCAACAAGCTACTCCTCGTGCCGACTCGGCGTTTCTCCTCGAGTTGAGTTCACTCAACGAGTTGAGAACGGAGTCCACGAGTCGACAAGCTACTCCTCGTGCCGACTCTACATTTATCCTCGAGTTGAGTTCACTCCTCGAGTCGAGTACCCAGTCCACGAGTCGACAAGCTACACCCCGTGCCGACTATACACTTCTCCTCGAGTTGAGTTCACTCCTAGAGTCGAGTACCGAGTCCACGAGTCGACAAGCTACTCCTCGTGCCGACTCTACGTTTCTCCTCGAGTTGAGTTCACTCCTCGAGTCGAGTACCGAGTCCACGAGTCGACAAGCTACTCCTCGTTCCGACTCTACGTTTCTCCTCGAGTTGAGTCCACTCCTCTAGTCGAGTACCGAGTCCACGAGTCGACAAGCTACTCCTCTAGCCGACTATACATTTCTCCTCTAGTTGAGTTCACTCCTCGAGTCGAGTACCGAGTCCACGAGTCGACAAGCTACTCCTCGTGCCGACTCTACGTTTCTCCTCGAGTTGAGTTCACTCCTCGAGTCGAGTACCGAGTCCACGAGTCGACAAGCTACTCCTCGTGCCGACTCTACGTTTCTCCACGAGTTGAGTTCACTCCTCGAGTCGAGTACCGAGTCCACGAGTCGACAAGCTACTCCCCGTGCCGACTCTACACTTCTCCTCGAGTTGAGTTCACTCCTCGAGTCGAGTACCCAGTCCATGAGTCGACAAGCTACTCCTCGTGCCGACTCTACGTTTCTCCTCGAGTTGAGTTCACTCCTCGCGTCGAGTACCGAGTCCACGAGTCGACAAGCTACTCCTCTTGCCGACTCTACGTTTCTCCTCGAGTTGAGTTCACTCCTCGAGTCGAGTACCGAGTCCACGAGTCGACAAGCTACTCCTCGTGCCGACTCTACGTTTCTCCTCGAGTCGAGTACCGAGTCCACGAGTCGACAAGCTACTCCTAGTGCCGACTCTACGTTTATCCTCGAGTTGAGTTCACTCCTCGAGTCGAGTAACGAGTCCACGAGTCGACAAGCTACTCCTCGTGCCAACTCTACGTTTCTCCTCGAGTCGAGTACCGAGTCCATGAGTCGACAAGCTACTCC
Organism: Urtica dioica subsp. dioica; assembly: GCF_054948205.1. Lineage (NCBI taxonomy): Eukaryota > Viridiplantae > Streptophyta > Magnoliopsida > Rosales > Urticaceae > Urtica > Urtica dioica. The sequence continues at coordinate 33,685,647 of NC_142759.1, read as the reverse complement.
TCGTGCCGACTCTACACTTCTCCTCGAGTTGAGTTCACTCCTCGAGTCGAGTACCGAGTCCACGAGTCGACAAGCTACTCCTCGTGCCGACTCTACGTTTCTCCTCGAGTTGAGTTCACTCCTCGAGTCGAGTACCGAGTCCACGAGTCGACAAGCTACTCCTCGTGCCGACTCTACGTTTCTCCTCGAGTTGAGTTCACTCCTCGAGTCGAGTACCGAGTCCACGAGTCGACAAGCTACTCCTCGTTCCGACTCTACGTTTCTCCTCGAGATGAGTCCACTCCTCTAGTCGAGTACCGAGTCCACGAGTCGACAAGCTACTCCTCTAGCCGACTATACGTTTCTCCTCTAGTTGAGTTCACTCCTCGAGTCGAGTACCGAGTCCACGAGTCGATAAGCTACTCCTCGTGCCGACTCTACGTTTCTCCTCGAGTTGAGTTCACTCCTCGAGTCGAGTACCGAGTCCACGAGTCGAAAAGCTACTCCTCTTGCCGACTCTACGTTTCTCCTCGAGTTGAACTCACTCATCGAGTCGAGTACCGAGTCCACGAGTCGACAAGCTACTCCTCGTGCCGACTCTACGTTTCTCCTCGAGTCGAGTACCGAGTCCACGAGTCGACAAGCTACTCCTAGTGCCGACTCTACGTTTATCCTCGAGTTGAGTTCACTCCTCGAGTCGAGTAACGAGTCCACGAGTCGACAAGCTACTCCTCGTGCCAACTCTACGTTTCTCCTCGAGTCGAGTACCGAGTCCACGAGTCGACAAGCTACTCCTCGTGCCGACTCTACACTTCTCCTCGAGTTGAGTTCACTCCTCGAGTCGAGTACCGAGTCCACGAGTCGACAAGCTACTCCTCGTGCCGACTCTACGTTTCTCCTCGAGTTGAGTTCACTCCTCGAGTCGAGTACCGAGTCCACGAGTCGACAAGCTACTCCTCGTGCCAACTCTACGTTTCTCCACGAGTTGAGTTCACTCCTCGAGTCGAGTACCGAGTCCACGAGTCGACAAGCTACTCCCCGTGCCGACTCTACACTTCTCCTCGAGTTGAGTTCACTCCTCGAATCGAGTACCGAGTCCATGAGTCGACAAGCTACTCCTCGTGCCGACTCTACGTTTCTCCTCGAGTTGAGTTTGCTCCTCGAGTCGAGTATCGATTCCACGAGTCAACAAGCTACTCCTCGTGCCGACTCGGCGTTTCTCCTCGAGTTGAGTTCACTCAACGAGTTGAGAACGGAGTCCACGAGTCGACAAGCTACTCCTCGTGCCGACTCTACATTTATCCTCGAGTTGAGTTCACTCCTCGAGTCGAGTACCCAGTCCACGAGTCGACAAGCTACACCCCGTGCCGACTATACACTTCTCCTCGAGTTGAGTTCACTCCTAGAGTCGAGTACCGAGTCCACGAGTCGACAAGCTACTCCTCGTGCCGACTCTACGTTTCTCCTCGAGTTGAGTTCACTCCTCGAGTCGAGTACCGAGTCCACGAGTCGACAAGCTACTCCTCGTTCCGACTCTACGTTTCTCCTCGAGTTGAGTCCACTCCTCTAGTCGAGTACCGAGTCCACGAGTCGACAAGCTACTCCTCTAGCCGACTATACATTTCTCCTCTAGTTGAGTTCACTCCTCGAGTCGAGTACCGAGTCCACGAGTCGACAAGCTACTCCTCGTGCCGACTCTACGTTTCTCCTCGAGTTGAGTTCACTCCTCGAGTCGAGTACCGAGTCCACGAGTCGACAAGCTACTCCTCGTGCCGACTCTACGTTTCTCCACGAGTTGAGTTCACTCCTCGAGTCGAGTACCGAGTCCACGAGTCGACAAGCTACTCCCCGTGCCGACTCTACACTTCTCCTCGAGTTGAGTTCACTCCTCGAGTCGAGTACCCAGTCCATGAGTCGACAAGCTACTCCTCGTGCCGACTCTACGTTTCTCCTCGAGTTGAGTTCACTCCTCGCGTCGAGTACCGAGTCCACGAGTCGACAAGCTACTCCTCTTGCCGACTCTACGTTTCTCCTCGAGTTGAGTTCACTCCTCGAGTCGAGTACCGAGTCCACGAGTCGACAAGCTACTCCTCGTGCCGACTCTACGTTTCTCCTCGAGTCGAGTACCGAGTCCACGAGTCGACAAGCTACTCCTAGTGCCGACTCTACGTTTATCCTCGAGTTGAGTTCACTCCTCGAGTCGAGTAACGAGTCCACGAGTCGACAAGCTACTCCTCGTGCCAACTCTACGTTTCTCCTCGAGTCGAGTACCGAGTCCATGAGTCGACAAGCTACTCCTCGTGCCGACTCTACACTTCTCCTCGAGTTGAGTTCACTCCTCGAGTCGAGTACCGAGTCCACGAGTCGACAAGCTACTCCTCGTGCCGACTCTACGTTTCTCCTCGAGTTGAGTTCACTCCTCGAGTCGAGTACCGAGTCCACGAGTCGACAAGCTACTCCTCGTGCCGACTCTACGTTTCTCCACGAGTTGAGTTCACTCCTCGAGTCGAGTACCGAGTCCACGAGTCGACAAGCTACTCCCCGTGCCGACTCTACACTTCTCCTCGAGTTGAGTTCACTCCTCGAGTCGAGTACCGAGTCCATGAGTCGACAAGCTACTCCTCGTGCCGACTCTACGTTTCTCCTCGAGTTGAGTTTGCTCCTCGAGTCGAGTATCGATTCCACGAGTCAACAAGCTACTCCTCGTGCCGACTCGACGTTTCTCCTCGAGTTGAGTTCACTCAACGAGTTGAGAACGGAGTCCACGAGTCGACAAGCTACTCCTCGTGCCGACTCTACATTTATCCTCGAGTTGAGTTCACTCCTCGAGTCGAGTACCCAGTCCACGAGTCGACAAGCTACACCCCGTGCCAACTCTACACTTCTCCTCGAGTTGAGTTCACTCCTAGAGTCGAGTACCGAGTCCACGAGTCGACAAGCTACTCCTCGTGCCGACTCTACGTTTCTCCTCGAGTTGAGTTCACTCCTCGAGTCGAGTACCGAGTCCACGAGTCGACAAGCTACTGCTCGTTCCGACTCTACGTTTCTCCTCGAGTTGAGTCCACTCCTCTAGTCGAGTACCGAGTCCACGAGTCGACAAGCTACTCCTCTAGCCGACTATACGTTTCTCCTCTAGTTGAGTTCACTCCTCGAGTCGAGTACCGAGTCCACGAGTCGACAAGCTACTCCTCGTGCCGACTCTACGTTTCTCCTCGAGTTGAGTTCACTCCTCGAGTCGAGTACCGAGTCCACGAGTCGACAAGCTACTCCTCGTGCCGACTCTACGTTTCTCCTCAGGTTGAGTTCACTCCTCGAGTCGAGTACCGAGTCCAAGGGTCGACAAGCTACTCCTCGTGCCGACTCTAAGTTTCTCGTCGAGTTGAGTCCACTCCTCGAGTCGAGTACCGAGTCCACGAGTCGACAAGCTACTCCTCATGCCGACTCTACGTTTCTCCTCGAGTTGAGTTCACTCCTCGAGTCGAGTACCGAGTCCACGAGTCGACAAGCTACTCCTCGTGCCGACTCTACGTTTCTCCTCGAGTTGAGTTCACTCAACGAGTCGAGTACCGAGTCCACGAGTCGACAAGCTACTCCTCGTGCCGACTCTACATGTCACCTCGAGTTGAGTCCAATCCTCGAGTGAAGTACCGAATCCGTGAGTCGACTAGCCACTCCTCGTGTCGACTCTACATACCTCCTCGGGTCGAGTTCACTCCTCGAGTCGAGTACCGAGTAAGAATGGGCCACCTGAGTACCCAAACGTGAAACGCGCACCAGGGCGCCGTACTAACAAAGGCACAAGGCTCGACCCAAGAGACCCAACCCGGAAATGCGACCAGCGCACTAAAGTGCCACACTCGCCGGGGGATCAAATCTGCACCTAACCTTGCCTTTCACGTGACGCACGCGCCCAATGGTGCCATGTTCATGAGGTGGTATCTGTTGTCGCACGAAAATGAACAACTATTTAAAACCTCGGGCGATTCGATCCAAGGCCGGACCAAGTGATCGCACCCGGGCCAAGAGTGGGGACTCGATAGTCTCGAGCTAGGGTTTTCTCCGATCAACCCGCCTCTCGGGAGAGGTAGGGGGTGAGGAGGAGGAGTGACCGTGCCTTGGTTGTCGGCTGCCTACGTACCCGTGCGTGAGATCAGGTCAGAACATAGTTCAAGCGTGAAAGACGCGGTATGAGGCACGGAGCCTTGGTGGAGAGGCGTGCTCGACGAAGGAGACGGGGCACGAGGAGTCCTCGGCAGCGTCTCAGAACTTCGGAGATCGCGTACGCGTCTAGCGTGTTAGACGCGCGAAGGGAACTCTAGTCGAGAACCCTAGGGGCGTGCTTGAGCACCGGAGAACGTTCGGTCAAAGGGAGCGACGTCCGGGAAGTCCCCGTGAGTGCTTCGAAACCTTTGAGAATGGGGGAGAGAAGAGAGTCTGCTTCAGGCCAAATATGGCATCCAGAGAAGCAGAGGCGAGTAAGAAATCGAGCGTGTCGATCAGAGATGAAGATAATTTTTTGTGTATTGAATAGGATTCAATGGGATGGATTTCCCCTCAATGGGAGGGGGTTTATATAGGTGTTTGGGAGCCTTAGAAGGTCCCTTTTTTGTCCATGTGGTACTAGGAACGCGCATGCCATCAAGTGGAGGCGCATGGCGCGCGCGGTGCACAAAGCGCGGCGCGCGGCGCAGGGGGCATGGCGCGCGAATCACCGGGCGCGGCGTGAGGGTCACCGGGCGCGGCGCAGGTCGCGCAGCGCATAGAGCGCGCGGCGCGCGCCTGCTTGGCACGGCGCGCCGTCTGCTGCACCGCTGGCCGGCGTAGCGTGTTGTGTGCGTGATGAACGGCTCGTCTTGCCGGGCTCTTGCGGGCCTTCGAATATCATTCTTCCCACGTGAAATATAAAGATTTCCGCTTGACGAGAGTGACTCGATTCGAGAAGCAAGGCTTAACTCGATGAGAGCGACTAGCGACTTGACTCGAGGAGTGACTCGAGAATGACTCGAGGCTCGCCTCGAGAATGACTCGAGGCTCGACTCAAGGAACAATTCAAGGCTCGACTCGAGGAGCGAAGCTCGACTCGAGGAGATTGACTCAAGGCCCGACTCGAGGAGCGAAGCTCGACTCGAGGAGTCAAGAGTTTGGGCGAGGGCTTGACGACTTGCCGCTCTTCAGGAACTCCGGCCTGACCATCGGCCCTTTGAGCAACGTGCCTTCTTGGCGTCTCGGGTTTTCCGAAAATGACCGACAACATTAGCCCCCCAAGTTCGTCGTTCTGGAGGCGTCCCAGCGATGAACTTTTTGTTCTTCTAGTTGGGTGTTTGACTAAAATATTTCCCGTGACTTGTGACCCCGAGGAAAAAAATTTTCCTCTTCTTTTTCCTTTTTTTTTTTTTTGTAGGGGCCGCGCGGCGATTGCCCTGGACGGCGGGGCGCGCGGCCTGTGCAGCACGACCCGCGCGGCGCGCCCTATGCGCGGGGCTGGTTCGCCCTGCGCGGGAGAACTCCGACTTTTTGGAGTTTTTACTCCGAATTTGCTCCTTGTGGGAGTAGGATTTCGACTCCTACCCCCCCAGAAGTCTATAAATAGACCTCCCCCCTTTTCTTAATTCCTCACTTTATTTTTTCTCTTTTCTCTACCCTTGTTTTCTTTTTTTTTTACGCTTGCATTATGGATGTCCCTCCCCTTTTCTCAGCTGAGAGTCCCGAGATTGATTTCTCTCTCTTGTTTCAGGGTTCTGAACACGCAGAGGATGATCTCTTCGCGGGATTAAGGGAAGTTCCTTTGCACGTGGAAGAAAATCCAAGCGGAGTAGAGCAGTGGCTGGAGGAAGGCGAGCTGGGTGCGACCGTGCCCGCTGCTCAGCCTCTCGAAGAGTGCGCGCCAACTGGACGCGATACAGGTGGGGAGTTTGATCATCCCACGTCCGGGGAGCCTGCCCCTCGCCTCGTGATCAACTTAGTTGGCGAAGGGGTTCGTGACAAAGTCCGCCTCGACGTGCCACAGTCCGACTTGGACTTTCAAGGCGTGCCGGGAGATGTTACGGACGCAGATGCGGTGTCTCCGCTAGAGTCGGTTCTCTACGAGATAGACTGCGTTGACGACTTTGGTCCCGAGTCTGAAGATCCCGGAGGTGAGTCAGAGACATGTCCGGGGGCCGAAGGCCTCGCATCGGAGCGTCCCGAGGTACCGTCGGCAGCTGCCGCGGTTGTGTCGGAGGGCAGGGACCTTCCGTGGAGCCAGGGGGTTCTCAGCCCGAGACTCCTGACATAGAGGCGTTAGTATCGGCGAGGTCGCTTGCTAGGACGGAGTGGTATCCCGAGGAAGGCCTTGCTGCTCCCGAGGACTTCGATTGTTCGGGGGTCGATGCTTCAAGCTCGCTCACCTACCGGACATTCGTCGGTCTCCGGGAGGCATTCGCCATTCCGTCATCCGTGGTGCTTTTCCGTCGCTTACAGGGCGACCGTCCTTTCCGGCCTCGTCGTGGATTTGCCGCAGTTCTAGTTGCAAGTCTCAACTGCGGGTTGTGGCTACCGTTTCAACCCATCATTCAGCAGCTTCTCGCCCGTCTGGGGGTGCACGCATGTCAGATGAGCCCGGCATTCTACCGCATAGTGGCGATGTGTCACATGGAGTGGCATTGCCAGACTGAGTGGGTAATGACCGTGAGTGATTTTTGCAATCTCATCGCGGTCTTCCCTGCTACCGGGCAACCCAGTTTCTTTGTGGCCCGCGATCGCCGGAATACTAAGCTGATCGTCGACTCAGAGAAGTATAATCGACGACCATGGGTGTGGGTCTCAGCGGAGGCTTTTGGCGACGCGCCGCTCCGGTTCGGCCCCTTGGCCGAGTTTTCTGCTAACGTGGGGGCCGATGACCTCGACTTTGTGAAGGAGATCCGGGGAATGTCAGAGGCTCGGAAAGCCGTCGAACGATTTCGTTCCCCTGAGCTGATGGCTTCTACCGGGTGGTTCCCGCCATTTCCACCTAGCCAGCGGACCGAGAGTGCCCCCAGTGCCGCTTCATCTCTCTCGAGTGACGATCCGCAAGGCATGTCGATGTTTCACACTTCTTGCTTCTTGTTTTTAGCTTAGGTTTTTGACTTTTGTTGCTTTTGTAGTCTCTTCGGCTAGGGCAAGGGCTCGAGCGCGCCTAGCGAAGGCTTCTCGGGACCCGAAGTCGTTGGCGGCGGTCCGTTGTCGGATTGCCGCTCGGAACGGTCGGGAGAAACCCGATACCGATCATCGGACGGGGAGTGGTCCTCGCACTTCTTTGAAGCGACCCTCCTCCTCGACTTTACCCGACATGTCTTCGGACTCCAAGCGCGTAAACTCGATGGTTGACGTGGAGGCTGCGGAGGTTAGGGGGGAATGTTCCCTGGGCCTCGCTCAATCTTCGATGAAGATGTGGAAGAGCGTCGTGGCCAGCAGCGACGTGGAGTTCTTTCGTCACGGCGTTTCCGATGCACAGAGAGTAAGTTTCCCTTGCCTCGTTTGTGATGAACCTTTCTTTTGCTAAATTATCTTTTTGCCTTCTCAGGTGCTTGCTCGAGCGACCCGGGGCGAGAAGATCCTTCACGATCTCGTCAGGCGGATGAGCCGTGCCCAGGAAGAGCTTGCTCAAGCGAAGTCTCAGCTGGCCCACGCCGAGCAAGGTTCTCACTCAAAGGCGGAATTTGCGAGTCTCCGCGAGCAGCTTCAGGAGGCTCGCGTGGAATTGGGAGTTACCCACGGCAAATGCGACCGCGCTCAGGCGGCGGTGGCGAAGATGGCTGAGGAGCTAACGATGGAACGTCAAGCCCTCGAAGTGGCGACTAGATCGACGGAGGTCTTCCGGAGCGAAGCGCGGGACCTTCGACGTCAGTTGGAATCGCGCACAGAAGAAGTTGGCATTCTTCAGGGCCAGCTTACATTGACTGAGGCTGCCCGTGTTCGTGCGGAGCGTAAGCGCGACTCCTTGGCGGAGGAGGTGGTTCGGGTCACCGAGGAGAAAGTCGCGGCGGAACAGCTTGCGTCTGACCTCCAAGACGACTTTGATGTCGGAGTCGAGGAGGCAAGGCATGCAGCGGCAGTGGAGTGCCGGGACGCCACAGCTACCGAGAATGTTTCTCGGGGGGTCATCTTCGACTTATTCGACTCGCTATTCCCAGCACTCGACGGGGCCGATCCTGTAGGCGATGTTCCCGCCGAGTGACCTTTTCCTTTATTTATTTTTCTCGCGCAAGTGTTTAGCGCATGCTTTTTAGGTTTTGAGGCAGTTGCCTCTTTCTTTTATGAAAAGTTTTTTATTTATTCTTACGAATGTTTTCGCACATTCATCTTTTATGGCATGCTTGGATGGTCGATTTGTTTGTGTCAATGGTTTTGCCCATCCTTTTACCTCAGCAGGGTACCTTTTCAAACACGCCAGTCACTTGGATGGTTCGCGTTTTTAAGTATTTTCAACCGCGGGTCAGCCATGCTATGTAGGCGCCTTACGTGTGCCGGATTGCGTAAAGTGGACGTATCAGGCCGCGCTAGGTAGGCGTTTTAAGCGCACCATGCAGGCGTCTTGGATTGCGCCATGTAGGCATCTTAGGTTGCGCCATGTAGACGTCTTAAGTGCGCCATGTAGGCGTCTTAGGTTGCGCCATGTAGGCGTCTTAAGTTGCGCCATGTAGGCATCTTAAGTGCGCCATGTAGGCGTCTTAGGTTGCGCCATGTAGGCGTCTTACGGGCTGCGCCTTTACGCGTCTTACGTGCGCCATGTAGGCGTCTTAGGTTGCACCATGTAGGCGTCTTACGGGCTGCGCCTTTACGCGTCTTACGTGCTCCATGTAGGCGTCTTAAGTTGCGCCATATAGGCGTCTTACGGGTTGCGCCTTTACGCGTCTTACGTGCGCCATGTAGGCGTCTTAGGTTGCGCCATGTAGGCGTCTTACGGGCTGCGCGTTTACGCGTCTTACGTGCGCCATGTAGGCGTCTTTGGTTGCGCCATGTAGGCGTCTTACGGGCTGCGCCTTTACGCATCTTACGTGCGCCATGTAGGCGTCTTAAGGGTTGCGCCTTTACGCGTCTTACGTGCGCCATGTAGGCGTCTTTGGTTGCGCCTGTTGTCAATGGTGCCCACAAGAAGAGTTGTAGTCTTTATTTTGAACATTTGATGTAATAAAGTCTCATGAAGACTCTTGCTTGTAATTGCCTATTCATTCATTAAAAAAGTTGAAACGTTCATTCAATCTTTCTTTGTTTGAAGCTTTATGATAAAACCCTAGTCTTTTAGTCCATAAACAAACTTAACAACTTACGAAGAGACAAATGTAGATTTGCATGAACAAACTCTTCGTAGTTTGCTTAAAACGATATATTCGCAATCTTAGGGTCAAAGGACTATTGACCTCAGTATGATTGTTAGAAGAATCTATGATGTCTGGTTATGAGGCATTGAGAGTTAGGAACTCTATAGTTCTTCTGGGTATCTTCCGAAGGTACTGAATTGACCAGTGCACTTCTAGAGACAATATAAGAACAAACCATTTAACCTCTTGTGTCTCGAAGTCACTATGTATGAATTGCATCATGCTTACCTTAATCCTGAAATGAGACATGCCATTTCACACCTTAGTATTCTCACTTGAGAAAGTCAGAGTTCGGACTCACTATGTCATTCCGAACAGGGCCTATTGGTGAAATACTAAGTTGTGAGTATGTCATGAGTAACTTTGTGAAGTTCTCATAGATATGGAATTCATGTACAAGATTGCTGAAATGCAATGTATGTCACCTCATGCTTTGTTCCTTGGAGTGTGAATAAATGAACTGGCCAGTGTCCAAATTGAGTCCTGACTCTTTTGGATGAAACAATGTGACTTGTTAGCTCCTCGTCAATACATTGTTTCTAACTTATTCACAAGCGACAAAGGAGTTGAGGAAATAACAGCTAGAAGGGTACAATGGTAATTTAGTAAATCCCGACTAGCTGATGACATTCATGAAGGGTAGCATAGATAATATTCAGTGGATCCGCTCATTATAATTAGGTGAATTCTTGAGTAGAAAATAAATTCATTTGAACCGAGAGATTTTCAGTGTCAGCTCTTTAGTGGAGTCAGTTGGCATTAAGCTAAACTTGGAAAAGGTTTGTGAACTTTTGAGTCCAAGTGTTTAGCTAAAGCTTTGTTCATTTGGGTCCATGAGGTCACTGTCACGAATCACATCGATAGGAATAGTTAAACTGGAAGCTAAGTCAAAATAAGAACGAAAATTGTCGAAAGGGTATTTTTGTCTTTTGAGACATAAGGATGAAATGGATGTCAATAAATTTTGACAAGTTCATTTGATGACTTAATGTCACTCGGCCATAATATGATTAACTGGGCCTTGTGAATTAATTTCATTTCATAAGAATTTTATTGAAAATTCTTAATGGGCCTTTCACATGTTGTCATGAACAAATGAAGAAGCTTCTAGAAGCTCCTTCTAGATGTGAAATGGGCGCCCAAATACCCAAGGGAAAGAGAAATTATTTTGTGCATAAATGTATCAAGATACTTGCCAAAAGAAAAAGAGGAAACAAATTTCCTCTATGAGGAAAGCATAAGTTCGGCCAACACAAGGGAAAGAGAGAGACAAACTAAATGAGGAAACAAATCCAAGGCTTATTGAAGCATATGTTGGACGTGCAAAGCAAGGGAAAAGAGGAAATAAGATTTCCTCATAAAGGCTTGGAAAATAAGAGGAAACTACTTCTTTCCAAGGCCAACCCTTCTCCTATAAATAGGACCCTCATTCCTCTCATTCTATTGATTCCACATAAGTTAGAGATTGAGATCTTCTCTCTCTAGAACTTGTGGTTGCCGAAAATCCTCTCTCTCTCTCTAGTTTATTTTCGATTATTTCTTGTCTTGGCACCTAGGTCCTCACTCGACCTAGTGTTTAGCTCTGCGACTTCGAGACTCGTTCTCAAGTCGTAGTGTTTAAAAGTGCCCACTCACTGATTCCTTCTTTTCGAGTGATTTAGTGATAGAAACTTTCGTGGTTGCTCGAGGTGCCGAGGAAAGAAAGAGAGACGTGCTGCGAGGGGAGACGAGCGTTGCAACTTTCCAAAAGCTTCTACAAGGTTCAAGCTTCAAGAAAGGTTAGTAACTTTAATAGCTCATATTAGTTTTTATTTACATGTACATGCTCTTGTCTAGGTTAGTAAAAACTAGTTTTACTTAAAAAGAAAATTTTTAAAATTCCGCTGCTTAACGAAGCGTTAAACTTTTTCTTAAACCCTAGATCGATTCCAACAGCGCCATGTAGGCGTCTTACGGGCTGCGCCTTTACGCGACTTACGTGCGCCATGTAGGCGTCTTAGGTTGCGCCATGTAGGCGTCTTACGGGCTGCGCCTTTACGCGACTTACGTGCGCCATGTAAGCGTCTTAAGTGCGCCATGTAGGCGTCTTGGGTTGCGCCTTTACGCGTCTTACGTGCGCCATGTAGGCGTCTTACGGGCTGCGCCTTTACGCATCTTACGTGCGCCATGTAGGCGTTTTAAGGGTTGCGCCTTTACGCGTCTTACGTGCGCCATGTAGGCGTCTTAAGTTGCGCCATGTAGGCGTCTTAAGTGCGCCATGTAGGCGTCTTACGTGCGCCATGTAGGCGTCTTACGGGTTGCGCCTTTACGCGTCTTACGTGCGCCATGTAAGCGTCTTAAGTTGCGCCATGTAGGCGTCTTACGGGCTGCGCCTTTACGGGTCTTACGTGCGCCATGTAAGCGTCTTAAGTTGCGCCATGTAGGCGTCTTACGGGTTGCGCATTTACGCGTCTTACGTGCGCCATGTAGGCGTCTAAAGTTGCGCCATGTAGGCGTCTTACGGGTTGCGCCTTTACGCGTCTTACGTGCGCCATGTAGGCGTCTTGGGTCGCGCCGTGTAGGCGTCTTATGGGTTGCGCCATGTAGGCGTCTTATGATTTTTTTGGTGGAGCGTGTTCTTTTGAGAGTTTCCTTACCATAGCTAGCCCCCCCAAGTTTTTGGGTTATAAGTAATTGTTGATAACCAGAAAACTTGCGAAAAACTTGAGTTTTATTACTTTTGAAACGGAATTTGAAACGGAAAACTTGAGTTTTATTACTTTTGCGAAAAACTTGCGAGAAAATTAAAATCCTAAAACATTGGCTCGTAGGCCTTATTGAAAATGGGAAATAAAAGCGATAAAAAATGCGGGGGACGCTTGCTACTGGTAGTACTGCCTCAAGTGTTCCGCGTTCCACGGGTGGCGAATCGGAGTTCCGTCCGTGTGCTCGATGTAGTATGTCCCGTCATGAATGACTTTGCGGACTCTGTAAGGGCCTTCCCAGTTCGGGCCTAGGACGCCGGCGCCTTGGACTTGTGTGTTCTGGAACACTCGTCTGAGGACGAGGCTTCCGACGGCAAAGGTTCGCCTTTTGATCTTGGAGTTGTAGTATCTTTCGACCTTGCGCTTCTGTGCGGAGAGGCGTCTGAATGCTTCCGCTCTCTTTTCATCGCGCAGGTCCAACTCAAGGCGCATGGCCTCGTCATTGTCCGCCTCGTCGAATGTACCGACTCGGAACGTGGGTACCTCGGTTTCAATTGGAACCACGACCTCGACCCCATATGCAAGGGAGAATGGCGTCTCGCCGGTGGCGTTTCGCGCGGTTGTCCTATATGCCCATAGGACGAATGGCAATTCCTCGGCCCAAGCGCCTTTCTTGTCTTCGAGCTTCTTTTTCAGGTTGCTTTTGATAGTTTTGTTGACTGCCTCGACTTGGCCGTTGGCCTGAGGATGACGCGGCGAGGAGAAGGTCTTGCTGATCTTCAGTTGATCGCAGATATCTCTTACTCGCACGTTGTCAAATTGTGCTCCGTTGTCGGTCACAATCGAGGCGGGGATACCGTGCCTGCATATGATGTTCTTCCAGATGAAGTTTGTCGTGTTTGCTTCAGTTATTCTGGCAAGCGGCTCGGCCTCTACCCACTTAGTGAAGTAGTCGATGGCGATAATGGCGTACTCGTATTGCCTTGGCGCTCTAGGGAGCTTGCCAATGATATCCACGCCCCACTTAGCAAAGGGACGTGGGACAACGATGCTGCTTAACGGGGTCGGGGGCTGTCGTGGAATTTCCGCGAAGCGCTGGCATTTATCGCAACGCCTTGCCCATTCGCAAGCATCTCGCTTCATGGTAGGCCAGAAATAGCCTTGCTTAAGCGCTTTGAGCGCAATGGAAGTTCCAGCGGCGTGGTTTCCGCAGATGCCCTCATGGATTTCGCGGAGGACCTTGGTCGACTCAACGCTATCGAGGCATCGGAGCAGCGGTGTCGAGTAACCGCGCTTATAGAGTATGCCCTCACGGAGCGTGTATTTGGATGCTAAGGACCTCAGTTTATCGGCTTCCTTGCGGTCTTCGGGGAGTTCCCCTCTTCGCAAAAACTCGACAATTGAGTCCATCCAAGTGGGCTGAGATGCCACTTCTATGGCCCCGATTTCGTCTCGAGAGACGGATGGTCGTGGGAGAGATTCAATGGGTACGGTCCCCAATCCGTCTTCGTCGATGCCAGATCCGAGGCGAGCAAGCGCGTCAGCCTCCGAATTTTGTTCTCTCGGGATTTGGTGAATCTCGAACCAAGAGAAGGCATCAAGTTTGGAGTTTGTCTTAGCCAGGTACGCGATCATGTTGGGTTCCTTGGCGGTGTAATCTCCTCTAACCTGGTTTACGATCAACTGCGAGTCGCAGTGTATTCGCAGGTTATGGGAGCCGAGTTTATGTGCCAGCTCTATCCCTACAATGAGCGCCTCGTATTCAGCTTCATTGTTGGAGGCTTTGAAGCCGTAGTGAAGGGCGTATCGCAGCTTTTCCCCGTCGGGATTAATCAGGATTATTCCGGTGCCAGCCCCCCGAGCATTAGATGCTCCGTCTACGTATAACTCCCAGATGGGACCCGTTGGGTCTACCTTCCTTTTCCGAGTTAGCGTATCGTCGCTAAGGTCGGCTTCTGCTCTTCCCATATCGGGAGCGTAGGAGAATTCTGCCACGAAGTCAGCTAAGGCCTGCCCCTTTATAGCCGTTCTTGGGTGGAACTCAATCCCGTACTCGCTCAATTCTTGGGACCAGATCGCCATGCGAGTCGATGTTCCCTTTTGAAGAGCTTTACCGATCGGATGCTCAGTTCGCACCGCAATTGGGTGAGCTTGGAAGTACGGTCGTAGCTTCTTAGCTGTCGTTACGAGAGCCAGAGAAAGTTTCTCAATCTCGGTGTAGCGCGTTTCCGCGTCGAGTAAGGCTTTGCTCACGTAGTAGATCGGCCACTGGACCTTGTTTTCTTCGCGGACAAGGACAGCACTTACAGCTCTTTCGGAGACGGCGAGATACACGTATAGCGTCTCGCCCTCTCTTGGTTTAGAGAGGAATGGTGGGGACCCAAAGTAAGCCTTCATTTCTTGGAAGGCACTTTCGCATTCGTCCGTCCACTCAAAGCCGTCCGTCTTCTTCAGAGCTTTGAAGAACGGTTGACACTTGTCGGTGGCTTTAGACACGAAGCGTGTCAGAGCGGCAATCCGACCGGTCAGGCTTTGTACCTCTTTAACTCGTCTTGGCGACTTCATTTCAAGGAGTGCCTTGATTTTTTCCGGGTTCGCCTCTATGCCTCGTCGGTTGACGATATAACCGAGGAACTTTCCGGATTCAACCCCGAATACGTATTTGTTGGGGTTGAGCTTCATTTTATATCGGCGGAGGATTGTGAACATCTCCCTAAGGTCGCGTACGTGATTGGTTGCTAGTAGGCTTTTAACGAGCATGTCGTCCACGTACACTTCCATAGTCTTGCCGATTTGATCGGCGAAGATCCGATTTACCAAGCGTTGGTATGTTGCTCCCGCGTTCTTAAGGCCGAAAGGCATGACCTTGTAATAGTAGAGACCTCGATCGGTGACGAAGGTCGTCTTAATTTGATCGGGCTCGTGCATTCGAATTTGGTTGTAGCCGGAATAGGCGTCAATGAAGCTTAGAAGTTCATGGCCGGCCGTGGCGTCCACCAGTTGTTCGATGCGCGGGAGTGGAAAGCAGTCCTTAGGGCAGGCTTTGTTAAGATCTTTGTAGTCTATACAAATTCGCCACTTCCCGTTGGGCTTTTTTACCATTACCACGTTGGCGACCCACTTGGGGTACTTAGCCTCTCGAATGAAGTTTGCGGTGAGGAGTTTCTCGACCTCTTCATTTATGGCCAGGTATCGTTCTGGGTTGAACGTTCGTCTAGCCTGCACTTTTTCGGCGACCTTTGGGTCGTCGTTCAATCGGTGCACTATTACCTCGAATCGATTCCGGGCATGTCCGCATGAGTCCATGCAAAAACATCCTTGAACTCCCTAAGGAAGGCGGTAAGCTGAGTTTTGATGGCGAGTGGAAGTTGGGTGCCGATTTTTACAACCTGATCAGGCTTCGATTCGTCCAGGACGATTGGCACAAGATCATCGGAGGTTTCCACCTTGAGTCTTTCGATTTCATCACTGGGGTCAAGTTCTCCGAACTTCCTTGCATCCCTTGGGTTGCATGGGTAATCGTCTTCCAGTTGGAAGATTGTGTTGACCGCTTTTCCCGTGGACTTGCCATCAACTCCTTGCACGTAGCATATTCTGGCCTGGGATTGGTCTCCCGCCATAATGCCAATTCCCCCTTCGGTGGGGAACTTCACCAGTAGGTGATACGTGGAAGTGATTGCCCTTAGCCGGTTCAACGTGGGTCGCCCGATGATTAAGTTGTAGGGCGACTCTTGATCGACCACTAGGAATGGGACCATGTGAACGGCTTCGATTCCTCCAGGGGTCCCAAAGGTGACCGGCAGGTCGATGATGCCCTCGGTCATAACCTTTTCCCCAGTGAACCCAAATAATGGCGTTTGGGTCGGAGTCGGGCGCAGCCCCCCGAGCTTCATGCGCTCTAGGGTGGACTTGAAAATTATGTCGACAGCGCTGCCGTTATCGATGAGAACCCTTTTCACCAAGTTATTGGCCACTTGGGCCTTGAGCACGATCGCGTCATTGTGTGGATGCACAACTCGCTTGGCCTCTTCATTGGTGAAATACATCATCTCGTGAGGCACGGACGGAGGTTCTTCATATGTGAAATTGACGTGCATAGCAGCGTCTTCTTGAGACACGGCCCTAAGGAATTTCTTCCGTTGTCGAGCTGAATCTCCATCTTGTGGGCCTCCCAGTACGGTGGTCACCACGTGGAGTTATGGGTTGGCATTGGCCGTTGCCGTGGTTCGGTCGGCAGAAGCGGCTGTTCCTCCTCCTTGACCAGACTGTTGTCTGTTCGTGGTGGGACCCGCAGCGCCAATCATGCGCAACACGAACTCCTTCAGCTCACCCCGTTGGATCAAAGCCTCGATTTGCCTTTTGAGGTTGTAGCATTCCGAGGTCAAATGACCGTATTCCCGATGGAACTCACAATACCTGGATCGATCGCGAGTTGCGGGATCCTTCTTCATTGGAGCCGGGGGCGTGAACTTGTCACGTGCCAGAGCCAAGATCCTTTCCGGCGCCGTGTTCAGCGGCGTGAATGACGAGTACCCTTTGAAGTTTTCCGCGAGTCGCGGTTTCTGAGGTACAGGGGGTTGGTTGCTAGGAACCTGGTTCCCCTTTTTTCGCCTTTTACGAGGTTCGTTCTGCTCGCGGCTAGGTTCTTCTCGACGGCGAGAGCTTTGATTAGTGCTCTTGCGGCCGTCGAGGTAGTCTTCGACTCCCATGAAGGTCTTAGCTCGAGTCATTAACTCGGCCATGGTGGAAGGGACACGGCCGACGACAGACTTGAGTAAGTCACTTGTGCGCAAGCCTTCTATGATAGCGGCAATTGCGTCACTGTCGTCAAAGCGGTCGACCTTGTTTGACTCTTCAGTGAATCGGGCGAGGTATCATCTAAGAGACTCGCCACTCTCTTGCCTGATTGACCACAGGTACATCATGGTCTTCTTTTGGACCATAGATGTAGCGAAGCGTGCTAGGAACATGTCCTTCAGGTCTTTGAACGAGTGGATGCTTCCTGGCCTTAAGTTTTTGAACCACTCAAAGCCGGGTCCGGCGGGGTCAAACTAAAAGCTTGGCACATGGCGCCAGGAGAAACACCCTGCATCATCATCCGGGTTTCATAGTGCTGGATGTGGTAGGCAGGATCTGCTTTCCCATCATAGGGAGCGAGGTTCGGGAGCTTGAAATTCCCCGTACAAACCTCAGCCAGTATTCGAGTAGTGAAAGGTGATGAATTCTCCTCAACGACCCCATAGGCACTTCCACCTATTCCGTATTCTCGGAGATCTCGTACCTCATTTCGAAGGTTGTGGATCATAGTGACCACATCGAGACCGGTCGTTGGAGTAACCCCTTGATCGGGATGAGTCACCTGCAGCCTCTCGTTAGACCCCTGTCCTGCGCGGCGGTTCCCGTTAGTTGGGGCTGCCAGCGGGATATTGGTTCTAGAGCTTAGCCGCTCTCTCAGATCATTGCCACGCCCAATGCGTTGAGCAGTGAGGTGGTCCCTAAGATCAGGGCTGGCCGTACGGAGGCGCCGGCTTTGCTTGTGGCGGTGCGCTCTCCGCGCGCCCTGACTTTTCGCAACATTCTCCCTCGGACCTAGTCGATCGAGAGCTGAACGTCGGGAATTCCCCTCTTGAGAAGCTACCGGCGCATCGCCTGTTCGGGGTAAGGGATTCGATGGACCGGCTTCAAACACGGCGGGGAGTTCCCCGTCCTTCGTGAGAGAAGTCTCGATATCCTCCGACTCACCAATACCCTCGTAATCAGGGTCGCGGCTTTCCTCGTTGAGGTTCTCAGGATCCCCGTTGGGGGTCGTGGTGTCACGCATAGGTTGCTTCGCAGCCAGTCGGCTGTGGTACCTTGCGTTCCTCGCCTTCAGTCGGCGGATACTCTCCTCTAACTCCACGATGCGGTTGTCCCTGCTATCAGGAGATGGAGATGGTGAGCGGGTCGAGCGACTCTTCGTCACCATGCGCTCGGGAGCGCAAGAAGTATTTCTTGGTCCTAGCGACGTTTTCGGGGTTGTTCACGCCCTCAGAACGTACGGGTGGTTGGCTACTCATCGTTTCTCAAGTTTGAGAAGGTTGAGTTTGCAGAAGAAAAGAAGAAGATGAATAGAAGGGATTTCGGGCTGAATAGGTCGGGAAGTTGCCCTCCTTCTAGCGCCAAAATGTTGTCGCACGAAAATGAACAACTATTTAAAACCTCGGGCGATTCGATCCAAGGCCGGACCAAGTGATCGCACCCGGGCCAAGAGTGGGGACTCGATAGTCTCGAGCTAGGGTTTTCTCCGATCAACCCGCCTCTCGGGAGAGGTAGGGGGTGAGGAGGAGGAGTGACCGTGCCTTGGTTGTCGGCTGCCTACGTACCCGTGCGTGAGATCAGGTCAGAACATAGTTCAAGCGTGAAAGACGCGGTATGAGGCACGGAGCCTTGGTGGAGAGGCGTGCTCGACGAAGGAGACGGGGCACGAGGAGTCCTCGGCAGCGTCTCAGAACTTCGGAGATCGCGTACGCGTCTAGCGTGTTAGACGCGCGAAGGGAACTCTAGTCGAGAACCCTAGGGGCGTGCTTGAGCACCGGAGAACGTTCGGTCAAAGGGAGCGACGTCCGGGAAGTCCCCGTGAGTGCTTCGGAACCTTTGAGAACGGGGGAGAGAAGAGAGTCTGCTTCAGGCCAAATATGGCATCCAGAGAAGCAGAGGCGAGTAAGAAATCGAGCGTGTCGATCAGAGATGAAGAGAATTTTTTGTGTATTGAATAGGATTCAATGGGATGGATTTCCCCTCAATGGGAGAGGGTTTACATAGGTGTTTGGGAGCCTTAGAAGGTCCCTTTTTCGTCCATGTGGGACTAGGAACGCGCATGCCATCAAGTGGAGGCGCATGGCGCGCGCGGCGCGCGGGTCACCGGGCGCGGCGCGCCGTCTGCTGCACGGCTGGCCGGCGTAGCGTGTTGTGTGCGTGATGAACGGCTAGTCTTGCCGGGCTCTTGCGGGCCTTCGAATATCATTCTTCCCACGTGAAATATAAAGATTTCCGCTTGACGAGAGTGACTCGATTCGAGGAGCAAGGCTCAACTCGATGAGAGCGACTAGCGACTTGACTCGAGGAGTGACTCGAGAATGACTCGAGGCTCGACTCGAAGAATGACTCGAGGCTCGACTCAAGGAAAAATTCAAGGCTCGACTCGAGGAGCGAAGCTCGACTCGAGGAGATTGACTCAAGGCCCGACTCGAGGAGTCAAGAGTTTGGGCGAGGGCTTGAGGACTTGCCGCTCTTCAGGACCTCCGGCCTTACCATCGGCCCTTTGAGCGACGTGCCTTCTTGGCGTCTCGGGTTTTCTGAAAATGACCGACAACAGTATCGCCACGCAAATGTGGAACCGCGCTCGCCGCCCAGCTCGTGAGCCGAAAGGCAGCGAGTTACAAATGGGTTTCAAAGGCTTGCGTCCGCCGGACGTATCTGGTCTAGCCAGCGTCCACGGGAAACCTGGCCACACGAATGTGGCATCGCGCTCCCCGTCCAGCTCGTGAGCCAAAAGGCAGCGAGTTACAAATGGGTTTCAAAGGCTTGGGTCCGCCGGACGTATCTGGTCTAGCCAGCGTCCACGGGAAACCTAGCCACGCAAATGTGGCACCGCGCTCGCCGCCCAGCTCGTGAGCCGAAAGGCAGCGAGTTACAAATGGGTTTCAAAGGCTTGCGTCCGCCAGACGTATCTGGTCTAGCCAGCATCCACGAGAAAACTGGCCACACAAATGTGACACCGCGCTCGCCGCCGAGCTCGTGAGACGAAAGGCAGCGAATTACAAATGGGTTTCAAAGGCTTGCGTCCGCCGGACGTATCTGGTCTACCCAGCGTCCACGGGAAACCTGGCCACACAAATGTGGCACCACGCTCGCCACCCAGCTCGTGAGCCGAACGGCAGCGAATTACAAAGTGGTTTCATAGGCTTGCGTCCACCGGACGTATCTGGTCTAGCCAGCGTCCGCGGTAAACCCGGCCACACAAATGTGGCACCGCGCTCGCCGCCCAGCTCGTGAGCCGAAAGGCAGCGAGTCACAAATGGGTTTCAAAGGCTTGCGTCCGTCGGACGTATCTGGTCTAGCCAGCGTCTGCGGGAAACCCGGTCAGCCGAACGTGACACCGGGGCCCCCCGAGGCCCGAGTCGCGCAAATCGATTACGCCTTCGCTGGTAAGTCGAGAAAATAAGACGCGCACCGACAAAACCGTGCGAGTCGACTACGATAGTCCCGTCCCGGTAAGGCAACGACGGCCGCGATAACGGCTTCCCCGAATCTCTCCCGGCGTATGACCGCCTCAGAGCCGGCCCTCGTCGCCGTGGCTGCCTCAGAGGCGTCCAAGGCCGAGTCAGAGCCGTCCATGGCCTCCATGGCCGGGTCAGAGGCATCCAAGGCCGAGTCAGAGCTGTCCATGGTCTCCATGGTCGGGTCAGAGGTGTCCAAGGCCGAGTGAGAGCCGTCCATGGCCGGGTCAGAGGCATCCAAGGCCGAGTCAGAGCCGTCTATGGCGTCCATGGCCGGGCCAGAGGCGTCCAAGGCCGAGTCAGAGCCGTCCATGGTCGAGTCAGAGATGTCCATGGCCGGGTCAGAGCTGTCCATGGCCGGGTCAGAGCCGTCGATGGCCCCTATGGCCGAGTCAGAGGCGTCCATGGCCGGGTCTGAGGCGTCCATGGCCGGGTCAGAGGCGTCCATGGCCGAGTCAGAGCCGTCCATGGCATCCATGGCCAAGTCAGAGGCAGCCCTCGGCCAAGGGGTTGTTCATAACGCCCCTTGGTCGCCTATAAATACAATGGTCTTTCCCCTAATCCAGGTAATCCATTCTTGAGTACTGAAACGCTGTCGAACTCGTACCTCGTTCGTTTCTCTCAAGTCTCGGCCTCTAAACACCTAAACCTCCTATATCCACCTCAATCCTACTAATGTTGAGCGTCGGAGAGGTAAACAGAGGCAACCCCTCTGTTTCCCCTGCGTAGTTCACACATTCTCTACTGCTTTTCAGGTACCGAGATGAGGTGAATTCCTACCACAGCCAAGGGACGACTTGAGATATCAAGTCCGACACGCTCGAGTCAAGACGAGACCACTTGGTCCGGCCTTGGTCTGACCGTCTGTGACTCCTAAATCGTTGTCCGAAAAACTGCGGCAACATTTTGGCGCTAGAAGGAGGGGGGCCACCGGCCTTAGCACGCTCTCCCTTCCATATTCCCACGACCTCCGCTGGCACTCGAGAACCGAGCTCGAGGTACGGTCTTCGAAGCCTTGCACACCATCTTGAAGGGCAACCTCGTGATAACGAGAGCCAGCCCCAAGACCCGGTGAACGACCCCGAGGCCGCGATCCGAGAGGATACAGCCCGGCGGCTCGCGGAGCTTCTTGACCGTCCCGTCGTCAACGGCTCGCTCATCGCCAATCTCCTCGGCTACGACGTCGAGGATCGATCCGCCCGAGACGACTCCGACCCCGACTACGTGGGGGAGTCAAGGACCAATGAGGCGACTCCTAGCCTCGCCCAAACACGGCCCGAGAGGTCCAATGGTGCATTGGCCGACCCTTCGCACCCGGCGCGACGGCAGGTGCGGTCATAGTCCCGGGGACTCGCCCCCTCGGTTTCAAGAGGCGGCCGGACACGGCCCCTCGCCGAGGAGAGAGCGACCCTGGTAGATGATGGGGCCGATAGCCGAAGCGCTCGCCGGACGGTTCGACCAAGGGCGACCTCGCCTCGCCACGCACCGAGCGTGGACCTTAGAGAGTGCTTGACGGCGCAGAGAAACTCCCGAGGGGAGGATCCCCGCCAAAGGCTCAACTCTCGGAGGGACGCGCTTCCCGCCACAACTCTCGGCCAGCCTACGGCCAATGTCGTGGACCAAGCGTCCAACGAGCGCCAACCGGTGACCCCCGTGGCCCCTACGGTCGGCCCTACTAACGGGCTTGATATGGTCACGATGATTCAGAGCCTCCAAAACCAAATCATCGAGATGAGGGAGTCAGGGAGGCAACGGCCGTACAGAGGGATTGATGAATCATACTCTCCCTTCGCCGCTCAAATCCTCGCGCAGCCTTGCGTGGGGAACTTCAAACTACCGTCCATCCCTCCTTACGATGGACAGACGGACCCAAACTTCCACATCCAACACTATGAGACGTGGATGACAATGCAAGGACAGACGGACGCCACCTTCTGTCAGGCCTTCAGCCTGACCCTCACAAGGTCAGTATTTGAGTGGTTCCGAAGCCTAAGGCCGGGGAGCATCTCTTCTTTCCGGGCCTTGCGAGAGGCTTTCCTTGCTCGATTCGCCACCCTCGTGGCGCAAAAGAAGTCGAAGACCCACCTCCTCTCCATCCGACATGGGAGAGACGAGACACTGAGACAATACCTCGCCCGCTTCACCGAGGAGTCTCACAATGTCGAAGGGTTCGACGATAAGGACGCCATCACGGCGATCACCGAGGGAGTACGCACGAGCGACTTCCTCAAATCCATTCTTCGAAAAGTCCCACGGGACATGGCGGAGCTAATGGCGAGATCCCGCACGTATATGGGAATCGAGGACTATCTCGATGGCCGAGATGGCCGAAAGTCAGGGGGACAGGGTAGTCACCGCCGCGACGACCAGGACGGAGATCGGCCCGACCCTCGAAAGAGGAGGAATAAGGGAGGCCAGGCCCCTAACGGCCGCTCCCTCCCCGTGCCGAGGCCACCACATGTCGATAGCTTACGAAAGTTCTCGACCTTTACTCCTATGAATACTCCGCCGGAGGGGATCCTGGCTCTGCACCGTGACAAGCTGGGAAGTCCAACCCCTCTCACGAAGGATCCTGCCAAGAGGGATCGAAGTAAGTTCTATGAATACCACCAGGATCACGGGCATCTGACGTCCGAATGCTACCAACTCAAGCGTTAGATTGAGGACCTGATTCAAGATGGGAAACTGAAGGAATACGTCCTTAGAACGATCGGGACGGCCGCGGCGCACGGGAGCGCCCGCGGCAAGAAAAGAAAGGTCCGGAGACGGTGACCGTCACGGACCGAGCGGCAATCGAAGAACCGGAGAGCTCGCAACTGCACATCGTGGGCGCGATCTTGGGCGGCCCGGAGTTCGGAGACTCGGCCACGCAGAGGAAGAAGTACGTGCGCGAAGTTTCCTAAGGGAAAATAGCGCACTACATCAACCACACGTACGAGGCCCCGCCTCCGGCCCCATTCCAATCCATGTTCTTCACCGGCCAAGAAGCAGCATCGAAAGGTGGAGACACCGGATGACCTCGTTCCCGTCGTGTTGGACGACGCCAAGCCTGACCAAGTGGTCAAGGCAGGCGCCCAACTCCCGTCCGGGATCCGAGTCGAGCTCGCCGCCTTCCTCCGCGAGCACAAAGATGTCTTTGCGTGGACACACGCCGACATGCCGGGGATCGACCCCGAAATAATGGTTCACCATCTCAATGACGACAAGAGAGTGGCCGAGCGCGTCCAACCGCGACGGACATTCAGCGGGGAGAGGTACGAAGCCATTGCTGAAGAGGTTGACAAACTTCTCGCCGCCGACTTCATCAGGGAGGCGGAGCACCCCAAGTGGGTGTCCAATGTGGTGATGGTCAAGAAGCCAAACGGGAAGTGGCGGATCTGTATCGATTACAAAGATCTCAACAAGGCCTACCCAAAAGATAGCTTCCCTCTCCCGAGGATCGAGCAACTCGTGGACGCCACGACCGGCCATTAGTTTTTGAGTTTCATGGATGTCTACTCAGGCTACAACCAGATCCGCATGCACGAGCCGGATCAGATCAAGACCCCCTTTGTTACGAACCGCGGACTCTACTGTTACAAGGTCATGCCCTTTGGCCTCAAAAACGCGGGAGCGACGTATCAAAGGTTGGTGAACCGAATGTTCGCCAATCAAATTGGCAGAACCATGGAGGTCTATGTGGACGATATGCTCGTCAAAAGCCTCAAGGCCCACGACCACGTTCGCGACCTTAGGGAGATGTTCACAATCCTGCGACGGTACAAAATGAAGCTCAACCCCAACAAGTGCGCTTTTCGGGTCGAGTCCGGAAAATTCTTGGGCTACATGGTTAGTCGCCGCGGGATCGAGGCTAACCCCGAGAAGATCAAGGCGATCCTAGAGATGAGGTCGCCGCAAAAAGTGAAAGAAGTTCAAAGCTTGACGGGAAGGATCGCCGCCTTGACGCGATTCGTTTCCAAAGCCACCGATAGGTGTCAACCGTTTTTTAAGGCACTGAAGAAGACCGATGGGTTCGTGTGGACGCGGGAGTGCGAGGAAGCATTCCGTGATATGAAAGCCTATTTCACCTCCCCCCCCATTCCTCATGAAGCCAAAGAATGGCGAAACCTTGTACATCTTGTTGGAATCGATCTAGGGTTTGAGAAAATAATTAACGCTTCGGTAAGCGGCGGAATTTTAAAAATTTTCTTTTACAAGTAAAACAGTTTTTACTAACCTAGACAAGTGCAAGTACATGTAATTAAAACCCAATATGAGCTAGAAGTTTACTAACCCTTCTTGAAGCTTGAACTTTGAAGAAGCTTGTGGAAAGTTTGCAATGCTCGTCTCCCCTCGCAGCACGTCTCTCTTTCTTTCCTCGGCACCTCGAGCAACCACGAAAGTTTCTATCACTAAATCACTCGAAAAGAAGGAATCAGTGAGTGGGCACTTTTAAACACTACGACTTAAGAACGAGTCTCGAAGTCGCAGAGCTAAACACTAGGTCGAGTGAGGACCTAGGTGCCAAGACAAGAAAAATCGAAAATATAAACTAGAGAGAGAGAGAGGAAGGGGCGGCCAAGTCCAGAGAGAGAAGCTCTCAATCTTTAAAACTTTGGATGATTGAATTGTGAGGAAATGAGGCTCCTATTTATAGGAGAGGCTTTACCTTCAATAAGGTAGTTTCCTCTTCTATAGAACATCACATATTCATGAGCAAATATTGCCTCTTTCCCACTTGAGAAACTCGGCCAAACAAGGCTTCTAGAAGCCTTGGATTTGTTTCCTTTTTTGTTCCTTGCCTTGCTTCTTTCTCAACTTGGGCGCCTACCTCTTGTTTCCCTTAGAGGAAATTTGTTTCCTCTTTTTCTTTTGGCAAGTATCTTCATACATTTATGCACAAAATATTCTCTCTATCTCTTGGGTATGTTGGGCGCCTATAGCCTTCTAGAAAAGGCTTCTAGAAGCTTTTCCATTTGTTCATGACAACATGAAAAAGGCCCAATAAGAATTTTCAATAAAATTCTTATGAAATGAAATTAATTCACAAGGCCCAATGATCAAGTCATGGCCGAGTGAAACATGTCATAAAATGACCTTGTCAAAAATTTATTGACATTCATTTCATCCTTTGTCTCAAAAGACAAAAATACCCTTTCGACAATTTTCGTTCTTGTTTTGACTTAGCTTCCAGTTTAACTATTCCTATCGATGTGATTCGTGACAGTGACCTCATGGACCCAAATGAACAAAGCTTGAGCTAAACACTTGGACTCAAAAGTTCACAAACCTTTTCCAAGTTTAGCTTAATGCCAACTGACTCCACTGAAGAGCTGACACTGAAAATCTCTCGGTTCAAATGAATTTATTTTCTACTCAAGAATCCAACCTAATTATGATGAGCGGATCCACTGAATATTATCTATGTTTACCCTTCATGAATGTCATCAGCTAGTCGGGATTTACTAAATTACCATTTTACCCTTCTAGCTGTTATTTCCTCAACTCCTTTGTCGCTTGTGAATAAGTTAGAAACAATGTATTGACGAGGAGCTAACAAGTCACATTGTTTCATCCAAAAGAGTCAGGACTCAATTTGGACACTGGCCAGTTCATTTATTCACACTCCAAGGAACAAAGCATGAGGTGACATACATTGCATTTCAGCAATCTTGTACATGAATTCCATATCTATGAGAACTTCACAAAGTTACTCATGACAGACTCACAACTTAGTACCTCACCAATAGGCCTTGTTCGGAATCACATAGTGAGTCCGAACTTTGACTTTCTCAAATGAGAATACTAAGGTGTGAAATGGCATGTCTCATTTCAGGATTACGGTAAGCATGATGCAATTCATACATAGTGACTTCGAGACATAAGAGGTTAAATGGTTTGTTCTTATATTGTCTCTAGAAGTGCACTGGTCAATTCAGTACCTTCGGAAGATACCTAGAAGAACTATAGAGTCTCCAACTCTCAATGCCTCATAACCAGACATCATAGATTCTTCTAACAATCATACTGAGGTCAATAGTCCTTTGACCCTAAGATTGCGAATATATCGTTTTAAGCAAACTACGAAGAGTTTGTTCATGCAAATCTACATTTGTCTCTTCGTAAGTTGTTAAGTTTGTTTATGGACTAAAAGACTATGGTTTTATCATAAAGCTTCAAACAAAGAAGATTGAATGAACGTTTCAACTTTTTATTAATGAACAAGCAATTACAAGCAAGAGTCTTCGTAAGACTATATGACATCAAATGTACATAAATAGACACTACTACTCTTCTTGTGGGCACCATTGACAACAAACTCCCACTTGACTCAAAGAAGATGTGAGTAGTCCTACATGCTTAATCCCTCTCGAAGTTTGTCGAAGACCATGTTCGCTAGGGCCTTGGTGAATGGATCTTCCAGAGATCTACTTCACCTCCACGTCTCCGCGTTGCGCGATCTCTCGAATCAAATGGTATTTCCTCTCAATATGTTTAGAGCGCTTATGGCTTCTAGGTTCCTTTGAGTTAGCGACAGCCCCACTATTATCTCAATAAAGGGTCATGGGCTCGTCGACGTTTGGAACAACTTCCAAATACTTAAGGAACTTTCTAAGCCATACAGCCTCTTTGGATGCTTCACAAGCAGCCACATATTCTGCTTCCATTGTGGAGTCAGCAATGCAAGATTGCTTAATACTTCTCCACACAACAGCTCCACCATTAAGGATGAACACAGATCCCGAAGTGGATTTCCTGGAATCCTTATCCGCTTGAAAATTGGAGTCGGTATATCCCGTCACAGTCAGGTCAGTACCTGAGTATGTAAGCATCAAGTTCCTAGTTCTTCGAAGATACTTAAGAACATGCTTAACAGCAATCCAGTGCTCGGGTCCAGAGTTGGATCGGAAACGACTAACTACGCCAACGGCGAAACATATATCAGGTCTAGTGCAAAGCATAGCATACATGAGGCTTCCTACGGCAGAGGCGTAAGGAATTTTCCTCATGTCTTCAATCTCTTGTGCAGTCTTGGGAGACTGGTCCTTAGAGAGTGAAACTCCATGCCTAAAGGGTGTTTGGCCCTTCTTGGAGTCTTGCATCGAGAAGTGATCCATTATCTTATCAATATAAGATGCTTGAGAGAGCGACAGGGTCCGGTTTTTCCTATCTCGAAAGATTTGGATCCCTAGAATGTACGCGGCTTCTCCTAGATCCTTCATATCGAATTGCTTTGCTAGCCAGACCTTAACCTCAGATAACTTACCCACGTCATTACCAATGAGTAGTATATCATCTACATATAGTACCAGAAACACAACTTTGCCTTCGTGTATTAACTTGTAAACACAAGGCTCATCTATTGACTGTTCAAAGCCGAAGCTCTTTACAGTTTCATCGAATCTAATATTCCATGACCTAGATGCTTGCTTTAGTCCATAAATGGATTTAAGCAACTCACAAACCTTGGTCTCTTGACCTTTATCCACGAAACCGTCTGGTTGAGCCATGTAAATGCGCTCGTCAAGATTGCCATTCAGAAAGGCTGTCTTGACATCCATTTGCCAGATCTCATAGTCGAGAGCTGCAGCTATGGATAGGAGTATGCGGATGGATATAAGCATTGCGACTGGCGAGAAGGTTTCTTCATAGTCAATCCCTTCTTGTTGGGTATAACCCTTTGCCACAAGTCGTGCTTTGAACGTCTCGACGTTCCCATCAGGACCCTTTTTCTTCTTGTATATCCACTTACACCCTACGGGTTTAATCCCTTCAGGAAGGTCTACAAGTTTCCAGACTTTGTTGACATACATCGAGTGCATTTCAACTTTCATGGCGTCAAGCCAAAGGTTTGATTCAGAACAAGCCATTGCTTGGCTACAGGAAACAGGGTCATCCATGTCGGAGACGGCTACAAGAGAGTCTCCATAAGACATGTACCTGTCAGGCTTTTAAGTAGCCCTCCCACTACGTTGAAGTACTACTTGACGAGATTCTGATGAGTTAGGTTGTGTTTCAGTTGGGGTAAGAACAGTTCTTACAGATGAGGTAGAAGCTTCCTCACCCAACTTTTCTTCAAGCACAATTTTGCTTCTAGGTTTCGCATCCTTCATAAAGTCCTCCTCAAGGAAACGAGCATTCGTGCTAACGAAAGTCTTATCATCCTCGGGACTATAGAAAGTAAAACCTTTGGTTTCCTTCGGATATCCCAGAAACAGGCACAATTCTGACCTAGTAGCCAACTTGCTAGTCTTTTGCCTTAGCACGTGTGCAGGGCAACCCCAAATTCGGATGCGGCCAAGATTCACTTTACGGCCAGTCCATCGTTCATAAGGAGTACCAGGAACCGTTTTGGACGGAACTTGGTTCTGAATGTAGGCGGCTGTTTCGAGGGCATATCCCCAAAAGGAAAGCGGGAGTGATGAGTAACTCATCATTGATCTAACCATCTCCATAAGAGTTCGGTTTCTTCTCTCTGACACTCCGTTTTGTTGAGGTGTGCCAGGTGCGGTAAGCTGAGAAGCGATACCTTCTTCTTTAAGAAAGTCATCGAACTCTCCAGACATATACTCACCACCTCGATTAGATCGAAGGGTTTTAATCACTTTGCCAGTTTGCTTTTCCACTAAAGCCCTAAAGACCTTAAATACGTTAAAGGTCTCGGATTTGTGTTTAAGCAAATAGACAAACCCATATCTTGAGTAATCATCAGTGAAGGTAACGAAGTATTCGTATCCTCCACGTGCATGTTGGCTGAGCGGACCACATACATCAGAATGTATTAGTTCCAGCAACTCAGTGGCTCTTCGACCTTTATCAGAGAAAGGTCGCTTAGTCATTTTTCCTTCTATGCAGGATTCACAAGTAGGTAGTGAACCTATTGCAGAGGCTTGGAGTGGACCATCCCTCACAAGTCTCTTAATCCTTTCTAGACTGATATGACCAAGTCTTAAGTGCCATAGGTGTGTTGATTTTGTTAGATCGGAGGATTCAGAAAGTTTGATCCTCTTTGGCTTCCTAATTAGATCATTATCTATTTCGGTGTCTAAAAGAGAAGGTTGAGTGGGATAGATGTAGAAAAGAGCATTCTTCATACATGCATCAGTGACAAAAGAATTATCGGGAAACGACATACGAATTCCATTCTTAATGAACTTTAAACAATAATCTTGCTCACGAAGACGAGCAACGGATATTAAGTTCTACCCAAAGGTAGGAACAAAATAAACATTATTCAAGTTTAAAGTGCGGTCTTCAAAAGACAGCGTCACGGATCCCACAGCCTTTGCAGACACCAGGCTCCCATCACCCCATTTGAAACAGAACTCGCCTTCCTCTAAGCTTTTGGTTTTCTTGAAACCATTCAAGGAACAACAAATATGGTTAGTAGCAGCGGAGTCAATAATCCACGATGATACATTATCAGCTACTAAGCATGCTTCGGTAACTAGTACAATACTATGTTCCTTTGCTTTGAGATAGGCGGGATAGTTCTTTTTATCGGCCTTGTAAGGTCTCTTCACAGTTCCAGAGGCGGAGGCTTTTTGCTCAGTAGCATGTGCCTCTCCTTGATTCCTCTTTCTCTTAGTGAAACCTACAGCAGTGTGAAGTTCCTCCATAAGCTTGGTAACAGTGTACTCTAGCTTGTTAATGGAGTAGTTCATCTTGAAGGTATCAAGAGATGCGGGGAGAGTTTCTAAGATCACATCTATGATATTCTTCCCATCAATCTCAGATCCTAGGATTTCCTTTTTACTCAGATGAGTAATGATCAATATCATAAAGTCTCCAACAGGATTCCTAGCCTGCATATGACAGTTCATAAACTGTCGGACTGCTTGTAGCCTTGTTTGACGCCTTTGCCCTCCAAACATCTCAAGGAGATTGTAGAGCATGTCAGCGGCAGTCTCGAAGTCACGATGTTACTCTTTCAGCATGTTGTTCATAGATGCCAAGATATAGCACCTCACAATCTCATCGGATCGAAGCCAGGCCGCTAAGGCGTCATTGTCCTCTTGAGTTGAATTATCATTCGTCAGAGGAGGACATGGGGTGGTGAGTACCCATTTGTGCTTGTTAACGGTAGGTATTATGTCGAGGTTACGTTTCGAGTCCATGTAGTTTTCGTTTTCAAGTTTATTTGAGGAAAGAATTGTAGAGAGAGGGTTGAGAGACATATTGCCTATAAAAGTTGAAACAAGTTTATGATTAGTCTTTGGTTTAGGATTTAAGTTTTATTAAGACTTTTATAAAATCCAAAGGTGTTATAAACCAAACGATAATTTACTCCCTCAAGAGAAGGCCGCAAAAAATCTCCTTTTATAAATAAATGACACATCATTAATGCTAAGCCAAGATGTCAATACATCTATTTTGACTAGCCACCTTTTAAATTGGTTTGATCACTCACATCCTTTCGCAGGGCCTCGAGGGAGGATTACTAGGGATTGAGCCTAAGTGTGCAACCAACCACTTAGTCCAAAAGATCAACTTTGAAAAGCAATCCCCCAAGGGGAGGCCTTGCCATCATCGTGTCACTCTCGGACGTAGCTCATTGAGCAATGATCAGAGCAAAGCGCCCTTGAGTACTCTCATTTAAGAGAGGGCCACGAGGGTGACTCTTAGTCCGGCGACACTTGCACTTTTCATTAGTGTTGGGGATCGTGGGTTACAAACAACAAGTATAACCCTCCCACTTAGTTTTTGGAGTTGGTTCATCGACTCTTATAAGTTCGGAAACAAATTTCCTAGTTAGAGAGCGACAAAGCGGACAACTAGAAGAGAATCCTAGATCGACATGTTCAGAGCAGTATTAGTGCATAAAGGCACAAGGTACATACTCGATCTTTTCCTATTTTCTATTTTGGGAAAGTGCGTGAGGGAAGTGTGAACTTCAACTCTCTCGAACACTTGAAAGTTTGAGATTACACATCTTTTTATTTTTTCGGCTTGTCTACAAGGAGACCTCCCACTCAAATTTTCAAGAGCATATAGATTTTGAACATATGTGATATAGATATAGTTTTGAAAACATTTTGAAAATTTATTTGATTTGGATGACAAAATATTTTTCAAGTTTGAAAGTGAAAACGGTTTTTCAAAATTCAAACTAGTTTTGTAAAAATTCAATTTCAATTAAACTTTCAAAAATCAAAACATTTCAATCTTACACATCATGTTTATAATCATATGAAAAACATTTTTGCTCAAGAAAGTTTTCTCATTAGAGTTCTATAACTCATGGTAGTGGGGTTTGAAAATCCGGATTTCCAAAAAAACTGGAGTTTCAGACAGCCGCGCACCTCGGAGTAAAATCGCCATATCTGGCGGCTCCGATGTCCTTTTCAGCCGAAACCGGTGGCATTGGACAGAGGACAGATAGAGCTTCAATTTGATTCAAGAATCATTAAATTTCGATTTCTGAGCAGAGAGTTATGCCACTTTTAATGCGGGTTTACTCCAGCTCGAAGAAAAAGAAATAAATTAAAACTTTGGTCCTTTCTAGATGCGAAAAAGAATCAAGTGTAACGGAACGTTTTAAGATGTTGTTTAAAGCTTTTATTTGTGTTTTATTAGCAGGGTAATAACATAGAATAAAAGAAATAACAACATGCATAAAACGATTCAAGTAAATAAACGAAACTAGCAAGACAATATAACTAGTCACAAAATTTTACTCGAAATTTCTCAAACCTTTAAAACACGTTTTTCAATATAAAAAATTAAAAACTTTTAGAACTGATTCTAATGTGTTTTAAAAACATCCCAAAATCATAGAAAATCAACATGCTTTTTAATTTAAAGACAAGAGCATTAAATTAAAAAAAATCTAAGATTACAATTCTAACTTGTCACAAAATTAGTAAACTTTCGAAAACGATTTTCAAGCTCATAATTTTAAAAACATGTACATGCATCTCTTTGACCATAGCTCTGATACCATTTGCTGGAATCGATCTAGGGTTTGAGAAAATAGTTAACGCTTCGGTAAGCGGCGGAATTTTAAAAATTTTCTTTTACAAGTAAAACAGTTTTTACTAACCTAGACAAGTGCAAGTACATGTAATTAAAAACCAATATGAGCTAGAAGTTTACTAACCTTTCTTGAAGCTTGAACTTTGAAGAAGCTTGTGGAAAGTTTGCAATGCTCGTCTCCCCTCGCAGCACGTCTCTCTTTCTTTCCTCGGCACCTCGAGCAACCACGAAAGTTTCTATCACTAAATCACTCGAAAAGAAGGAATCAGTGAGTGGGCACTTTTAAACACTACGACTTAAGAACGAGTCTCGAAGTCGCAGAGCTAAACACTAGGTCGAGTGAGGACCTAGGTGCCAAGACAAGAAAAATCGAAAATATAAACTAGAGAGAGAGAGAGGAAGGGGCGGCCAAGTCCAGAGAGAGAAGCTCTCAATCTTTAAAACTTTGGATGATTGAATTGTGAGGAAATGAGGCTCCTATTTATAGGAGAGGCTTTACCTTCAATAAGGTAGTTTCCTCTTCTATAGAACATCACATATTCATGAGCAAATATTGCCTCTTTCCCACTTGAGAAACTCGGCCAAACAAGGCTTCTAGAAGCCTTGGATTTGTTTCCTTTTTTGTTCCTTGCCTTGCTTCTTTCTCAACTTGGGCGCCTACCTCTTGTTTCCCTTAGAGGAAATTTGTTTCCTCTTTTTCTTTTGGCAAGTATCTTCATACATTTATGCACAAAATATTCTCTCTATCTCTTGGGTATGTTGGGCGCCTATAGCCTTCTAGAAAAGGCTTCTAGAAGCTTTTCCATTTGTTCATGACAACATGAAAAAGGCCCAATAAGAATTTTCAATAAAATTCTTATGAAATGAAATTAATTCACAAGGCCCAATGATCAAGTCATGGCCGAGTGAAACATGTCATAAAATGACCTTGTCAAAAATTTATTGACATTCATTTCATCCTTTGTCTCAAAAGACAAAAATACCCTTTCGACAATTTTCGTTCTTGTTTTGACTTAGCTTCCAGTTTAACTATTCCTATCGATGTGATTCGTGACAGTGACCTCATGGACCCAAATGAACAAAGCTTGAGCTAAACACTTGGACTCAAAAGTTCACAAACCTTTTCCAAGTTTAGCTTAATGCCAACTGACTCCACTAAAGAGCTGACACTGAAAATCTCTCGGTTCAAATGAATTTATTTTCTACTCAAGAATTCACCTAATTGTAATGAGCGGATCCACTGAATATTATCTATGTTTACCCTTCATGAATGTCATCAGCTAGTCGGGATTTACTAAATTACCATTTTACCCTTCTAGCTGTTATTTCCTCAACTCCTTTGTCGCTTGTGAATAAGTTAGAAACAATGTATTGACGAGGAGCTAACAAGTCACATTGTTTCATCCAAAAGAGTCAGGACTCAATTTGGACACTGGCCAGTTCATTTATTCACACTCCAAGGAACAAAGCATGAGGTGACATACATTGCATTTCAACAATCTTGTACATGAATTCCATATCTATGAGAACTTCACAAAGTTACTCATGACAGACTCACAACTTAGTACCTCACCAATAGGCCTTGTTCGGAATCACATAGTGAGTCCGAACTTTGACTTTCTCAAATGAGAATACTAAGGTGTGAAATGGCATGTCTCATTTCAGGATTAAGGTAAGCATGATGCAATTCATACATAGTGACTTCGAGACATAAGAGGTTAAATGGTTTGTTCTTATATTGTCTCTAGAAGTGCACTGGTCAATTCAGTACCTTCGGAAGATACCTAGAAGAACTATAGAGTCTCCAACTCTCAATGCCTCATAACCAGACATCATAGATTCTTCTAACAATCATACTGAGGTCAATAGTCCTTTGACCCTAAGATTGCGAATATATCGTTTTAAGCAAACTACGAAGAGTTTGTTCAAGCAAATCTACATTTGTCTCTTCGTAAGTTGTTAAGTTTGTTTATGGACTAAAAGACTATGGTTTTATCATAAAGCTTCAAACAAAGAAGATTGAATGAACGTTTCAACTTTTTATTAATGAACAAGCAATTACAAGCAAGAGTCTTCGTAAGACTATATGACATCAAATGTACATAAATAGACACTACTACTCTTCTTGTGGGCACCATTGAAAACACATCTACATCGCGGTTTCCGACAGGGCCGTGAGCGCGGTTCTCATACGCGAAGAAGACAAGGTGCAATGGCCGGTCTATTACGTTAGCAAGGCGCTCCTCGACGCCGAGACTCGATACTTGGAAATCGAGAGATTGTCCCTCGCCCTCGTCATGAGCGCGAGAAAACTCCGACCCTGCGCACCCCGTTGTGGTCCGCACGGGACATCCCATCGAGAAGGCCCTTCAAAAAGGGACCTCCTCTCGAATGGCCGTATGGTCCCAAGAGTTGGGCGAGTACGGGGTCGAGTTCCAACCGAGAACCGCCATCAAGGGCCAAGCCCTCGCCGACTTCGTAGCCGAGTTCACAGGCGCACCCTCAACTGACGAGGGGGACAAAGGTGACGAAGGTAGGAAAAACAAGGAGGACGACCACAATGAGTCGTCGAAGAAGAGGACCAACAACCCGATAGGGCCGGTCTGGGACTTGCACGTGGATGGCGCGTCAAACGCCCGGGGGGCTGGCACCGGCGTTGTGCTCACAAATCCCGATAGGGAAAAACTGAGATACGCCCTGCGGTTCGAGTTCAAGGCTTCCAGCAACGAGGCAGAGTACGAGGCTCTGATCGTTGGCTTGGAGCTAGCAAACAAGCTAGGCGTCCAAAACCTGCGCATCCACTGCGACTCGCAGTTGATTGTGAACCAGGTTAAGGGCGACTACGCCGCAAAGGAGCGAAACATGGTCGCGTATTTGTCCAAGACCCAAAAGAACCTGGAGGCCCTGTCATGGTTCAAGATCGTACAAGTTCCTCGAGAAGCGAACATCGACGCTGACACCCTGGTTCGCCTCGTGTCTGGGATAGACGAGGAGGGCAAAGGCAGCATCCCGATCGAAGTATTGACCCGACCCTACGTCTCGAGAGGCGACATAGAGGTAGTTGACGAGAATCCACCTCCCTCATGGATGACTCCGCTCGTGGAATTCCTTAAGCGATGAGTCGTCCCCGAAGAAAGAGAAGAGGCCAAAAAGCTGAGAAGCTTGGCGCCAAAGTACACGATGAGGGAGGACAACTTGTTCAAGAGAGGCTACTCTATGCCCCTCCTCCGCTGCCTGACCGAAGTCGAAGCGAAGAAAGCGCTCCACGAGGTGCACGAAGGGGTGTGCGGAAACCACGCCGCCGGGCAATCTTTGGCATTAAAGCTACTGAGACTCGGATATTTTTGGCCAACCTTGAAAAAGGACTCCCACGAATGGGCCAAAAAATGCGATAAGTGCCAAAGATTCGCCCACATCCCGCGTCAAGCACCGGCCCCGTTGTGCCCAATCATTGTGCCGCGACCTTTCGCGAAGTGGGGAGTCGACCTCATCGGCGAACTACCCACGGCCCCGAGACAATACAAGCATGCGATCGTGGCAATCGACTACCTCACGAAGTGGGTAGAGGCCGAACCGCTGGCAAAGATCACCGAGGCAAACACGACAAACTTCATCTGGAAGAACATTGTGTGCCGCTTCGGGATCCCCGCGTCGATTGTGACCGACAACTGAAAACAGTTCGACAACGCGCGCCTCCGAGAAATGTGCGAACAGTTGGGCATTAGCAAAACTTACTCCTCTCCCTGCCATCCACAGGCTAACGGTCAAGTCTAGGCGGTCAACAAGACGATCAAAGAGAACCTGAAGAAGAAGCTGGAAGAGAGGAAGGGGGCTTGGGCCGACGAGCTTCCCATGGTTTTGTGGGCATACCGAACCACCGCTCGAAACGCGACCGGAGAAACCCCTTTCGCTCTCGCATTTGGCGTCGAGGCCGTGGTACCTGTCGAAACCAAGCTGCCGACCCTGCGCATAGAGGAGTATGAAGAAGCCGCCAACGATGACGCGATCAGGCTCGAGCTGGACCTCATAGGTGAGAAGAGGGCGGACGCGCTCACCCGCCTTGCCACACAAAAGAGGAAGGTCGAGAAGTACTACAACTCCAAGGTCAAGCTGCGAAAGTTCGCCGACGGGAGCCTTGTCCTTAGAAGGGTGTTCCAAAACACCAAAGTGCAAGGCGCGGGAGTTCTGGGTCCCACCTGGGAGGGTCCATACCGTGTGCGCCGAGCCATCCACAACGGCACGTACGAGCTCGAGAACCTGGAAGGACTCGTGTTCACACACCCGTGGAACGCAGAGCACCTACGGCAATACTACCAGTAGAGGAGCCACGTCCCCGACTTGCAATTATTTTCATTTTATTTTCGATTTTTGCAAAGACAATTTTAAATTTCAAGAATGGCCAACGGCCTGGGAATGTAATTTTTATTATTATTTCAACATTATAATCGAATTACATTTCGCTTCGAAACCTTTACCTTATTTTATAACAATTTCTCGTCTCCTCTACAAGTACCCGAGAAACTCGGGGGGCTAACGGATCGTTGGATCGTCACCAGATCATCTGGTCGAGCTCGCCACGTCGTCTGGCCGAGATCGCCACTTCATCTGGTCGAGCTCACTACGTCGTCTGGTCGATCTCGCCACTTCGCCTGGTCGAGCTCGCCACGTCGTCTGGCCGAGCTCGTCACTTCGTCTGGTCGAGCTCGCCACATCGTCTGGTCGAGCTCGCCACTTCGGCTAAGCCGAGCTCGTCACTTCGTCTGGTCGAGCTCGCCACTTCGTCTGGTCGAGCTCGCCACGTTGTATGGTCGAACTCGCCACTTCGTCTGGCCGAGCTCGCCACGTCGCCTGGTCGAGCTCGCCACTTCGCCTAAGCCGAGCTCGCCACTTCGTCTTGACCGAGTTCGCCACGTCGCCTGGTCGAGCTCGCCACTTCGCCTGGTCGAGCTCGCCACATCGTCTGGC
This sequence comes from Urtica dioica subsp. dioica, assembly GCF_054948205.1. NCBI lineage: Eukaryota > Viridiplantae > Streptophyta > Magnoliopsida > Rosales > Urticaceae > Urtica > Urtica dioica. Next base: position 33,648,468 of record NC_142759.1, on the reverse strand, counting down.
CGAGCTCGTCACTTCGTCTGGTCGAGCTCGCCACATCGTCTGGTTGAGCTCGCCACTTCGGCTAAGCCGACCTCGTCACTTCGTCTGGTCGAGCTCGCCACTTCGTCTGGTCGAGCTCGCCACGTCGTCTGGTCGAGCTCGCCACGTCGCCTGGTCGAGCTCGCCACGTCGCCTAGTCGAGCTCGCCACGTCGCCTGGTCGAGCTCGCCATGTCGCCTGGTCGAGCTCACCACTTCGCCTAAGCCGAGCTCGTCACTTCGTCTTAGCCGAGTTCGCCACTTCGTTTTGTCGAGCTCACCACGTCGTCTGGTCGATCTCGCCACTTCGCCTAAGTCAAGCTTGTCACTTCGTCTAAGTCGAGCTCGTCACTTCGTCTGGTCGAGCTCGCCACATCGTCTTGTCGAGCTCGCCACATCGTCCAGCCGAGCTCGTCGCTTCGTCCAGTCGAGCTCGTCACTTCGTCTCATCGGGCTCGCACAATGACATGTTTTACGCGCAGAAAGGTAGCAAAACATCAACAAGTCGGATCCGCGCACCGGACCTCCGACCCTCGCGCACAATTCCACGCCCCGCACACCGATAGGCAACTGGGCGTCGGTGGGTCACGTCCGCGCACCGGACCGTCGATCCCAGCAGTCAAAACCCAAAACATGACACGCGTACCAACGAGTACCACGCTCACTGGGAACTGCAAGCTCGTCCCGATACGCACGCCAATAGGTAGCGTACTCGCCGGAAGATGAGCGAGACGACCGCCCAGCTCGCACACGCCGATAGGCAACGAGTCACGAATGGATGGCCAAGAGTCGCACCCGCCGGGCGAATCTGGTCTAGCCAGCGTATGCGGGAAGCTGCGCCGCCAAGTGCGGCGATAAGCCGTGCAAACCGGTTACGCCAGGTATGGTAAGCCGGGCTCGCAAGAAACGCACCAGTTGCATCGCGCGAATCGATTACGCTAAGCATAGCAAGTCGAGAAAATAAGACGCATAACATTCAAAAAATCTTTAACTAAAGAAAATAATGTTGTACGAGCAATCCAACAGTAAAAGTATGAGAGTACGACAAACGTCGAACGAAAGAAAAACGTAACAAAAATCCGAGAGAAAACACCGCGTAAGCGCTAAACAGGTGCGCAAAAAATGAAACTGAATTCGACTAGTCTGAGCCGAAGTCTATCTGCTCTTCGTCGTCCTCGGGACGAGGAGCGCCCGACCCGTCGGTAGCCTCTCCGCCGAGTGGACGGTTCGTCGATTGGGCGGCCTCCGCAGGGTCTTGGGGATGCGGGTCGTTCACCTCTGGTTCGTCATCTAACGGAGGGAACATGGTATTAAAAAAGGAAAAGATTGTCCCTCGAGACGCGTTCTCCCTCGCGGTCGCGTCTCGGACTCGCCTGGCCGCTTCGTAACGAGCCGCCTCCAGCACCAAGTCCCAATCGTCCTCCAGGTCCATCTTGGATCGCACGGCATCCTCTTTCTCCTCAGTGATGGTCTGCACCTCCTCCAGCAAAGAATCCTTCTCCCTCTCAGTCTGGACCCGAGAAATCTCGCTCGCCAACAGCCGAGCGTGAACGATCTTCAACTCCTCATCCCAACTCGACAGCGCCGACTAAAGTTTCTTCGTCTCCCCCAGGAAAGTGTCAGCGGCTTGCTCCGCCTTCTCCAGAGACGTCTGTGCCGCCATGCGCTGTGATCTCTCGGCCGCCAACTCCTCGCGGGTCCGCCTCGACTCTTCCTCGAGCGCCTGAAACTCTTGGGCGGTTCGAACCCCCACTAGTGCGGCAACATGGTCGGCCACCGCGCTCTCCATGTCTCTCTTCATGATCTGCATCCTACGGAGCAAGTCCCGGAGGATGCGATCGCTCCGTTCTTGACATGCGAGCATCTGCAAAGGATGATGGTGCACGTATTATCATGGCAAGTACGAGGGTCATGCATAGATCGAACGGATGGGCCATACCTTTCGGGCGTTGCGAACTCCATTTTGGAAATGGTCGATGTCACTTGTTGTCAGCAGACTCTTGAAATCCACCAAAGGGGTCTCAAGAATTCCTTGGGAGCATTGGCCTTGCAGCTCTGCCGCCTCCGCTAGGAGGATCGAGTCCATGCAATCCGGCGCCTCCGACGTATGGGCATGCTTATGACCGGAGGGTGGTCCGAGGGAAGTCGACGACGGCGGTCGCTTGTTAGAACAGATCACCTCGTTCCCCGATCTCGGTGGCGACCCTCAGTGGCAAGCCTCAGCTTGGGGACGAGCCACGGTCGTAACTTCGACGGTAGGTACCACCCTCGGCACTTGCGTGCGCGGTCGATGACGTCGGGTCATGGTATCTGAAAACAAGAAAGAAACGATGGTAAGTTAGAACGCGAACGATAAGCATGAATATAACAAAAGAGAACGCGATGACGCGAAAGCATATGCACGGCCCGTACTCCCCACGTCGAGGGAAGGGGCTGACGAACCCCCCGCCTCGGATTCGGGATCCTCTGTAGCTCCCGCATCGAGGCCAGGGCATGAAGGAACGTCATCACTAGGCACGAACCACCCAGTCCTCACCATTATGTCTAGGGACTCGAAGAGCGTTCCCTGCCGCCTCGATTCCGGGACCTCTCTGATCACCGCGTCGAGCTCGGATCCTTCGATGTTGCCCACGGGTGGGAAGTCGATCGCAGGGCCGAAGATGAGAGGCGCGACCCCGAAAGCTGACTCAGACACCTACACCCAGGGGTATCTATGCTTCGAGTTCACCCTGGTGAGGATGGCGAGGCGCTTTCGATGTGACGCTAGGTAGAAGCCCGACTTCCTGGGCACCCCTCGCACCATCATAAGGTCCTGAATGTGGCACACCGCAACCACTCAATAGAAGGATGGGGACATCTGCGAAGCATGTACCCCTAATCGAACCAGCAACTCCTGGATAACCGGCTGGAAGGGCAGTCTTAGTCCTCCACGGAGACTCGACTCGTGGACCGCGGCATACCCCTTTCGCGGGCGAGTCGGAAGATCGTCGGGTAATGGTCTCAGGATCGACACGGACTCTGGGATGTTGTAACGTTTTCTCATGCTCATGAAGCTAATAATCGAGAGTGAACTCGGGACGTCGACACCCGAGCAATCAAGCTCGCCTCGTATGGCCGACTCTCCGATCGGGAAGGCCGAGGCCCGCGTTTCCTCCCGCACGGTTGAGGAGAGTGTCGATGCGGGAATGACGTGACGGTTCGGCGAATCGCTCGAGCGCTCGGCGTCGGGATCGTCGCTTGGGCAGGGCGAGACCCCCTCATGGCCGCCCTCGCAAGCTGGTCGGTTCCCCTCGGCCTCGGCACGGTCGCCCGGGCGCGCGCCCGATTTCCGGCCGACCGGGCCACCTCAGTCGGGCCGGCTCAGCTCCCGACCGGCCGTGCTCCCTCCAGCGTGCGCGTGCAGCCCAAGGACCCAGCCCGTCTCCTTGCAGGGCGACTCCTCCGTGCGCGGCGGCACAGGCGACCCCCTGCATCCGGCGTGCGCATCCGGCCTGCCGGCCCGACCCGGCTCCTGGTTGGGTAGGCCTTCGGCCCGTGGGCTTTGCCCGGGCGTTCCAGCGCTCACCCCGTGTGCGCCCGGCCTGGCGGTCTGGCCCGGCTCCTGGCCGGTTGGGTTTTCCTCCCGCACGCCTAACCCTGCAATCCGGCCCAATTCCTGGCCGGCTGGGTTCTCGCCACACAAGCCCGGCCCGTTCGAGCCTAGAGTTTCCCCAGGGGCGGGCAAGCCGCCGCCCCCTGGCTGGCGCCGCCAGGCCGGGCTGCCCTCTGCCTAGAGCCGGCCCCTCCATGGGCGACGTCCCCCGGCACCGGCGATTCCCCGGCGGCGCTCGTCTTCACCGGCGCGGCTGGGACCGAGGGGCTCTCCCCCTGGACGCAATCTCCAGGCCACCCGACGGCCTCCCCCGCGTCGGGGCCAACCCAAGAGACGCGGACGCCGGCCGGCGCACCCCTTTCGGCGCCGGTTTCGCCGTGCGCGGCCGCCCTGGGATCGTTCGCTCCGCCCAGGCGATCTTCCTCGCCGACGCGCCAGGTGGGCGCCCAGTCGACCTCACCCGGTCGGGTGGGAGTTTCCTCAGGGTCGGGGTCCACCCAGGTCGCGCCCCCTCGGAACGAGGCATCCTCCCCGGAGCCGTCCTCCTCCGGCGCACCTCCTCCAGCGTCGGCCGCTCCAGGCACGACTGCCTCCGGCACGCGCGCACCCTCCAGGCCACCGGTGGGCGCTAGGACGTTATTCCTCGGCCTAGGTGGGTCTTCCCTGACATCCCCGGTGCCGTCGGCGCCGCTCCGAGCCCAGACACCTCCTCCGGCGCACACGCTGTCTCCGGCGCCCACCTATCGGCGCTGGCCGTCTCCGACACGCGCGCCCTCTCCCTCGCCGGTCAACCACGCTTCAACCAAGGCAAGGTCTTCCCCGGCCATCGTAATGATGCTGCTCGTGCCCGATGAGTGAGGCACGTTAGGACCGCTTGGGAGAGATGAGAATTGAGTCCAAAAAGTTTCCAAATCCACGTGTTGATCCCCAAGCAAATGAAACAAGTCGTCTTTAATGGTCCCACACCCCGATAGGCGGCCAATGGGGTCCATGGGCGCGAATAACAAGACAAGGATGACCGACAAAAAAGAAAATAATAATATTAAAAGGCGTCGGAACATACCTCTTGGCAGCAGGCTACTCCGGTGGGCCGATAACGGTAGAGGCTTCGAGTTTATCACACAAGTTACACTCGATAATAAACTCAGGGGGCTAATGATACCGGTCCGTCCCGGCCCGGTAAGGCAACGATGGCCGTCGTCGCCGTGACCGCCTCAGAGGCGTCCAAGGCCGAGTTAGAGCCGTCCATGGCCTCCATGGCCAGGTCAGAGGCATCCAAGGCCGAGTCAGAGCTGTCCATGGTTTCCATGGCCGGGTCAGAGGCGTCCAAGGCCGAGTCAGAGCCGTCCATGGCCTCCATTGTCGGGTCAGAGGCGTCCAAGGCCGAGTCAGAGCCGTCCATAGCCTCCATGGCCGGGTCAGAGGTGTCCAAGGCCGAGTCAAAGCCGTCCATGGCCGGGTCAGAGCCGTCCATGGCCCCCATGGCCGAGTCAGAGGCATCCATGGCCGGGTCAGGGCGTACATGGCCGGGTCAGAGGCGTCCATGGCCGAGTCAGAGGCAGCCCTCGGCCAAGGGGTTGTTCATAACGCCCCTTGGTCTCTTATAAATACAGGGGTCTCTCCCCTAATCCAGGTAATCCATTCTTGAGTACTGAAACGCTGTCGAACTCGTACCTCGTTCGTTTCTCTCAAGTCTCGGCCTCTAAACACCTAAACCTCCTATATCCACCTCAATCCTACTAATGTTGAGCGTCGGAGAGGTAAACAGAGGCAACCCCTCTGTTTCCCCTGTGTATTTCACACATTCTTTGCTGCTTTTCAGGTACCGAGACGAGGTGAATTCCTACCACAGCCAAAGGACGACTTGAGATATCAAGTCCGACACGCTCGAGTCAAGACGAGACCCCTTGGTCCGGCCTTGGGTCTGACCGTCTGTGACTCCTAAATCGTTGTCCGAAAAACTGCGGCAACAAGTATGTCGAGAACATAAGACATCCCCGGTGACGCACAAAGGCCGTCCCTCGTGACGCACCAAAGCCCGTCCCTCGCAATGCATTGAAAGCCCTTCTACGGCATGCTCGCAAACCTGAGAGCGTTCATCCCGCATCCGCATGAAAGCATAGATTTTGAGTTTCCACTCGACCTACGCTCGATCGGAAACTAGGGGGGCTAATGTTATCGGTCCATCTCGGCCCGGTAGAGCAGCGACGGTTGCGGTAGCGACCACCTCGGGACTCCCTCGACGCATGGCCGACCTTCGGCCTCATGAGCTTGGCCTCCAGCTCTATGGCCGACCTCCGGCCTCATGAGCTCGGCCTCCAGCTCCATGGCTGACCTCCGGCCTCATGAGCTCGGCCTCCAGCTCCATGGCCGACCTCCGGCCTCATGAGCTCGGCCTCCAGCTCCATGGCCGACCTCCGGCCTCATGAGCTCGACCTCCAGCTCCATGGCCGACCTCCAGCCTCATGAGCTCGGCCTCTAGCTCCATGGCTGACCTCTGGCCTCATGAGCTCGGCCTCCAGCTCCATGGCCGACCTCCGGCCTCATGAGCTCTACCTCGGCCTCACGAACTCGACCTCGGCCTCACGAGCTCGACCTCGACCAAAGGCCGAGCTCGGCTATCCTCGGCCAATGGCCGAGCCTGGCTATCCTCGGCCATCAGCCATCCTCGGCCAATGGCCGAGCCTGGCTATCCTCGGCCATCGGGCATCCTCGGCCAATGGCCGAGCCTATGCTATCCTCGGCCATTGGCCGGCCCTACAGCCAGCCTCGGCCAATGGCCGGCTGAAATAGCCTCGGCCATTGGCCGGCCCTAGAGCCAGCCTCGGCCAATGGCTGGCTCAGATAGCCTCGGCCAATGGCCGGCTCAAATAGCCTCGGCCATTGGCCGGCTCAAGGGTCAGCCTCGGCCAATGGCCGAGCCAAGGCTACCCTCGGCAAAGGGGTTGAACAAAATGCCCCTTGGTCGCCTATAAGTACCAGGATCCCTCCCCTGGTCCAGGTAATCCATTTTTGAGTCCTGAAACGCTGTCGAATTCATAACTCACTCGTTTCACTCATCTTTGGCTTCTTACCACCTCTAAAACCTCTATACTCCACCTCAATCCCACTAATGTTGAGCGTCGGAGAGGTAAACAGAGGAACCCCCTCTGTTTTCCCTTCTTAGCTCACGGTTCTCTCATCTTTTTCAGGTATGCCGGCGAGCTCAAACACCATTGACAGCTAAGGGAAGACATGGGATACCAAGTCCGACACGCTCGAGTCAAGGCGAGACCACTTGGTCCGGCCTTGGAACTAAGCGCCTGTGACTCCTAAATCGTTGTCCGAAAAACGGCGACAACAGAACCCATTTGTGCTTGTCGATAGTAAGGACTATGTCGAGGTTACGTTTCCAGTCGACGTAATTGTCGCCTTTGAGTTTATTCGAGGAAAGAATGGTTGAGAGAGGGTTGAGAGACATATTGCCTATAAAAGTTGAAACAAGTTTATGATTAGTCTTTGGTTTAGGATTTAAGTTTGTTTAAGACTTGATAAAATCCAAAGGTGTTATAAACCAAACGATAATTTACTCCCTCAAGAGAAGGCCGCAAAAAATCTCCATTTATAAGTAAATGACACATCATTAATGCTTAGCCAAGACGTCAATACATCAATTTTGACTAGCCACCTTTTAAATTGGTTTGATCACTCACATCCTTTCGCAGAGCCTCAAGGGAGGATTACTAGGGATTAAGCCTAAGTGTGCAACCAATCACTTAGTCCAAAAGGTTAACTTTGAAAAACAATCCCCCAAGGGGAGGCCTTGTCATCATAGTCTCACTCTCGGACGTAGCTCATTGAGCAATGATCGAAGCAAAAACGCCTTGGAGTACTCCCATTTAAGAGAGGGTCGCAAGAGCGGCTCTTAGTCCCACGTTAATTGCTTCTTTCATTAGTGTTGGGGATCGTGGGTTACAAATGTTGTCGCAGTTTTTCGGACGACGATTTAGGAGTCAAAGGCGGTTAGACCCATGGCCGGACCAAGTGGTCTCGTCTTGACTCGAGCGTGTCAGACTTGATATCTCAAGTCGTCCCTTAGCTGTTGGTGATGTCTATTTCGTCCAGGCACCTGAAAAGCAAGCAGGAAGGTGTGAACTATATAGGGAAAACAGGGGGGTTGCCCCTGTTTGTTGGAATTGATCTAGGGTTTAAGAAAAAGATTAAACGCTTCGGGAAGCGGCGGAATTTTAAAAAATTTCTTTTCAAGTAAAAACAGTTTTTACTAACCTAGACAAAGAGCAAGTACATGTAATTAAAAACTAATATGAGCTAAGAAGTTTACTAACCTTTCTTGAAGCTTGATCTTTGAGAAGCTCTTAGAAAGTTGCAACGCTCGTCTCCCCTCGCAGCACGTCTCTCTTCCTTTCCTCGGCACCTCGAGCAACCACGAAAGTTTCTATCACTAAATCACTCAAAATAAAGGAATTAGTGAGTGGGCACTTTTAAATACTACGACTTAAGAACGAGTCTTGAAGTCGCAGAGCTAAACACTAGGTCGAGTGAGGACCTAGGTGCCAAAACAAGAAAAATCGAAAATAAACTAGAGAGAGAGAGAGAGGAGTTTCGGCCACCACAAGGTCTAGAGAGAGAAGCTCTCAATCTCTAACTTATGTGGAATGAATAGAATGAGAGGAATGAGGGTCCTATTTATAGGAGAAGGGTTGGCCTTAGAAAGAAGTAGTTTCCTCTTATTTTCCAAGCCTTTATGAGCAATCTTTATTGCCCATTCCCATCCAAGTCACACGGCCAACATGTGCCTTAATGACACCTTGGATTTGTTTCCTCTTTTATTCCTTGCTCTCTCTAAGCTTGTTTGGCCGAAATCCCTTATGCTTCTTAGAGGAAATTTGTTTCCTCTTTTTCTTTTGGCAAGTATCTTCATACATTAATGCACAAAAGGAACTCTCTTTCTCTTTTGGTAGTGGGCACCTATTATGCTCTAGAAAGGCCTTCTAGAACCGTAATAATTTGTTCATGACAACATGAAAAAGGCCCATTAAGAATTTTCAATAAAATTCTTATGAAATGAAATTAATTCACAAGGCCCAACGATCAAGTCATGGCCGAGTGACATTAAGTCATCAAATGAACTTGTCAAAAAATTTATTGACATTCATTTCATCCTTTGTCTCTAAAGACAAAAATACCCTTTTAACTATTTTCGTTCTTCTTGTGACTTAGCTTCCAGTTTAACTATTCCTATCGATGTGATTCGTGACAGTGACCTCATGGACCCAAATGAACAAAGCTTGAGCTAAACACTTGGACTCAAAAGTTCACAAACCTTTTCCACGTTTAGCTTAATGCCAACTGACTCCACTAAAGAGCTGACACTGAAAATCTCTCGGTTCAAATGAATTTATTTTCTACTCAAGAATCCAACCTAATTATGATGAGCGGATCCACTGAATATTATCTATGTTTACCCTTCATGAATGTCATCAGCTAGTCGGGATTTACTAAATTACCATTTTACCCTTCTAGCTGTTATTTCCTCAACTCCTTTGTCGCTTGTGAATAAGTTAGAAACAATGTATTGACGAGGAGCTAACAAGTGACATTGTTTCATCCAAAAGAGTCAGGACTCAATTTGGACACTGGCCAGTTCATTTATTCACACTCCAAGGAACAAAGCATGAGGTGACATACATTGCATTTCAGCAATCTTGTACATGAATTCAATATCTATGAGAACTTCACAAAGTTACTCATGACATTCTCACAACATAGTACTTCACCAATAGGCCCTGTTCGGAATCACATAGTGAGTCCGAACTCTGACTTTCTCAAATGAGAATACTAAGGTGTGAAATGACATGTCTCATTTCAGGATTAAGGTAAGCATGATGCAATTCATACATAGTGACTTCGAGACATAAGAGGTTAAATGGTTTGTTCTTATCTTGTCTCTAGAAGTGCACTGGTCAATTCAGTACCTTCGGAAGATACCTAGAAGAACTGTAAAGTCTCCAACTCTCAATGCCTCATAACCAGACATCATAGATTCTTCTAACAATCATACTGAGGTCAATAGTCCTTTGACCCTTAGATTGCGAATATATCGTTTTAAGCAAACTACGAAGAGTTTGTTCATGCAAATCTACATTTGTCTCTTCGTAAGTTGTTAAGTTTGTTTATGGACTAAAAGACTAAGGTTTTATCACAAAGCTTCAAACAAACAAACAAAGAATGAATGAACGTTTCAACTTTATTAATGAATAAGCAATTACAAGCAAGAGTCTTCGTAAGACTATATGACGTCAAATGTACATAAATAGACACTACTACTCTTCTTGTGGGCACCATTGACAACAAACTCCCACTTGACTCAAAGAAGATGTGAGTAGTCCTTTATGCCTAATCCCTCTCGATGTTGGTCGAAGACCATGTTCGCTAGGGCCTTGGCGACAACCCCACTATTATCACAATAAAGGGTCATGGTCTCGTCGATGTTTGGAACAACTTCCAAATACTTAAGGAATTTTCTAAGCCATACAGCCTCTTTGGATGCTTCACAAGTAGCCACATATTCTGCTTCCATTGTGGAGTCAGCAATGCAAGATTGCTTAGTACTCCTCCACACGACAGCTCCACCAATAAGGATGAACACAGATCCCGAAGTGGATTTCCTGGAATCCTTATCCACTTGAAAATCGGAGTCGGTATATCCTGTCATAGTCAGGTCAGTACCTGAGTATGTAAGCATCAAGTTCCTAGTTCTTCTAAGATAATTAAGAACATGCTTAACAGCAATCCAGTGCCCGGGTCTAGGGTTGGATTGGAAACGACTAACTACGCCAACGGCGAAACAGATGTCAGGTCTAGTGCAAAGCATAGCATACATGAGGCTTCCTACGGCAGAGGCGTAAGGAATTTTCCTCATGTCTTCAATCTCTTGTGCAGTCTTTGGAGACTGGTCCTTAGAGAGTGAAACTCCATGCCTAAAGGGTGTTTGACCCCTCTTGCAGTCTTGCATCGAGAAGAGATCCATCACCTTATCAATATAAGATGCTTGAGAGAGCGACAGGGTCCGGTTTTTCCTATCTCGAAAGATTTGGATTCCCAGAATGTACGCGGCTTCTCCTAGATCTTTCATGTCGAATTGCTTTGCTAGCCAGACCTTAACCTCAGATAACTTACCCACGTCATTACCAATGAGAAGTAGATCATCGACATATAGTACCAGAAACACAACTTTACCTTCGTGTATTAACTTGTAAACACAAGGCTCATCTATTGACTGTTCAAAGCCGAAGCTCTTTACAGTTTCATCGAATCTAATATTCCATGACCTAGATGCTTGCTTTAATCCATAAATGGATTTAAGCAACTCACAAACCTTGGTCTCTTGACCTTTATCCACGAAACCGTCTGGTTGAGCCATGTAAATGCGCTCGTCAAGATTGCCATTCAGAAAGGCTGTCTTGACATCCATTTGACAGATCTCATAGTCGAGAGCTGCAGCTATGGATAGGAGTATGCGGATGGATTTAAGCATCGCGACTGGCGAGAAGGTTTCTTCATAGTCAATCCCTTCTTGTTGGGTATAACCCTTCGCCACAAGTCGTGCTTTGAACGTCTCGACGTTCCCATCAGGACCCTTTTTCTTCTTGTATATCCACTTACACCCTACGGGTTTAATCCCTTCAGGAAGGTCTACAAGTTTCCAGACATTGTTGACATACATCGAGTGCATTTCAACTTTCATGGCGTCAAGCCAAAGGTTTGATTCAGAACAAGCCATCGCTTGGCTATAGGAAATAGGGTCATCCATGTCGGAGACGGCTACAAGAGAGTCTCCATAAGACATGTACCTGTCAGGCGTTTGAGTAGCCCTCCCACTACGTCTAAGTACTACTTGACGAGATTCTGATGAGTTAAGTTGTGTTTCAGTTGGGGTAAGAACAGTTATTACGGATGAGGTAGAAGCTTCCTCACCCAACTTTTCTTCAAGCACAATTTTACTTCTAGGTTTTGCATCCTTCATAAAGTCCTCCTCAAGGAAACGAGCAATCGTGCTAACGAAAGTCTTATCGTCCTCGGGACTATTGAAAATGAAACCTTTGGTTTCCTTTGGATATCCCACAAACAGGCACAATTCTGACCTACTAGCCAACTTGCTAGTCTTTTGCCTCAGCACATGTGCAGGGCAACCCCAAATTCGGATGTGGCCCAAACTTACTTTACGGCCAGTCCATCTTTCATAAGGAGTTCCAGGAACCGTTTTAGACAGAACTTGGTTCAGAATGTAAGCGGTTGTTTCGAGGGCATATCCCCAAAAGGAAAGAGGGAGTGATGAGTAACTCATCATTGATCTAACCATCTCCATAAGAGTTCGGTTTCTTCTCTCTGACACTCTGTTTTGTTGAGGTGTGCCAGGTGCGGTAAGCTGAGAAGCGATACCTTCGTCTTTAAGAAAGTCATCGAACTCTCCAGACATATACTCACCACCTCGATCAGATCGAAGGGTTTTGATCACTTTGCCAGTTTGCTTTTCCACTAAAGCCCTAAAGACCTTAAATACGTTAAAGGTCTCGGATTTGTGTTTGAGCAAGTAGACAAACCCATATCATGAGTAATCATCGGTGAAGGTAACGAAGTATTCGTATCCTCCACGTGCCTGTTGGCTGAGCGGACCACATACATCAGAATGTACTAGTTCCAGCAACTCAGTGGCTCTTCGACCCTTATCGGAGAAAGGTCGCTTAGTCATTTTTCCTTCTATGCAGGATTCACAAGTAGGTAGTGAACCTATTGCAGAGTCTTGGAGCGGACCATCCCTCACAAGTCTCTTAATCCTATCTAGACTGATATGACCAAGTCTCAAGTGCCAGAGGTATGTTGATTTTGTTAGATCGGAGGATTCAGAAAGTTTGATCCTCTTTGGCTCCCTAATTAGATCGTCATCTATTTCGGTGTCTAAAAGAGAAGGTTGAGTGGGATAGATGTAAAAAAGACCATTCTTCATACATGCATCAGTGACAAAAGAATAAGAAAAAGAAATACGAATTCCATTCTTTATAAACTTTAAATAATAATCTTGCTCGAAAAGTTGAGCAACAGATACTAGGTTTTTCCCAAAGGAAGGAACATAATAAACATTATTCAAATTTAAAGTTCGATCTTCAAAAGATAGCGTCACGGATCCCACAGCCTTCGCAGACACCACGCTCTCATCACCCCACTTGAAGCAGAAGTCGCCATCCTCTAAGCTTTTGCTTTTCCTAAAACCAGTCAAGGAGCAGCAAATATGGTTAGTAGCAGCGGAGTCAATAATCCACGATGATACATTATCAGCTACTAAACAGGCTTCAGTAACAAGTACAATACATTTTTCTTTGGTTTTGAGGTAGGCAGGACAGTTCCTACGCCAGTGACCAGGCTCGTTGCAGTGGTGGCACTTGTCGTTAGACTTATCCACCTTCGGAGCCTTTGGCGCCTTCTTCTTCGTGTGAACCTTAGGTTGGTTCTTCTTCTCGGCATTGCGAGGTCTCTTCTTAGATCCAGAGGTGGAGGCAGTAGCATGTACTTCTCCTTGAGCCCTCTTTTTCTTAGTGAGTGCCTCAGCGGTTTGAAGTTCCTTCATGAGCTTGGTAACAGTGTACTCCAGCTTGTTCATGGAATAATTCAACTTGAAGGTATCAAAGGTTTCGGGGAGAGTTTCCAAGATCATATCTATTTTAGTCTCCCCATCAATCTCAGATCCAAGAATCTCCATCTCGTTGAGATAGCTAATGATCAGCATCATATGATCTCTAACGGGAGTTCCAGCCTTCATACGACAGTTCATGAATTGTCGGACCGCTTGTTGCCTAGCTTGACGTCCTTGCCCTCCAAATATCTCATGGAGATTGTAGAGCATATCGGTGGCAGTTTCATAATCACGATGTTGTTGTTGCAACACATTGTTCATCGATGCCAAAATATAGCATCTCGCAATCTCATCGGATCGAAGCCAGGCCGCCAGGGCGTCTTTCTCCTCTTGCGTCGAATCTTCATTCGTTTGAGGACAAGGGGTGGTGAGAACCCATTTGTGCTCGTCGACAGTAAGGACTATGTCGAGGTTATGTTTCCAGTCAATGTAATTGTCGCCTTCGAGTTTATTCGAGGAAAGAATTGTAGAGAGAGGGTTGAGAGACATATTGCCTATAAAAGTTGAAACAAGTTTATGATTAGTCTTTGGTTTAGGATTTAAGTTTTATTAAGACTTTTGTAAAATCCAAAGGTGTTATAAACCAAACGATAATTTACTCCCTCAAGAGAAGGCCGCAAAAAATCTCCTTTTATAATAAATGACACATCATTAATGCTAAGCCAAGATGTCAATACATCTATTTTGACTAGCCACCTTTTAAATTGGTTTGATCACTCACATCCTTTCGCAGAGCCTCGAGGGAGGATACTAGGGATTGAGCCTAAGCGTGCAACCAACCACTTAGTCCAAAAGATCAGCTTTGAAAAACAATCCCCCAAGGGGAGGCCTTGCCATCATTGCATCACTCTCGGACGTAGCTCATTGAGCAATGATCGAAGCAATAACGCCTTGGAGTACTCACATTTAAGTGAGGGTCGCAAGAGCGGCTCTTAGTCCCACGTTATTGCATCTTTCACTAGTGTTGGGGATCGCGGGTTACAAACAACAAATATAACCCTCCCACTTAGTTTTTGGAGTTGGTTCATCGACTCTTATAATTTCCGAAACAAATTTCCTAGTTAGAGAGCGACAGAGCGGACAACTAGAAGAGAATCCTAGATCGACATGTTTAGAGCAGTATTAGTGCATAAAGGCACAAGGTACATACTCGATCTTTTCCTATTTTCTATTTCGGGAAAGTGCGTGAGGGAAGTGTGAACTTCAACTCACTCGAACACTTGAAAGTTTGAGATTACACATCTTTTTATTTTTCGGCTTGTCTACAAAGAGACCTCCCACTCAAATTTTCAAGAGCATAAAGATTTTGAACATATGTGATATAGATATATTTTTGAAAACATTTTGAAAATTTATTTGATTTGGATGACAAAATATTTTCAAGTTTGAAAATGAAAACGGTTTTTCAAAATTCAAACTAGTTTTGTAAAAATTCAATTTCAATTAATCTTTCAAAAAACAAAACTTTTAATCTTACACATCATGTTTATAATCATATGAAAAACATGTTTGCTCAAGAAAGTTTTCTCATTAGAGTTCTATAACTCATGGTAGTGGGGTTTGAAAATCCGGATTTCTAAAAAACTGGAGTTTCAGAAAGCCGCGCACCTCAGAGTAAAATCGCCATATCTGGCGGCTCCGATGTTCTTTTCAGCCGAAACTGGTGGCATTGGACAGAGGACAGACAGAGCTTTAATTTGATTTAAGAATCATTAAATTTCGATTTTTGAGCAGAGATTTATGCCACTTTTAATGCGAGTTTACTCCAGCTCGAAGAAAAAGAAATAAATTAAAGCTTGGTCCTACTTAGGTGCGAAAAAGAATCAAGTGTAACGGAACGTTTTAAGATGTCGTTAAAAGCTTTTATTTGTGTTTTATTAGCAGGGTAATAACATAGAATAAAAGAAATAACAACAAGCATAAAACGAATACGGTAAATGAAAGAAACTAGAAAGACAAAGTAACTAGTCACAAAATTTACCAAAATTTCTCAAACCTTTAAAACACGTTTTTCAATATAAAAAATTAAAAACTTTTAGAACTGATTCTAATGTGTTTTAAAAACATCCCAAAATCATAGAAAATCAACATGCTTTTTAATTTAAAGACATGAGCAATAAATTAAAAAAAAAATCTAAGATAACAATTCTAACTTGTCACAAAATTAGTAAACTTTCGAAAACGATTTTCAAGCTCATAATTTTAAAAACATGTACATGCTAATCTTTGACCATAGCTCTGATACCATTTGTTGGAATCGATCTAGGGTTTGAGAAAATAATTAACGCTTCGGTAAGCGGCGGAATTTTAAAAATTTTCTTTTACAAGTAAAACAGTTTTTACTAACCTAGACAAGTGCAAGTACATGTAATTAAAAACCAATATGAGCTAGAAGTTTACTAACCTTTCTTGAAGCTTGAACTTTGAAGAAGCTTGTGGAAAGTTTGCAACGCTCGTCTCCCCTCGCAGCACGTCTCTCTTTCTTTCCTCGGCACCTCGAGCAACCACGAAAGTTTCTATCACTAAATCACTCGAAAAGAAGGAATCAGTGAGTGGGCACTTTTAAACACTACGACTTAAGAACAAGTCTCGAAGTCGCAGAGCTAAACACTAGGTCGAGTGAGGACCTAGACGCCAAGACAAGAAAAAATCGAAAATAAACTAGAGAGAGAGAGAGAGAATTTTCGGCCAAGTTCTAGAGAGAGAGTCTCTCAATCTCTTAAACTTAGGATGAATGAAATGTGAGGAAATGAGGCTCCTATTTATAGGAGAGGTCTCACCTTCAATAAGGTAGTTTCCTCTTCTATAGAATATCACATATTCATGAGCAATTTCCTCTTTTTTCCCTTTGAGACACTCGGCCAACTCAAGGCTTCTAGAAGCCTTGATTTGTTTCCTATTTTGTTCAAGGCCTTGCCTTGTCTCTCACTTGGCCGATTCCCACTTTCCTCTTGGAGGAAATTTGTTTCCTCTTTTTCTTTTGGCAAGTATCTAAATACATTAATGCACAAAATAAACTCTCTTTCTCTTAGGTATTTGGGCGCCCATTCTCATCTAGAAGGAGCTTCTAGAAGCTTCTTCATTTGTTCATGACGACATGATAAAAGCCCATTAAGAATTTTCAATAAAATTCTTATCAAATGAAATTAATTCACAAGGCCCAATAATCAAGTTATGGCCGAGTGACATTAAGTCATCAAATGAACTTGTCAAAAAATTTATTGACATTCATTCCATCATATGTCTCAAAAGACAAAAATACCCTTTTGACTATTTTCGTTCTTGTTTTGACTTAGCTTCCAGTTTAACTATTCCTATCGATGTGATTCGTGACAGTGACCTCATGGACCCAAATGAACAAAGCTTGAGCTAAAAACTTGGACTCAAAAGTTCACAAACCTTTTCCTAGTTTAGCTTAATGCCAACTGACTCCACTAAAGAGCTGACACTGAAAATCTCTCGGTTCAAATGAATTTATTTTCTACTCAAGAATTCGACCTAATTATGATGAGCGGATCCACTGAATATTATCTATGTTTACCCTTCATGAATGTCATCAGCTAGTCGGGATTTACTAAATTACCATTTTATCCTTCTAGCTGTTATTTCCTCATCTCCTTTGTCGCTTGTGAATAAGTTAGAAACAATGTATTGACGAGGAGCTAACAAGTCTTATTGTTTCATCCAAAAGAGTCAGGACTCAATTTGGATACTGGCCAGTTCATTTATTCACACTCCAAGGAACAAAGCATGAGGTGACATACATTGCATTTCAGCAATCTTGTACATGAATTCCATATCTATGAGAACTTCACAAAGTTACTCATGACAGACTCACAACTTAGTACTTCACCAATAGGCCTTGTTCGGAATCACGTAGTGAGTCCGAACTTTGACTTTCTCAAATGAGAATACTAAGGTGTGAAATGGCATGTCTCATTTCAGGATTAAGGTAAGCATGATGCAATTCATACATAGTGACTTCGAGACATAAGAGTTTAAATGGTTTGTTCTTATATTGTCTCTAGAAGTGCACTGGTCAATTCAGTACCTTCGGAAGATACCTAGAAGAACTATAGAGTCCCCAACTCTCAATGCCTCATAACCAGACATCATAGATTCTTCTAACAATCATACTGAGGTCAATAGTCCTTTGACCCTAAGATTGCGAATATATTGTTTTAAGCAAACTACGAAGAGTTTGTTCATGCAAATCTACATTTGTCTCTTCGTAAGTTGTTAAGTTTGTTTATGGACTAAAAGACTAAGGTTTTATCATAAAGCTTCAAACAAAGAAAGAATGAATGAACGTTTCAACTTTATTAATGAATAGATAGGCAATTACAAGCAAGAGTCTTCATGAGACTTTATTACATCAAATGTACAAAATAAAGACTACAACTCTTCTTGTGGGCACCATTGACAACAGCTGGAGGCCGGCTCTGGGTCGTCCATGGAGCCGGAGGCCAACCCTGGGTCGTCCATGGAGCCGGAGGCCGACCCTGGGTCTTCCATGGAGCCGGAGGCCGACCCTGGGTCATCCATGGAGTCGAAGGCCGGCCCTGGGTCGGCCATGGAGCCAAAGGCCGAGCTCATGAGGCCGAGGTCGACCTCATGAGGCCGAGGTCGAGCTCATGAGGCCGAGGTCGTGCTCATGAGGCCGAGGTCGAGCTCATAAGGCCGAGTGGAGGTCGAGCTCGTGAGGCCGAGTGGAGGTCGAGCTCGTGAGGCCGAGGTCGAGCTCGTGAGGCCGAGTGGAGGTCGAGCCCGTGAGGCCGAGCTCGTGAGGCCGCGGTCGTGCATGTGAGGCGGAGGTCGTGCTCATGAGGCCGAGGTCGAGCTCGTGAGGCCGAGTGGAGGCCGAGCTCGTGAGGCCGAGGTCGAGCTCGTGAGGCCGAGGTCGTGCTCATGAGGCCGAGGTCGAGCTCATGAGGCCGAGGTCGAGCTCGTGGGGCCGAGTGGAGGTCGAGCTCGTGGGGACGAGTGGAGGCGGAGCTCATGAGGCCGAGGATAGCCAAGCTCGGCCGTTGGCCGAGGCTATCGGGCCGCTGGCCGAGGATAGCCAAGCTTGGCCATTGGCCGAGGCTTTTGGGCCGAGGGCCGAGGATAGCCAGGCTCGGCCATTGGTTTGGGCTGGCCCCCTGGTTGGGTCAGGGGTTTGCCGTTCAAGACCTCACACCAGTCACGCGGGTCGAAGAGATGCCTTGTCCTCGTCGGCCCTATACGGGCCGACAACAACAAACAACAAGTATAACCCTCCCACTTAGTTTTTGGAGTTGGTACAACAGTTTTCCTATTTATAGAGCGATAGAGCGGACAACTAGAAGAGAATCCTAGATATTCATGTTCAAAGCAGTATTAGTGCATAAAGGCACAAGGTACATACTCGATTTTTTCCTATTTTCTATTTCGGGAAAGTGCATGACGGAAGTGCGAACTTCAACTCACTCGAACACTTGAAAGTTTGAGATTACACATCTTTTTATTTTTCGGCTTGTCTACAAAGAGACCTCCCACTCAAAATTTCAAGAGCATATAGATTTTGAACATATGTGATATAGATATAGTTTTGAAATCATTTTGAAAATTTATTTGATTTGGATGACAAAATATTTTTCAAGTTTGAAAGTGAAAACGGTTTTTCAAAATTCAAACTAGTTTTGTAAAAATTCAATTTCAATTAAACTTTCAAAAATCAAAACATTTTAATCTTACACAACATGTTTATAATCTTATGAAAAATATTTTTGCTCAAGAAATTTTTCTCATTAGAGTTCTATAACTCATTGTAGTGGGGCTGAAAATCCGGAATTCTAAAAAACTGGACTTTCGGAACAGCCGCGCACCTTGGAGTAAAATCACCATAACTGGCGGCTCCGATGTCCTTTTGACCGGAAACCGGTAGCATTGGATAGAGGACAGACAGAGCTTTAATTTTATTTAAGAATCATTAAATTTCGATTTCTGAGCAGAGAGTTATGCCACTTGTACTGCGGGTTCTACTCCAGCTCGAAGAAAAAGAAATAATTTAAGCTTGGTCCTTTTTAGGTGCGAAAAAGAACCGAGTGTAACGGAACGCTTTAGGAGGTTGTTAAAGCTTTTATTTTTGTTTTATTAGCAAGGTAATAACATGGTATAAAAGAAATAACAACATGCATAAAACGATTCAAGTAAATAAAAGAAACTAGTAAGACAAGAAAACTAGTAATAACAAAATGCTCTGATACCATTTGTTGGAATTGATCTAGGGTTTAAGAAAAGGTTTAACGCTTCGTTAAGCGGCGGAATTTTAAAAAATTTCTTTTCAAGTAAAAACATTTTAAAAAATTTCTTTTCAAGTAAAAACAGTTTTAACTAACCTAGACAAAGAGCAAGTACAATAAATAAAACTAATACGAGCTTAATAAATTTACTAACCTCTTTAGAAGATTGAACGTTGATGAGCCTTCGGAAGGTTGAAAACGTTCGTCTCCCTCCCAGCACGTCTCTCTTTCTTTCCTCGGCAACTCGAGCAACCACGAAAGTTTCTATCACTAAATCACTCGAAATAAAAGGAATCAGTGAGTGGGCACTTTTAAACACTACGACTTAAGAACGAGTCTTGAAGTCGCAGAGCTAAACTCTAGGTCAAATGAGGACCTAGGTGCCAAAACAATAAAACGAAATTGACTAGAGAGAGACAGGAGAGGGGCGGCCACAAGGTCTAGAGAGAGAGGCTCTCAATCTCTAACTTATGTGGAATGAGAAAAATGAGAAGAATGAGGCTCCTATTTATAGGAGAGGTCATACCTTCAATAAGGTAGTTTCCTCTTCTATAGAATATTACATATTCATAAGCTAATTTCCTCTTTTCCTCTATGACATATTCGGCCAAGGCAAGCCTTCTAGAAGGCTTGGATTTGTTTCCTTTTTTGTTCCTTGCCTTGCCTTGTCTCTCTCTTGGGCGCCTACCTCATTTCCTTTTAGGGGAAATTTGTTTCCTATTTTTCTTTGGGCAAGTTTCTTCATACATTTATGCACAAAATATTCTCTCTTTCTCTTGGGTATGTTGGGCACCTATCTCAATCTAGAAAGGCCCATTAAGAATTTTCAACAAAATGGGCAACATGAAAAATGCCCATTAAGAATTTTCAATAAAATTCTTATGAAATAAAATTAATCCACAAGGCCCAATAAGACTAATATTGGCCGAGTGAAACATGTCATTAAATGACCTTGTCAAAAAATTTATTGACATTCATTTCATCCTATGTCTCAAAAGACAAAAATACCCTTTTGACAATTTTCGTTCTTGTTTTGACTTAGCTTCCAGTTTAACTATTCCTAATCGATGTGATTCGTGACAGTGACCTCATGGATCCAAATGAACAAAGCTTGAGCTAAAATACTTGGACTCAAAAGTTCACAAACCTTTTCCAAGTTTAGCTTAATGTCAACTGACTCCACTAAAGAGTTGACACTGAAAATCTCTAGGTTCAAATGAATTTATTTTCTACTCAAGAATTCAACCTAATTATGATGAGCGGATCCACTGAATATTATCTATGTTTACCCTTCATGAATGTCATCAGCTAGTCGGGATTTCCTAAATTACCATTTTACCCTTCTAGCCGTTATTTCCTCAACTCCTTTGTCGCTTGTGAATAAGTTAGAAACAATGTATTGACGAGGAGCTAACAAGTCACATTGTTTCATCCAAAAGAGTCAAGACTCAATTTGAACACTGGCCAGTTCATTTATTCACACTCCAAGGAACAAAGCATGATGTGAAATACATTGCATTTCAGCAATCTTGTACATGAATTCCATATCTATGAGAACTTCACAAAGTTACTCATGACATTCTCACTACTTAGTACTTCACCAATAGGCCTTGTTCGGAATCACATAGTGAGTTCGAACTCTGACTTTCTCAAATTGGAATACTAAGGTGTGAAATGACATGTCTCATATAAGGATTAAGGTAAGCACGATGCAATTCACACGTTGTGACTTCGAGACATAAGAGGTTAAATTGTTTGTTCTTATCTTGTCTCTAGAAGTGCACTGGTCAATTCAGTACCTTCGGAAGATACCTAGAAGAACTATAGAGTCTCCAACTCTCAATGCCTCATAACAAGACATCATAGATTCTTCTAACAATCATACTAGGGTCAATAGTCCTTTGACCCTTAGATTGCGAATATATCGTTATAAGCAAACTACGAAGAGTTTGTTCATGCAAATCTACATTTGTCTCTTCGTAAGTTGTTTAGTTTCTTTATGGACTAAAGACTAATGTTTTATCATAAAGCTTCAAACATACACGGAAGAATGAATGAACGCTTCAACTTTTTATTAATGAATAAGAAATTACAAGCCAGAGTCTTCATGAGACTTTATTACATCAAATATACAATATAAAGATTACAACTCTACTTGTGGGCACCATTGACAACACCCGAACCTTAAAGAATTGTGGTGTCGATGATACCAAAATGAAATGAACCCTGACGGACTATGAGGGCCAGGGGGATGGCGCTGAGTACTCATTTATCGGGAAGTCGACCAAGAGTCGCACCCGATCTTGATGCTAGGTTATGAAAACCTGAAGAATGCACCTTGACGGGCTATGAGGGCATGGGGGTTGCGCCAACGTAGAATGAAGTTAGTACCATATGTGGATCCTGTTGTCGGCCCGTTCCCGGTCGAAAGCGCCCGCGTGCGCCCGCGGGGTCCCGTTGTCGAGAGGCCAAAGACCGGCCTCATGAGCTCGACCTCGGCCTCATGAGCTCGACCTCGGCCTCGGCCTCACGAGCTCGACCTCGGCCTCCTAAGCTCGACCTCGGCCTAACGAGCTCGACCTCGGCCTCACGAGTTCGACCTCGGCCTCATAAGCTCGACCTCGGCCTCATAAACTCGACCTCGGCCTCACGAGCTCGACCTCGGCCTCATAAGCTCGACCTCGGCCTCACGAGCTCGACCTCGGCCTCACGAGCTCGATCTCGGCCTCACGAGCTCGACCTCGGCTTCACGAGCTCGACCTCGGCCTCACGAGCTCGACCTCGGCGTCACGAGCTCGACCTCGGCCTCACGAGCTCGACCTCGGCCTCATAAGCTCGACCTCGGCCTCACGAGCTCGACCTCGGCCTCACGAGCTGGACCTCGGCCTCACGACCTCGACCTCGGCCTCACGACCTCGACCTCGGCCTCACGAGCTCGACCTCGGCCTCACGAGCTCGACCTCGGCCTCACGAGCTTGACCTCGGCGTCACGAGTTCGATCTCGGCCTCACGAGCTCGACCTCGGCCTCATGAGCTCGGCTATCCTCGGGCCAATGGCCGAGCCTGGCTATCCTCGGCCATCGGCCATCCTCGGCCAATGGACGAGCCTTGCTATCCTCAGCCATCGGTCATCCTCGGCCAATGGCCGAGCCTAGGCTATCCTTGGCGATCGGTCATCCTCGGCCAATGGCCGAGCCTGGCTATCCTGGGCCATCGGCCATCCTCGGCCAATGACCGAGCCTATGCTATCCTCGGCCATCGGCTAGCCCGAGGTTTGCCTCGGCCAATGGGCGAGCCTAATGCTTCACTAGGCCAAGGGGCCCTCCAATGACCCCTTGGTCGCCTATAAATACAAGAGGCCCGCCCTCTTCGAAAGGTAATCCATTCTTTAGTACTGAAACGCTGCCGAACTCGTACCTCGCTCGTTTCTCTCAAGTCTCGGCTTCTAAACACTTAAACCCTCTATATCCACCTCAATCCTACTAATGTTGAGCGTCGGAGAGGTAAACAGAGGAAACCCCTCTGTTTCCCCTTCGTAGTTCACACCTGTTCTTTCTTCCTTTTTAGGTGCTTGGACGTGATAGGTACCACCTACAGCTAAGGGACGGCTTTGGATACCAAGCCCGACACGCTCGAGTCAAGACGAGACCACTTGGTCCAGCCTTGGGTCTAACCGCCTTTGACTCCTAAATCGTTGTTCGAAAAACCGCGACAACATTTTGGCGCTAGAAGGAGGGGACCACCGACCTTAGCGCGCTCTCCCTTCCATTCCACACTCCCGCTACTCTTACGACTCTCGAGAGATGAGTCACCTTCCCACTACCTCCGCCGGCCTCTGAAGCCTCGCTCACCGTCTTGAGGGGCAACCTCGTGATAACGAGAGCCAGCCCCAAGACGCGGCGAACGACCCCGAGGCCGAGCTCTGAGAGGACACGGCCCGCCGGCTTGCGGAGCTCCTTGACCATCCCAGCGTCGATGGCTCGCTCATCGCCAATCTCCTCGGCTACGACGTCGAGGATCGATCCGCCCGAGACGACTCCGACCCCGACTACGAGGGGGAGTCAAGGACCGACGAGGCGACTCCTAGCCTCGTCCAAACACGGCCCGAGAGGTCCAATGGTGCATTGGCCGATCCTTCGCACCTGACACGACGATAGGCGTGGTCACATTCCCGGGGACTCGCCCCCTCGGTTTCAAGAGGCGGCTGGACACGGCCCCAAGCCGAGGAGAGAGCGACTCTGGGCGATGATGGGGCCAATAGCCGAAGCGCTCCAATGGTGCATTGGCCGATCCTTCGCACCCGGCACGACGACATGCACTGTCACATTCCCGGGGACTCGCCCCCTCGGTTTCAAGAGGCGGCTGGACACGACCCCTCGCCGAGGAGAGAGCGACTCTGGAAGATGATGGGGCCGATAGCTGAAGCGCTCGCCGCACAGCCCGACCAAGGCCGAACTCGCCCCGCCACGCACCGAGCGTGGACCTTAGAGAGCGCTTGATGGCGCAGAGAAACTCCCGAGGGGAGGATCTCCGCCAAAGGCTCAACTCTCCCAGGGACGCGCTCCCCGCCGCAACTCTCGGCCAACCTCAGGCCAATATCGTGGACCAAGCGTCCAACGAGCGCCAGTCGGCGACTCCCGTGGCCCCTGCGGTCAGCCCTGCTAACGGGCTTGACATGGTCACGATGATTCAGAGCCTCCAAAACCAAATCATCGAGATTAGGGAGTCGGGGAGACAAAGGCCTTACGAGGGGATCGAGGATTCATACTCTCCCTTCGCCGCTCAAATCCTCGCGCAGCCTTGCGTGGGGAACTTCAAATTGCCGTCCATCCCTCCCTATGATGGACGGACTGACCCAAACTTCCACATCCAACACTACGAGACGTGGATGACAATGCAAGGGCAGACGGACGCCACTCTATGTCAAGCTTTCAGCCTGACCCTCATGGGATCGGGGTTTGAGTGGTTCCGAAGTCTGAGGCCGGGAAGCATCTCGTCGTTCCGAGCCTTACGAGAGGCTTTCCTTGCTCGATTCGCCACCCTTTTGGCACAAAAGAAGTCAAAGACCCACGTCCTCTCCATCCGGCAGGGGAGAGACGAAACGTTGAGAGAATACCTCGCTCGCTTCACCGAGGAGTCTCACAAGGTCCAGGGGTTCGATGACAAGGATGCCATCACGGCAATCACTGATGGAGTTCGCACGAGCGACTTCCTCAAGTCTATCGTCGGAAAAGTCCCGCAAGACATGGCGGAGCTAATGTCGAGGGCCCGCGCGTATATGGGGATCGAGGACTATCTCGATGGCCGCGACGGCCGGAAGTCAGGGGGACAAGGTAGTCGCCGCCGCGATGACCAAGACGAAGATCGTCCCGACCCTCGAAGAAAGAGGAACAAGGGAGGACGGGCCCCTAACGGTCGCCCCCTCCCCGGGCCGAGATCGTCACACGTTGATAGCTTCCGAGCATTATCGACGTTCACCCGTCTGAACACCCCGCAAGAGCGGATCCTAGCTCTGCACCGCGACAAGCTAGGAAGTCCGACTCTTCTCGCAAAGGATCCCGTGAAGAGGGATCGAAACAAGTTCTGTGAGTACCACCAAGATCACCGGCATCTGACGTTCGAGTGTTATCAACTTAGGCGTCAGATCGAGGCCCTGATTCAAGATGGGAAATTAAAAGAGTATGTCCTGAGAACGGTCGGGACGGCCGTGGCGCACGGAGAGCGCCCACGGCAAGAAAGGAAGGGTCCGGCGATGGTGACCGTCACAGACCAAGTGGCAAACCAAGGACCGGAGAGCTCACAACTGCACGTCGTGGGCTCAATCATGGGCGGCCCAGAGTTCGGGGACTCGAGCACGCAAAGGAAGAAGTACGTGCGAGAAGTCTACCAGGGGGAGGTAGCGGACTACATCAACCTCACATGCGAGGCTCCTCCCCCGGCCCCGTTCGAATCTATGTTCTTCAACGGCCAAGAGGCGGCACGAGTTCTCCATCCGCACAACGACGCAATAGTCATCTCGGCCCCGGTCGCCAACAATCTCGTCCGAAGAATCTGTTACCGGTCGTATTCGGGACACCGGAAATTCAAAAACGATTCAAGGCCGACCGGGCTTTGCCGGCCGGAAGCCCAACGGGCCCCTGCCCACCAGGCCCGACCGCCCCGACGCACCCACGGCCCGGCACGGCCGGCGCGTGCGCACCTGTGCCCCCGGCCCTGAGGCCCCCGGCCCAATGGGCCTCAGCGCACCCTATCGCGCCTGGCTCGCGCGCACCCTGCGCCCCGGTCTCCCGGCCCGCGCACACACTCCCGCACACCCCGGCCTCTAGGCCTGCATGCGCCTCGGCGCCCCGGCCGAGCGCCCCTGCTGCCTCAGCCGGGTGTCCCTGCCACCTCGGCCAACTCGGTCGAGCGGCTTCGCCAGCTCGGCCGCCCCGGCCAAGCATCTTCGCCATCTCGGCCGAGCGTCTTTGCCAGCTCGGCCACCTCGGCCGAGCGTCTTCGTCAGCTCGGCCACCTCGGCCGAGCGTCTTTGCCACCTAGGCCGAGCATCATTGCCACCTCGGCCACCTCAGCTGAGCGTCCTTTCCACCTCGGCCGAGCGTCCTTGCCACCACGGCCGAGCGTTCTTGCCACCTCGGCCGGACACGCCCGCTGCCGGGCACGCCGCGCCCGGCCAAGTCCCGCGCCTGGCACGCCCCGCACCCATCCAGGTGACATATCCCGCGCGCCCTGCGCCCTCTTCTGCGTGAGGCCTCGCGCGCCTCGCTCCCGGCCACCCAGTGGGCCTCAAGGGGCCGGCCCGAGGCCTCCCCTCAAATACTATAAATACCCCCCCCCTAGGGGAGGAAAAATGGAGATTGATTTGATACATTTCAAGAACAATACTTCTCTTCTCTTAAGAATTCTTTCGTGCTCTTGTGACATTCCAAAAATGCGCAATCCTCCTCCCTCGCCTCTCAGAAGGTCAAGGACCCCCCTCCACGAGAGGGGGCGCGCTCCTCTTCTGCGACCCGAGCCTCTGCAGTACCTACTGCTCTTCTGCTTCTTGGCCTTTGAGCTAGAACTCCGAGCTACGAGGCAAGCGACCCCTCTAAAGTCTTCACTGGAAGGTACGAGCCCGGTCCCCCTCTAAAGTCTTCACTAGAAGCTACGAGCCCAAGATAGCCTCCGAATACACAAATTGAACTACGTTATGACCTGATCTCGACTAAAGGGTACGTAGGCAGCCAACCTTTGGCACGTTCACACCCCCTAAAACACACCTCAGGGTTTGGAGGGTGCAGCTCGGTCTACGACGAGAGTCACACTCCCTCGCCCCCTCCTCTTCAGGACAGTCGGGATGACCGCATCCTTGAAATGGAGGAGAAAATCCGCCAGCTAAAGATAGCTAATGCAAGGTACCACCGCCAACTGGCGGGCAAGGCACCTGCCCACTGCGTCCCCCACGGGGAATCTGAGGACCTCATGGACGAGGGACATGATTATGACCCCGACTATGAAGGCTTGTGTTGTCGCTGTTTTTCGGACAACGATTTAGGAGCCCCAAACGGTTCGACCCAAGGCCGGACCAAGTGGTCGCGTTCGGGCTCGAGCGTGTCGGGCTTGGTATCCCAAGCCGTCCCTTAGCTATTGGTGGTGTTAATCTCGTCCAGGCACCTGAAAAGCAAGCAGAAAGAGGTGTGAACTACAAAGGGGAAACAGAGGGGGTGCCTCTGTTTACCTCTCCGACGCTCAACATTAGTGGGATTGAGGTGGATAGAGAGGGTTTAAGTGTTTAGAGGATGAGACTTGAGAGAAACGACCGAGGTACGAGTTCGAGAGCGTTTCAGTACTCAAGAATGGATTACATGAACCTGGGGAGGGACCCCAATATGTATAAGCGACCAAGGGGTATTTTGGGCATCCCCTTGGCCGAGGGCCGGCTCTGGGTCGGCCATGGAGGCAATGGCCGGCTCTGGGTAGGCCTTGGAGGCAATGGCCGGCTCTGGGTCGGCTTTGGAGGCAATGGCCGGCTTTGGGTCGGCCATGGAGGCAATGGCCGGCTCTGGGTCGGCCTTGGAGGCAATGGCTGGCTCTGGGTCGGCCATGGAGGCAATGGCCGGCTCTGGGTCGGCCTTGGAGGCAATGGCCGGCTCTGGGTCGGCCATGGAGGCAATGGCCGGCTCTGGGTCGGCCTTGGCGGCAATGGCCGGCTCTGGGTCGGCCTTGGAGGCAATGGCCGGCTCTGGGTCGGCCTTGGAGGCAAGGGGGCCGAGCTGAGGCCGAGCTAAGGAGGCCGAGCTGAGGCCGAGCTGAGGCCAAGCTAAGGAGGCCGAGCTGAGGCCGAGCTAAGGAGGCCGAGCTGAGGACGAGCTGAGGATGAGCTCAGGAGGCCGAGCTGAGGCCGAGCTAAGGAGGCCGAGTTGAGGCCGAGCTAAGGAGGCCGAGCTGAGGCCGAGCTAAGGAGGCCGAGCTGAGGATGAGCTAAGGAGGCCGAGCTGAGGCCGAGCTAAGGAGGCCGAGCTGAGGCCGAGCTGAGGCCGAGCTAAGGAGGCCGAGCTGAGGCCGAGCTAAGGAGGCCGAGCTGAGGCCGAGCTAAAGAGGCCGAGCTGAGGCCGAGCTAAGGCCGAGCTGAGGAGGCCGAGCTGAGGCCGAGCTAAAGAGGCGGAGCTGAGGCCGAGCTAAGGAGGCCGAGCTGAGGACGAGCTGAAGCCGAGCTAAGGAGGCCGAGCTGAGGAGTTGGAGGCCGAGCTCATGAGACCGGAGGTCGGCTAAGGAGCTGGAGGCTGAGCTCATGATATCGGAGGCCGGCCATGGAGCCAGAGGCCGGCCTTTGGTCGGGGGAGTCCCGAGGTGGTCGCTATCGCGGCCGTCACTGCTCTACCGGGCGGAAATGGACCGGTAACATTAGCCCCCCGAGTTTCTGGTCGAGCGTAGGTCGAGTGGAAACTCAAAATCTATGCTTTCATGCGGGTGCGGGATGAACACTCTCGGGTTTGCGAGCATGCCGTAGAAGGGCTTTCAACGCATCGCGGGGGACGGCCTCTGGTGCGTCACGAGGGACGGCCTTTGTGCGTCACGGGGGACGGCTTTTGCGCGTCACGAGGGACGGCTTTTGTTCAGGGTCGATTGTGCGTGGCTTATTTTCTCGACCTACCAATGAAGGCGTGATCGATTTGCACGGCTTTACTATGTGTGGCTTATTTTCTCGACCTACCAGTGAAGGCGTGATCGATTAGCACGACTTGGGCCTCGGGGGGCCTTGGTGTCACGTTTGTGTGACCGGGTTTTCCGTGGACGTTGGCTAGACCAGGTACGTCCGGCGGACGCAAGCCTTTGAAACTCGTTGCCTTTCGGCTCACGGGCTGGGCGGCGAGCGCGGTGCCACATTTGCGTGGCGGGGTTTCCCGTGGACGCTGGCTAGACCTGATCCGCCCGGCGGACGCAAGCCCTTGAACCCCATTTGTAACTCCCTGCCTTTCGGCTCATGAGCTGGGCGGCGAGCACGATGCCACATTTGCGCGGCAGGGTTTCCCGTGGGCGCTGGCTAGACCAGATAGGCCCGGCGGACGCAAGCCTTTGAAACCCATTTGAAACTCGCTGCCTTTCGGCTCACGAGCTGGGCGGCGAGCGCGATGCCACACTTGCGCGGCGGGGTTTCCCGTTGGCGCCGGCTAGACCAGATACGCCCGGCGGACGTAAGCCTTTGAAACCCATTTGTAACTCGCTGCCTTTCGGCTCACGAGCTGGGCGGCGAGCGCGATGCCACATTTGCACGGCGGGGTTTCCCATGAGCGCTGGCTAGACCAGATACGCCCGGCGGACGCAAGCCTTTGAAACCCATTTGTAACTCGCTGCCTTTCGGCTCAGGAGCTGGGCGGCGAGCGCGATGCCACATTTGCGCGGCGGGGTTTCCCGTGGGCGCTGGCTAGACCAGATACGCCCTGCGGACGCAAGCCTTTGAAACCCATTTGAAACTCGCTCCCTTTCGGCTCACGAGCTGGGCGGCGAGCGCGATGCCACATTTGCGCGGCGGGGTTTCCCGTGGGCACTGGCTAGACCAGATACGCCCGGCGGACGCAAGCCTTTGAAACCCATTTGAAACTCGCTGCCTTTCGGCTCACGAGCTGGGCAGCGAGCGCGATGCCACATTCGCGCAGCGGGGTTTCCTGTGGGCGCTGGCTAGACTAGATACGCCCGGCGGACGCAAGCCTTTGAAACCCATTTGAAACTCACTGCCTTTCGGCTCACGAGCTGGGCGGCGAGCGCGGACTCGGGACTCAACTCGAGGACTCGTGTGGAGCCTGCACGAGGAGTATCAGTCGACTTGTGGAGCCGGGACTCAATTTCGAGGACTCATGCAGAGGCTGCACGAGGAGTTACGTGAAGAGTCGGCACGAGGAGTATCAGCCGACCCGCGGACTCGAAACTCAGCTCGAGGACTCATGTAGAGTCTGCACGATGAGTTACGCGAAGAGTCAGCACGAGGGGTATTAGTCGACTCGTGGACTCGAACTCGACTCGAGGAATGAACTCATCTCGAGGAGACGCGTATAGGGTGTGTTTCTCTTTGGGACCTCCGGCCTGACCATCGGCCCCTTGAGACTTTGCTACACTTTTGTTTTTGTTTGTTGTTTTTTTTCTTTTTTGAGCGAGTGAGTTTTAGTTTCGTTGAGCATTGTTTCCCATTAGCCCCCCGAGTTTCTTGTTGGAATCGATCTAGGGTTTGAGAAAATAATTAACGCTTCGGTAAGCGGCGGAATTTTAAAAATTTTCTTTTACAAGTAAAACAGTTTTTACTAACCTAGACAAGTGCAAGTACATGTAATTAAAAACCAATATGAGCTAGAAGTTTACTAACCTTTCTTGAAGCTTGAACTTTGAAGAAGCTTGTGGAAAGTTTGCAACGCTCTCCCCTCGCAGCACGTCTCTCTTTCTTTCCTCGGCACCTCGAGCAACCACGAAAGTTTCTATCACTAAATCACTCGAAAAGAAGGAATCAGTGAGTGGGCACTTTTAAACAGTACGAATTAAGAACAAGTCTCGAAGTCGCAGAGCTGAACACTAGGTCGAGTGAGGACCTAGGCGCCAAGACAAGAAAAAATCGAAAATAAACTAGAGAGAGAGAGAGAGAGAGGATTTTCGGCCAAGTTCTAGAGAGAGAGTCTCTCAATCTCTTAAACTTAGGATGAATGAAATGTGAGGAATGGGGCTCCTATTTATAGGAGAGGTTTTACCTTCAATAAGGTACTTTCCTCTTCTATAGAATATCACATATTCATGAGCAAAAATCCCTTATTTCCAATTCCATGTTGGGCGCCCAAGGCTGCCTCCTAGAGGCTTGGATTTGTTTCCTTTTTAGTTCCTTGCCTTGCCCATTACTCTCTTGGCCGAAATTCCTTGTGCATCTACATGCAAATTTGTTTCCTCTTTTTCTTTTGGAAAGTATCTAAATACATTTATGCACAAAATAAACTCTCTTTCCTTGGGTATTATGGGCGCCTATTCTCATCTAGAAGGAGCTTCTAGAAGCTTCTTCATTTGTTCATGACAACATGAGAAAAGCCCATTAAGAATTTTCAATAAAATTCTTATGAAACGAAATTAATTCACAAGGCCCAATAATCAAGTTATGGCCGAGTGACATTAAGTCGTCAAATGAACTTGTCAAAAAATTTATTGACATTCATTTCATCATATGTCTCAAAAGACAAAAATACCCTTTTGACTATTTTCGTTCTTGTTTTGACTTAGCTTCCAGTTTAACTATTCCTATCGATGTGATTCGTGACAGTGACCTCATGGACCCAAATGAACAAAGCTTGAGCTAAAAACTTGGACTCAAAAGTTCACAAACCTTTTCCAAGTTTAGCTTAATGCCAACTGACTCCACTAAAGAGCTGACACTGAAAATCTCTCGGTTCAAATGAATTTGTTTTCTACTCAAGAATTCGACCTAATTATGATGAGCGGATCCACTGAATATTATCTATGTTTACCCTTCATGAATGTCATCAGCTAGTCGGGATTTACTAAATTACCATTTTACCCTTCTAGCTGTTATTTCCTCAACTCCTTTGTCGCTTGTGAATAAGTTAGAAACAATGTATTGACGAGGAGCTAACAAGTCACATTGTTTCATCCAAAAGAGTCAGGACTCAATTTGGACACTGGCCAGTTCATTTATTCACACTCCAAGGAACAAAGCATGAGGTGACATACATTGCATTTCAGCAATCTTGTACATGAATTCCATATCTATGAGAACTTCACAAAGTTACTCATGACAGACTCACAACTTAGTACTTCACCAATAGGCCTTGTTCGGAATCACATAGTGAGTCCGAACTTTGACTTTCTCAAATGAGAATACTAAGGTGTGAAATGGCATGTCTCATTTCAGGATTAAGGTAAGCATGATGCAATTCATACATAGTGACTTCGAGACATAAGAGGTTAAATGGTTTGTTCTTATATTGTCTCTAGAAGTGCACTGGTCAATTCAGTACCTTCGGAAGATACCTAGAAGAACTATAGAGTCCCCAACTCTCAATGCCTCATAACCAGACATCATAGATTCTTCTAACAATCATACTGAGGTCAATAGTCCTTTGACCCTAAGATTGCGAATATATCGTTTTAAGCAAACTACGAAGAGTTTGTTCATGCAAATCTACATTTGTCTCTTCGTAAGTTGTTAAGTTTGTTTATGGACTAAAAGACTAAGGTTTTATCATAAAGCTTCAAACAAAGAAAGAATGAATGAACGTTTCAACTTTATTAATGAATAGATAGGCAATTACAAGCAAGAGTCTTCATGAGACTTTATTACATCAAATGTACAAAATAAAGACTACAACTCTTCTTGTGGGCACCATTGACAACACGTTCGACCCTTGAGCCGTGCGAGGGTCCCCATTGATTGGGGCCATAGGGTTATGACCCTTACGAGCGCTCAGCCTCTCTCGGAGGTCTTCGCTCAGCCGTGCGAGGGTCCCCATTGATTGGGGCCATAGGGTTATGACTCCCTGTTGAGATCGAAGCCGCCCCTCTTCTCTCTCTCTCTCTAGAACTTGTGGTTGCCGCCCCTCTTCTCTCTCTCTCTCTAGTTTATTTTCGATTTTTCTTGTCTTGGCACCTAGGTCCTCACTCGACCTAGTGTTTAGCTCTGCGACTTCGAGACTTGTTCTTAAGTCGTAGTGTTTAAAAGTGCCCACTCACTGATTCCTTCTTTTCGAGTGATTTAGTGATAGAAACTTTCGTGGTTGCTCGAGGTGCCGAGGAAAGAAAGAGAGACGTGCTGCGAGGGGAGATGAGCATTGCAAACTTTCCACAAGCTTCTTCAAAGTTCAAGCTTCAAGAAAGGTTAGTAAACTTCTAGCTCATATTGGTTTTTAATTACATGTACTTGCACTTGTCTAGGTTAGTAAAAACTGTTTTACTTGTAAAAGAAAATTTTTAAAATTCCGCCGCTTACCGAAGCGTTAATTATTTTCTCAAACCCTAGATCGATTCCAACAAATGGTATCAGAGCTATGGTCAAAGATTAGCATGTACATGTTTTTGAAATTATGAGCTTGAAAATCGTTTTCGAAAGTTTACTAATTTTGTGACAAGTTAGAATTGTAATCTTAGATTTTTTTTAATATAATGCTCTTGTCTTTAAATTAAAAAGCATGTTGATTTTCTATGAGTTTGGGATGTTTTTAAAACACATTAGAATCAGTTCTAAAAGTTTTTAATTTTTTATATTGAAAAACGTGTTTTAAAGGTTTGAGAAATTTCGAGTAAAATTTTGTGACTAGTTTTGATATCTTGCTAGTTTCTTATTTTTACTTGAATCGTTTTATGCATGTTGTTATTTCTTTTATTCTATGTTG
Source organism: Urtica dioica subsp. dioica (assembly GCF_054948205.1). Lineage (NCBI taxonomy): Eukaryota > Viridiplantae > Streptophyta > Magnoliopsida > Rosales > Urticaceae > Urtica > Urtica dioica. The sequence continues at coordinate 33,615,046 of NC_142759.1, read as the reverse complement.
TTACCCTGCTAATAAAACACAAATAAAAGCTTTAAACAACATCTTAAAACGTTCCGTTACACTCGATTCTTTTTCGCACCTAAAAAGGACCAAGCTTTAATTTATTTCTTTTTCTTCGAGCTGGAGTAAACCCGCATTAAAAGTGGCATAACTCTCTGCTCAGAAATCTAAATTTAATGATTCTTGAATCAAATTAAACCTCTATCTGTCCTCTGTCCAATGCCACCGGTTTTGGCTCAAAAGAACATCGGAGCCACCAGATATGGCGATTTTACTCCGAGGTGCGCGGCTGTCTGAAACTCCAGTTTTTTAGAAATCCGGATTTTCAAACCCCACTACCATGAGTTATAGAACTCTAATGAGAAAATTTTCTTGAGCAAAAATGTTTTTCATATGATTATAAACATGATTAAAATGTTTTGATTTTTGAAAGTTTAATTGAAATTGAATTTTTACAAAACTAGTTTTAATTTTGAAAAACCGTTTTCACTTTCAAACTTGAAAATATTTTGTCATCCAAATCAAATAAATTTTCAAAATGTTTTCAAAACTTTATCTATATCACATATGTTCAAAATCTATATGCTCTTGAAAATTTGAGTGGGAGGTCTCCTTGTAGACAAGCCGAAAAATAAAAAGATGTGTAATCTCAAACTTTCAAGTGTTCGAGTGAGTTGAAGTTCACACTTCCCTCACGCACTTTCCCGAAATAGAAAATAGGAAAAGATCGAGTATGTACCTTGTGCCTTTATGCACTAATACTGCTCTGAACATGTCGATCTAGGATTCTCTTCTAGTTGTCCGCTCTGTTGCTCTCTACCTAGGAAATTTGTTTCCGAACTTATAAGAGTCGATGAACCAACTCCAAAAACTAAGTGGGAGGGTTATATTCGTTGTTTGTAACCCACGATCCCCAACACTAATGAAAAATGCAAGTGTCGTCGGACTAAGAGTCACCCTCGTGGCCCTCTCTTAAATGAGAGTACTGAAGGGCGCTTTGCTCTGATCATTGCTCAATGTGCTACGTCCGAGAGTGAGACGATGATGGCAAGGCCTCCCCTCGGTGGATTGTTTTTCAAAGTCGATCTCTTGGACTAAGTGGTTGGTTACACACTTAGACTCAATCCCTAGTAATCCTCCCTCGAGGCCCTGCGAAAGGATGTGAGTGATCAAACCAATTTACAAGGTGGCTAGTCAATGTTGATGTATTGACATCTTGGCTAAGCATTAATGATGTGTCATTTACTTATAAATGGAGATTTTTTGCGGCCTTCCCTCGAAGGAGTAAATTATCGTTTGGTTTATAACACCTTTGGATTTTATAAAGTCTTAAACAAACTTAAATCCTAAACCAAAGACTAATCATAAACTTGTTTCAACTTTTCTAGGCAATATGTCTCCCAACTCTCTCTCTTTCATTCTTTCCTCGATCAAACTCGAAAACGAAAACTACATAGATTCGAAACGTAACCTCGACATAATACCTACCATTAACAAGCACAAATGGGTACTCACCACCCCGTGTCCTCCTTTGACGAATGATGATTCAACTCAAGAGGACAATGACGCCTTAGCGGCCTGGCTTCGATCCGATGAGATTGTGAGGTTCTATATCTTGGCATCTATGAACAATATGCTGAAAGAGCAACATCGTGACTTCGAGACAGCCGCTGACATGCTCTACAATCTCCTTGAGATGTTTGGAGGGCAAAGGCGTCAAACAAGGCTACAAGCAGTCCGACAGTTTATGAACTGTCATATGCAGGCTAGGACTCCCGTTGGAGACTTCATGATACTGATCATTAGTTTTCTGAATAAAATGGAAATCCTAGGATCTGAGATTGATGGGAAGAATATCATAGATATGATCTTAGAAACTCTCCCCGCATCTCTTGATACCTCCAAGATGAACTACTCCATAAACAAGCTAGAGTACACTGTTACCAAGCTTATGAAGGAACTTCACACTGCTGTAGGTCTCACTAAGAGAAAGAGGAATCAAGGAGAGGCACATGCTACTGAGCAAAAAGCCTCCGCCTCTGGAACTAAGAAGAGACCTCACAAAGCCGATAAAAGGAACTGTCCTACCTATCTCAAAGCAAAGGAACATAGTATTGTACTAGTTACCGAAGCATGCTTAGTAGCTGATAATGTATGAAGGTGGATTCTTGACTCCGCTGATACTAACCATATTTGTTGTTCCTTGAATGGTTTCAAGAAAACCAAAAGCTTAGAGGAAGGCGAGTTCTGTTTCAAATGGGGTGATGGGAGCCTGGTGTCCGCGAAGGCTGTGGGATCCGTGACGCTGTCTTTTGAAGACCGCACTTTAAACTTGAATAATTTTTATTTTGTTTCTACCTTTGGGAAGAACTTAATATCCGTTGCTCGTCTTCTTGAGCAAGATTATTGTTTAAAGTTCATTAAGAATGGAATTCGTATTTCGTTTCCTGATAATTCTTTTGTCACTGATGCATGTATGAAGAATGATCTTTTCTACATCTATCCCACTCAACCTTCTCTTTTAGACACTGAAATAGATAATGATCTAATTAGGGAGCCAAAGAGGATCAAACTTTCTGAATCCTCCGATCTAACAAAATCAACACACCTATGGCACTTAAGACTTGGTCATATCAGTCTAGAAAGGATTAAGAGACTTGTGAGGGATGGTCCACTCCAAGCCTCTGCAATAGGTTCACTACCTACTTGTGAATCCTGCATAGAAGGAAAAATGACTAAGCGACCTTTCTCTGATAAAGGTCGAAGAGCCACTGAGTTGCTGGAACTAATACATTCTGATGTATGTGGTCCGCTCAGCCAACAGGCACGTGGAGGATACGAATACTTCGTTACCTTCACTGATGATTACTCACGATATGGGTTTGTCTATTTGCTCAAACACAAATCCGAGACCTTTAACGTATTTAAGGTCTTTAGGGCTTTAGTGGAAAAGCAAACTGGCAAAGTGATCAAAACCCTTCGATCTGATCGAGGTGGTGAGTATATGTCTGTAGCGTTCGATGACTTTCTTAAAGAAGAAGGTATCGCTTCTCAGCTTACCGCACCTGGCACACCTCAACAAAACGGAGTGTCAGAGAGAAGGAACCGAACTCTAATGGAGATGGTTAGATCAATGATGAGTTACTCATCACTCCCTCCTTCCTTTTGGGGATATGCCCTCGAAACAGCCGCCTACATTCTGAACCAAGTTCCGTCTAAAACGGTTCCTGGTACTCCTTATGAAAGATGGACTGGCCGTAAAGTAAGTTTGGGCCACATCCGAATTTGGGGTTGCCCTGCACATGTGCTAAGGCAAAAGACTAGCAAGTTGGCTAGTAGGTCAGAATTGTGCCTGTTGGTGGGATATCCAAAGGAAACCAAAGGATTCATTTTCTATAGTCTCGAGGACGATAAGACTTTCGTTAGCACGAATGCTCGTTTCCTTGAGGAGGACTTCATGAAGGATGCGAAACCTAGAAGCAAAATTGTGCTTGAAGAAAAGTTGGGTGAGGAAGCTTCTACCTCATCTGTAAGAACTGTTCTTACCCCAACTGAAACACAACCTAACTCATCAGAATCTCGTCAAGTAGTACTTAGACGTAGTGGGAGGGCTACTCAAAAGCCTGACAGGTACATGTCTTATGGAGACTCTCTTGTAGCCGTCTCCGACATGGATGACCCTGTTTCCTATAGCCAAGCGATGGCTTGTTCTGAATCAAACCTTTGGCTTGACGCCATGAAAGTTGAAATGCATTCGATGTATGTCAACAATGTCTACAAACTTGTAGACCTTCTTGAAGGGATTAAACCCGTAGGGTGTAAGTGGATACACAAGAAGAAAAGGGGTCCTGATGGGAACGTCGAGACGTTCAAAGCACGACTTGTGGCAAAGGGTTATACCCAACAAGAAGGGATTGACTATGAAGAAACCTTCTCGCCAGTCGCGATGCTTAAATCCATCCGCATACTCCTATCCATAGCTGCAGCTCTCGACTATGAGATCTGGCAAATGGATGTCAAGACAGCCTTTCTGAATGGCAATCTTGACGAGCGCATTTACATGGCTCAACCAGACGGTTTCGTGGATAAAGGTCAAGAGACCAAGGTTTGTGAGTTGCTTAAATCCATTTATGGACTAAAGCAAGCATCTAGGTCATGGAATATTAGATTCGATGAAACTGTAAAGAGCTTCGGCTTTGAACAGTCAATAGATGAGCCTTGTGTTTACAAGTTAATACACGAAGGCAAGGTTGTGTTTCTGGTACTATATGTCGATGATATACTACTCATTGGTAATGACGTGGGTAAGTTATCTGAGGTTAAGGTCTGGCTGGCAAAGCAATTCGATATGAAGGATCTAGGAGAAGCCGCATACATTCTGGGAATCCAAATCTTTCGAGATAGGAAAAACCGGACCCTGTCGCTCTCTCAAGCATCTTATATTGATAAGGTGATGGATCGCTTCTCGATGCAAGACTGCAAGAGGGGTCAAACACCCTTTAGGCATGGAGTTTCACTCTCTAAGGACCAGTCTCCCAAGACTGCACAAGAGATTGAAGACATGAGGAAGATTCCTTACGCCTCTGCCGTAGGAAGCCTCATGTATGCTATGCTTTGCACTAGACCTGACATCTGTTTCGCCGTTGGCGTAGTTAGCCGTTTCCAATCCAACCCTGGACCCGAGCACTGGATTGCTTTTAAGCATGTTCTTAAGTATCTTCGAAGAACTAGGAACTTGATGCTTACATACTCAGGTACTGACCTGACTATGACGGGATATACCGACTCCGATTTTCAAGCGGATAAGGATTCCAGGAAATCCACTTCGGGATCTGTGTTCATCCTTAATGATGGAGCTGTTGTGTGGAGAAGTATTAAGCAATCTTGCATTGCTGACTCCACAATGGAAGCAGCTGCTTGTGAAGCATCCAAAGAGGCTGTATGGCTTAGAAAGTTCCTTAAGTATTTGGAAGTTGTTCCAAACGTCGACGAGCCCATGACCCTTTATTGTGATAATAGTGGGGCTGTCGCTAACTCAAAGGAACCTGAAGCCATAAGCGCTCTAAGCATATTCAGAGGAAATACCATTTGATTCGAGAGATCGTGCAGCGCGGAGACGTGGAAGTGAAGAAGATCTCAACGGTGGACAACCTCGCAGATCCATTCACCAAGGCCCTAGCGAACAAGGTCTTCGACCAACATCATGAGGTATTAGGCATGAAGGACTACACACACCTTCTTTGAGTCAAGTGGGAGTTTGTTGTCAATGGTGCCCACAAGAAGAGTTGTAGTCTTTATTTTGTACATTTGATGTAATAAAGTCTCATGAAGACTCTTGCTTGTAATTGCCTATCTATTCATTAATAAAGTTGAAACGTTCATTCATTCTTTCTTTGTTTGAAGCTTTATGATAAAACCTTAGTCTTTTAGTCCATAAACAAACTTAACAACTTACGAAGAGACAAATGTAGATTTGCATGAACAAACTCTTCGTAGTTTGCTTAAAACGATATATTCGCAATCTTAGGGTCAAAGGACTATTGACCTCAGTATGATTGTTAGAAGAATCTATGATGTCTGGTTATGAGGCATTGAGAGTTGGGGACTCTATAGTTCTTCTAGGTATCTTCCGAAGGTACTGAATTGACCAGTGCACTTCTAGAGACAATATAAGAACAAACCATTTAACCTCTTATGTCTTGAAGTCACTATGTATGAATTGGATCATGCTTACCTTAATCCTGAAAGGAGACATGCCATTTCACACCTTAGTATTCTCATTTGAGAAAGTCAAAGTTCAGACTCACTATGTGATTCCGAACAAGGCCTATTGGTGAAGTACTAAGTTGTGAGTCTGTCATGAGTAACTTTGTGAAGTTCTCATAGATATGGAATTCATGTACAAGATTGCTGAAATGCAATGTATGTCACCTCATGCTTTGTTCCTTGGAGTGTGAATAAATGAACTGGCCAGTGTCCAAATTGAGTCCTGACTCTTTTGGATGAAACAATGTGACTTGTTAGCTCCTCGTCAATACATTGTTTCTAACTTATTCACAAGCGACAAAGGAGTTGAGGAAATAACAGCTAGAAGGGTAAAATGGTAATTTAGTAAATCCCGACTAGCTGATGACATTCATGAAGGGTAAACATAGATAATATTCAGTGGATCCGCTCATCGTAATTAAGTCGAATTCTTGAGTAGAAAATAAATTCATTTGAACCGAGAGATTTTCAGTGTCAGCTCTTCAGTGGAGTCAGTTGGCATTAAGCTAAACTTGGAAAAGGTTTGTGAACTTTTGAGTCCAAGTTTTTAGCTCAAGCTTTGTTCATTTGGGTCCATGAGGTCACTGTCACGAATCACATCGATAGGAATAGTTAAACTGGAAGCTAAGTCAAAACAAGAACGAAAATAGTCAAAAGGGTATTTTTGTCTTTTGAGACATATGATGAAATGAATGTCAATAAATTTTTTGACAAGTTCATTTGATGACTTAATGTCACTCGGCCATAACTTGTTTATTGGGCCTTGTGAATTAATTTCATTTCATAAGAATTTTATTGAAAATTCTTAATGGGCCTTTTTCATGTTGTCATGAACAAGTGGAAAAGCTTCTAGAAGGCCTTTCTAGCATCACTATAGGCGCCCAAATACCCAAGAGACAAGAGAGAATATTTTGTGCATAAATGTATGAAGATACTTGCCAAAAGAAAAAGAGGAAACAAATTTCCTCTAAGGGAAATAAGAGGTAGGCGCCCAACACAAGAAACAAGCAAGGAATGGAACAAAAAAGGAAACAAATCCAAGGGCTTCTAGAAGCCTATTTGGCCGAGTGACTCTAAGGGAAGGAGAGCAATATTTGCTCATGAATATGTGATATTCACTGAAAGAGGAAACTACCTTATTGAAGGTAAAACCTCCCCTATAAATAGAGGCCTCATTCCCTTCATTCCATTCATTCCACATAAGTTAGAGATTGAGAGCTTCTCTCTCTAGAACTTGTGGTTGCCGCCCCTCTTCTCTCTCTCTCTCTAGTTTATTTTCGATTTTTCTTGTCTTGGCACCTAGGTCCTCACTCGACCTAGTGTTTAGCTCTGCGACTTCGAGACTTGTTCTTAAGTCGTAGTGTTTAAAAGTGCCCACTCACTGATTCCTTCTTTTCGAGTGATTTAGTGATAGAAACTTTCGTGGTTGCTCGAGGTGCCGAGGAAAGAAAGAGAGACGTGCTGCGAGGGGAGACGAGCGTTGCAAACTTTCCATAAGCTTCTTCAAAGTTCAAGCTTCAAGAAAGGTTAGTAAACTTCTAGCTCATATTGGTTTTTAATTACATGTACTTGCACTTGTCTAGGTTAGTAAAAACTGTTTTACTTGTAAAAGAAAATTTTTAAAATTTCGCCGCTTACCGAAGCGTTAATTATTTTCTCAAACCCTAGATCGATTCCAACAGAACGAACGGCGACATGTGACTCCTCCTGAACAAGGAGTGACCCCCAACACTGGCCTCGACATCGTTACCATGATTCACAACCTTCGTAATGAGGTGCGTGACCTGCGTGAAGGCGGCTTGGCCGGTGATGCATACGGGGTCGTGGAAGAACATTCCTCTTCCTTCGCCGCCCAAATCCTTGCTGAGGTGTGCACGGGAAACTTCAAACTCCCGAATCTCCCTCCATACAATGGGAAATCTGATCCCATGTATCACATCCAACATTACGAAACTTGGATGACGATGCAGGGCGTCTCACCTGGGGCTCTATGCCAAGCTTTTAGTCTTACCCTCACCGGACCCGGTTTCGAGTGGTTTAAGAATTTAAGACCAGGAAGCGTCCAATCATTCAAAGACACGAAGGACATGTTCCTAGTACGATTTGCTACATCCATGGTCCAAAAGAAGACCAAGATGTACTTATGGTCGATCAGGCAAGAGAATAACGAGTCCTTGAGACAGTATCTCACCCGATTAACCGCAGAATCAAATAAGGTTGACCACTTTGACGACGGTGACGCAATTACAACCATCATCGAGGGCTTGCGCACCGGAGACTTCTTCAAGTCCGTCGTCGGCAGAGTCCCTTCTACGATGGCCGAGTTAATGAACCGAGCCAAAACCTTTATGGGGGTAGAAGATTACCTCGACGGCCGTAGGAGCGGCCACCAAAGTTCCCGTCGTCGAGACGAGTCCGGCAGCGAGCCGAGTAACCCCCGCAAAAGGGTGAACAAGGGCGGTCACACTACCGATAGCCGACCCCCTACGTCTCAAAAGCCGCGTCTTGCGAGCAATTTTAGAGACTACTCGGGTTACACTCCCTTGAACGCCCCGGTAGAGCAAATCTACGCTGTGGCGCGTGACAAGTTCGTCGCTCCGGCTCCAATAAGGGGTAACCCCGCGTCTCGCGACCGGTCCCGCTATTGCGAGTTCCACCGGGATTACGGTCACACGACCGCTCAGTGCTTCCATCTTAGGAAACAAATTGAGACGTTAATCCAGAAGGGAGAGCTCAAAGAGTTTGTCCTTCGCTTGGTAGGAGCGGCAGCCTCCACCGACAATAGGCCACAGCCTGAAAAAGGTAGAGGGACGAACCCAAACACCGACCGCACGGCGGCTGATGCGCAACTCCACGTCGTCACCACCATATTAGGTGGCTTGCAAGACGGGGACTCGGCCCGGCAAAGGAAAAAGCTCCTCAGAGCTGCCCCCCAAGAAGGCCTTGCCGGGCAGGTTAACCTCACCTACGAGAAACCTCCGTCCGTACTTTACGAGACGATACAATTCAGCAATGAAGAGGCCAAGCGAGTTGTGCACCCGCACAATGACGCTATAGTCCTTAAGGCCCAGGTGGCCAACAACTTGGTAAAAAGAGTTCTTATTGATAACGGCAGCACGGCCGATATTAGCTTTAAGACCACCCTCGAGCGCATGAAGCTCGGGAGGCTCCGCCCTGTCCCAACTCAGACACCCCTGTTTGGGTTCACGGGAGAAAAGGTCATGACTGAAGGAATCATTGATTTACCAGTCACCTTCGGAACTACCGGAGGCATCGAAGTCGTTCACATGGTCCCCTTTCTTGTGGTCGACCAGGAGTCGCCCTACAATGTTATCATTGGGCGACCCACGTTAAACAGACTAAGGGCTATCACGTCCACTTATCACCTACTAGTGAAATTCCCCACCGAGGGAATTGGCGTCATGGCCGGTGATCAAACCTATGCGAGGATATGCTACGTCCAAGGCGTGGACGGCAAGCCCACTGAAAAAAGGGTTAACACGATCTACCAACTGGAAGACGACTACCCGTGTGATCAAAAAGACGCACGGCAACTCGGGGAATTAGACCCCCGCGACGATGTCGAGAGGTTGAAAGTTAACACCCTCGATGATCTCACTTCGATTGTTCTCGACGAAGCTAAACCTGACCAGGTAGTAAAGATCGGTGCATAACTCCCTCTCGCCATCAAAACTCAACTCGCGTCCTTCCTTCGGGAGTTTAAGGATGTCTTTGCATGGACACATGCAGACATGCCCGGCATAGACCCCGATGTGATTGTGCACCGATTGAATGACGATAAAACTATCGTTGAAAAGGTACAAGCTAGACGTGCGTTCAACCCCGAACGATACCTAGCAATAATCGAGAAAGTCGAAAAACTTCTCTCCGCTGGTTTCATCCGAGAAGCCAAGTACCCAAAGTGAGTGGCCAATGTGGTCATGGTCAAAAAGCCCAACGGGAAGTGGCGCGTTTGCATAGATTACAAAGATCTTAACAAAGCCTGCCCGAAAGATTGCTTTCCACTCCCACGCATCGAACAACTGGTTGACGCCACGGCAGGACATGAACTCCTAAGTTTCATCGACGCCTACTCGAGCTATAACCAGATACGAATGCACGAGCCCGATCAGATCAAGACAACCTTTGTCACTGATCGCGGCCCCTACTGCTACAAGGTCATGCCTTTCGGCCTTAAGAATGCAGGAGCTACTTACCAACGATTGGTAAACCGGATCTTTGCCGACCTAATCGGCAAGACCATGGAAGTGTACGTGGACGACATGCTCGTTAAAAGCCTACTGGCTACCAACCACGTAGACAACCTGAGGGAGATGTTCTTAATCCTCCGCCAGTACAAAATGAAGCTCAACCCCAACAAATGTGTGTTCGGGGTCGAGTCCGGGAAGTTCCTAGGCTACATAGTTAGCCGTCGAGGTATCGAAGCGAACCCCGAGAAAATCAAGGCACTCCTTGACATGAAGTCCCCGCGACGTGTCAAGGAAGTCCAAATTCTGACCGGTCGGATTGTCGCCCTATCGCGTTTTGTGGCCAACGCAACCGACAAGTGTCAACCGTTCTTCAAAGCGATTAAGAAGACGGACGGCTTTGAATGGACGGACGAGTGCGAAAAGGCCTTCCAAGAAATGAAGGCCTACTTCGGGACACCTCCGTTCCTCTCCAAGCCAAAAGAAGGCGAAACGCTTTACATCTACCTCGCCGTCTCCGAACGAGCTGTGAGCGCTGTGCTGATCCGTGAAGAAGATAGTGCTCAATAGCCCATCTTCTACATAAGCAAAGCCAAACTTGACGCCAAAACGCGTTATACAGAGATAGAAAAGCTCTCTCTTGCTCTCCTCGTAGCCGCCAAAAAGCTACGCCCATACTTCCAGGCTCACCCAATCGTTGTCCGAACCGGACACCCAATCGGTAAGGCTCTTCAAAAGGGAACATCGACTCGCATGGCGATCTGGTCCCAAGAATTGAGCGAGTATGGGATTGAGTTTCATCCGAGACCGGCAATAAAGGCTCAAGCCTTAGCTGATTTCGTGGCAGAATTCTCCTACACTCGACATGGGAAGAGAAGAAGATGGCTCGACCGACGACTTGTCGGCTCGAAAGAGAAAGGTCGACCCTACGGGTCCCATCTGGGAACTACACGTAGACGGAGCATCTAATGCCCAAGGAGCAGGCGCCGACGTGATTCTGACAAGCCCCGACCGGGAAAAGTTACGCTACGCCCTCCACTACGGATTCCAGGCCTCCAAAAATGAGGCCGAGTACGAAGCCCTCATCGTAGGGCTAGAGCTTGCTCAAAAGCTCAACGTACGGAATTTACGAATACACTGTGACTCGCAGTTAATCGTAAATCAGGTTAAAGGCGACTACGTTACCAAAGAACCTAACATGATCGCCTACTTGGCAAAGACAAACGCCAAGCTAGATGCCTTCTCCTGGTTCGAGATCATCCAGATCCCACGAGAAGAGAACTCCGAGGCTGATGCCTTAGCTCGCCTCGGATCCGGTATCACCGAAGACGGGTTGGGAACTATCCCAATCGAGTCTCTCTCGCGACCATCCGTCTCACGTGACGAGGTTGGAACGATTGAGAGCGCCGCTCATCCAACTTGGATGACCCCGCTTACGGACTTCTTGCGAAGATGGGTACTTCCCGAAGACCGCAAATAAGCCGAAAGGCTAAAAGCCCTCGCATCCAAATACGTGTTGAGAGGCGAAGCCTTATACAAGCGCAGGTATTCAACCCCGCTGCTCCGATGTCTCAACATCGTCGAGTCGACCAAGGTCCTCCGCGAGATCCACGAAGGCCTCTGCGCAAACCACGCCGCTAGAAGGTCCCTCGCGCTCAAAGCTCTTCGACAAGGCTACTTCTGGCCAACGATGAAAAAAGACGCCTACGACTGGGCGAGAAAGTGCGACAAGTGTCAACGTTTCTCCAACGTTCCACGACAGCCGCCATCTCCCATAAGTAGCATCGTTGTTCCACGCCCCTTCGCAAAATGGGGCGTAGACATTATCGGCAAGCTTCCTAAAGCTCCGAGGCAATACGAATACGCCATCGTCGCTATCGACTACTTCACCAAGTGGGTCAAAGCCGAGCCTCTGGCCAGGATCACTGAGGCCAACACTACAAAATTCATCTGGAAGTCAATAATATGCCGCCACGGTATCCCCGCGTCAATCGTGACCGATAACGGCGCGCAGTTCGACAACGCGAGGGTTAGAGAGATCTGCGCCCAACTAGGGATAAGCAAAACATTCTCATCCCCGCGACATCCACAGGCTAATGGCCAAGTGGAAGCCGTCAACAAGACGATTAAGAGCAACCTCAAGAAAAAGCTCGAAGCCAAAAAAGGCGCCTGGGCTGAAGAACTGCCTTTCATCCTATGGGCCTATCGAACGACCGATCGAAACACCACCGGAGAGACCCCCTTCTCCCTAGCTTTTGGGGTTGAGGCGGTTGGCCCGTGGATATAGAAGTCCCCACCTATCGGGTTGCCACTTTCGACGAAAAAGAAAATGATGAAGCCATGCGCCTCGAACTGGATCTAATCGACGAGAAAAGATCCGAGGCTCTCACCAGACTCGCTGCGCAAAAGCGAAAGGTCGAGAGATACTACAACGCCAAAGTCAAAAGGCGGATCTTCGCCGTCGGCAGCCTTGTACTCAGACGCGTGTTCCAGAACACCCAAGTGCAAGGCACCGGAGTCCTAGGCCCAAATTGGGAAGGACCGTATAGAGTCTGAGAAGTCATACACGACGGGACCTACTACATCAAACACACGGACGGAACTCCTATCCGGCACCCGTGGAACGCCGAACACTTGAGGCAGTACCACCAGTGATCAAGTCCCCTCATTATTGCTCTGATTTCCCTTATTCAATAAAGGCCTATGTGCCACTGTTCAAGGATGTTCCCCGTTAGCAAAAATCAATAAATAAAAAGTTTTTAGTCATCAAAGCACGGCCTGTAAACTAAAAACTTGGGGGGCTAATGGGTCCTGCGACATACACTCAAGAATTCATGGCAAAAAAAAAGGGTAAAAACCTTAAGCTCCCCACTTCCGGGATGAGGCTTAGGTCGACCTAACTCGGCAAGCTCGGTCGCTCACCAGAGCAAGCTCAACGAGGCCGGCATCGAGTCGAGGTCGCTCCCCAAGTCAAGCTCGCTCCTTGAGTCGAGCTGAAGCTCGCTCCTCGAGTCGAGTTCGCTCCTTGAGTCGAGCTCAAGTTCGCTCCCCGAGTCGAGCTCGCTCCTCAAGTCGAGCTCACTCCTCGAGCCCAGTTCGCTCCTCAAGTCGAGCTCGCTCCTTGAGTCGAGCTCAAGTTCGCTCTTCGAGTCGAGCTTGCTCCTCAAGTCGAACTCGCTCCTCAAGTCGAGCTCGCTCCTTGAGTCGAGCTCAAGTTCGCTCTTCGAGTCGAGCTCGCTCCTCAAGTCGAGCTCGCTCCTCGAGCCCAGTTCGCTCCTCAAGTCGAGCTCGCTCCTTGAGTCGAGCTCAAGTTGGCTCCTCAAGTCGAGCTCGCTCCGTGAGTCCAGTTCGCTCTTCGAGTCGAGCTCGCTCCTCAAGTCGAGCTCGCTCCTCGAGCCCAGTTCGCTCCTCGAGCCCAGTTCGCTCCTCAAGTCGAGCTCGCTCCTTGAGTCGAGCTCAAGTTCGCTCTTCGAGTCGAGCTCGCTCCTCAAGCCCAGTTCGCTCCTCAAGTCAAACTCGCTCCTTGAGTCGAGCTCAAGTTCGCTCCTCAAGTCGAGCTCGCTCCTTGAGTCCAATTCGATCCTCGAGTCGAGTTTGCTCCTCAAGTCAAGCTCGCTCCTTGAGTCGAGCTCAAGTTCGCTCCTCGAGTCGAGCTTGCTCCTCAAGTCGAGCTCGCTCCTCGAGCCCAGTTCGCTCCTCAAGTCGAGCTCGCTCCTTGAGTCCAATTCGCTCCTCGAGCCCAGTTCGCTCCTCAAGTCGAGCTCGCTCCTTGAGTTGAGCTCGCTCCTCAAGTCGAGCTCGCTCCTTAAGTCCACTTCGCTCCTCGAGATGAGCTCCGAGTTCCGTCAAGCCGACTGGTACTCCGCACACCGAATCTACGCCTCCTCGAGTCGAGCTCCGAGTCTACGAGTCGACTGATACCCCTCGTGCCGACTCTTAAAAAAAAAAAAAAACCTTAAGCCCCCCACTCATGGGAGACAAAGGCTTAAGAAGCTCGGGCCCTTGATGGCCCATCACACTACTACAAAACTAGGATTCTACAACGCTTAAAAACAGTTGTAGAATGATTCTACAACGCTTCTTAAGCGTTGTAGAATCCTGCGTTGTAGAAGCTTCTACAACGCTTAAAAATCCGTTGTAGACTCCAACAGCTTTCTACAACGCTTAACTATCCGTTGTAGAAACTAAGATTCTACAACGGATTTTTAAGCGTTGTAGAAGCTTCTACAACGGTTAGAATCCATTGTGTAATCACTTCGCCGCGGCGAGAAATATACGTCGCCGCGGCGAGTTATTTGCCGCGGCGAGGTACGTTCCGAGCCGCGGCGACAACATTCTACAACGGATTGCCAAGTGTTGTAGAATCAACTCGCCGCGGTGAATATTACACTTCGCCGCGGCGACATCAAATCTTAGCCGCGGCGAGATTATTCTACAACGGATAATTATGCGTTGTAGGAAGGCGATGAATTTTTTTTTAAAACTCGCCGCGGCGAGACTAAGATTTCTAATTTGCCTGCTCTCGGTATCTTTTCTCGCCGCGGCGAATAATATTTCCCGCCGCGGCTCGAATTACTTGCCGCGGCGAGAAGTATAGTTTGCCGCGGCGAGAATCATTTATTTTCAATCCAAAATCTGTTTTTACACGATATTAGCACCTGAAAATAATCTTCAATACAAAAAATATCTAATATATACACTCATCTTCAAATATCCTCATCTTCAAAACATTCAAAATCTAATATATACATCTACATCCAATCCATAATTCAATAAAAAAAACTAGCTAATCATCACAGTTAATAAATGTTTGTACATAACTTACTCATTCTTCCCTAACTCTCTCTAAATCCTCATTTGTATATGATTTCTTATTTTCTAATTTTCCTACACCTCCTACGACTATATCACGCATATAAGAAATGACAAAATACCGCATTCCGTGTTTTCCGTTTGTCTCGGAGCGTCCCAAGCCTTGATGTACGTTGATTGCCCGTTACTATGGGCGTTTTGATGCTCGAGCTTGAAATCAACAAGAACCCTATATAACACGGAGATTATAAGAGAAAAAACATCTAGAACGATTTATAATAAAAATTATTTAAGAAATCAAAATATTACCTTTTTATCAATCGATTTAAATCGATTGGGATTTTATTTCTCAACGGGTCAAAGAACATAGCGCTATTTCTCCAAAGGTCGAGGACAACGAGCATCCAATGCGCACCTTTGTTATACGACAACAAAACTAATTCACCAAATTTGCAATCGTACCACGTTTCTGTTGGAATCGATCTAGGGTTTAAGAAAAAGTTTAACGCTTCGTTAAGCGGCGGAATTTTAAAAATTTTCTTTTTAAGTAAAACTAGTTTTTACTAACCTAGACAAGAGCATGTACATGTAAATAAAAACTAATATGAGCTATTAAAGTTACTAACCTTTCTTGAAGCTTGAACCTTGTAGAAGCTTTTGGAAAGTTGCAACGCTCGTCTCCCCTCGCAGCACGTCTCTCTTCCTTTCCTCGGCACCTCGAGCAACCACGAAAGTTTCTATCACTAAATCACTCGAAAAGAAGGAATCAGTGAGTGGGCACTTTTAAACACTACGACTTGAGAACGAGTCTCGAAGTCGCAGAGCTAAACACTAGGTCGAGTGAGGACCTAGGTGCCAAGACAAGAAAAAATCGAAAATAAACTAGAGAGAGAGAGAGAGGATTTCGGCCACAAGTTCTAGAGAGAGAGTCTCTCAAATCTCTTAAACTTGGATGAATGAATTGTGAGGAAATGAGGCTCCTATTTATAGGAGAGGTCTCACCTTCAATAAGGTAGTTTCCTCTTCTATAGAATATCACATATTCATGAGCAAAATAACCCTTATTTCCCATTCCTCTTAGGCGCCCAAGGCAGCCTTCTAGAAGGCTAGGATTTGTTTCCTTTTTTGTTCCTTGGCTTGCCTTTTACTCTTATGGCCGAAATTCTATATGCATCCTTATGCAATTTGTTTCCTCTTTTTCTTTTGGCAAGTATCTAAATACATTTATGCACAAAATAAATTCTCTCTCTTTGGGTATTTGGGCGCCTATGACTTCTAGAAAGCCTTCTAGATTTTTCTTCATTTGTTCATAACAACATAAGAAAAGCCCATTAAGAATTTTCCATAAAATTCTCATGAAATGAAATTAATTCACAAGGCCCAATGATCAAGTCATGGCCGAGTGAAACATGTCATAAACTGACCTTGTCAAAAATTTATTGACATTCATTTCATCGTTTGTCTCAAAAGACAAAAATACCCTTTTCACTATTTTCGTTCTTGTTTTGACTTAGCTTCCAGTTTAACTATTCCTATCGATGTGATTCGTGACAGTGACCTCATGGACCCAAATGAACAAAGCTTTAGCTAAACACTTGGACTCAAAAGTTCACAAACCTTTTCCAAGTTTAGCTTAATGCCAACTGACTCCACTAAAGAGCGGATCCACTGAATATTATCTATGTTTACCCTTCATGAATGTCATCAGCTAGTCGGGATTTACTAAATTACCATTTTACCCTTCTAGCTGTTATTTCCTCAACTCCTTTGTCGCTTGTGAATAAGTTAGAAACAATGTATTGACGAGGAGCTAACAAGTCACATTGTTTCATCCAAAAGAGTCAGGACTCAATTTGGACACTGGCCAGTTCATTTATTCACACTCCAAGGAACAAAGCATGAGGTGACATACATTGCATTTCAGCAATCTTGTACATGAATTCCATATCTATGAGAACTTCACAAAGTTACTCATGACAGACTCACAACTTAGTACTTCACCAATAGGCCTTGTTCGGAATCACATAGTGAGTCCGAACTTTGACTTTCTCAAATGAGAATACTAAGGTGTGAAATGGCATGTCTCATTTCAGGATTAAGGTAAGCATGATGCAATTCATACATAGTGACTTCGAGACATAAGAGGTTAAATGGTTTGTTCTTATATTGTCTCTAGAAGTGCACTGGTCAATTCAGTACCTTCGGAAGATACCTAGAAGAACTATAGAGTCTCCAACTCTCAATGCCTCATAACCAGACATCATAGATTCTTCTAACAATCATACTGAGGTCAATAGTCCTTTGACCCTAAGATTGCGAATATTTCGATTTAAGCAAACTACGAAGAGTTTGTTCATGCAAATCTACATTTGTCTCTTCGTAAGTTGTTAAGTTTGTTTATGGACTAAAAGACTATGGTTTTATCATAAAGCTTCAGACAAGGAAGATTGAATGAACGTTTCAACTTTATTAATGAATGAATAGGCAATTACAAGCAAGACTCTTCATGAGACTTTATTACATCAAATGTTCAAAATAAAGACTACAACTCTTCTTGTGGGCACCATTGACAACAAACTCCCACTTGACTCAAAGAAGGTGTGTGTAGTCCTTCATGCCTAATCCCTCACGATGTTGGTCGAAGACCTTGTTCGCTAGGGCCTTGGTGAATGGATCTGCGAGGTTGTCCACCGTTGAGATCTTCTTCACTTCCACGTCTCCGCGCTGCACGATCTCTCGAATCAAATGGTATTTCCTCTCAATATGCTTAGAGCGCTTATGGCTTCTAGGTTCCTTTGAGTTAGCGACAGCCCCACTATTATCACAATAAAGGGTCATGGGCTCGTCGACGTTTGGAACAACTTCCAAATACTTATGGAATTTCTTAAGCCATACAGCCTCTTTGGATGCTTCACAAGCAGCCACATATTCTGCCTCCATTGTGGAGTCAGCAATGCAAGATTGCTTAATACTCCTCCACACGACAGCTCCACCATTAAGGATGAACACAGATCCCGAAGTGGATTTCCTGGAATCCTTATCCGCTTGAAAATCGGAGTCGGTATATCCCGTCATAGTCAGTTCAGTACCTGAGTATGTAAGCATCAAGTTCATAGTTCTTCGAAGATACTTAAGAACATGCTTAACAGCAATCCAGTGCTCGGGTCCAGGGTTGGATTGGAAACGGCTAACTACGCCAACGGCGAAACAGATATCAGGTCTAGTGTAAAGCATAGCATACATGAGGCTTCCTACGGCAGAGGCGTAAGGAATCTTCCTCATGTCTTCAATCTCTTGTGCAGTCTTGGGAGACTGGTCCTTAGAGAGTGAAACTCCATGCCTAAAGGGTGTTTGACCCCTCTTGCAGTCTTGCATCGAGAAGCGATCCATCACCTTATCAATATAAGATGCTTGAGAGAGCGACAGGGTCCGGTTTTTCCTATCTCGAAAGATTTGGATCCCCAGAATGTACGCGGCTTCTCCTAGATCCTTCATATCGAATTGCTTTGCCAGCCAGACCTTAACCTCAGATAACTTACCCACGTCATTACCAATGAGTAGTATATCATCGACATATAGTACCAGAAACACAACTTTGCCTTTGTGTATTAACTTGTAAACACAAGGCTCATCTATTGACTGTTCAAAGCCGAAGCTCTTTACAGTTTCATCGAATCTAATATTCCATGACCTAGATGCTTGCTTTAGTCCATAAATGGATTTAAGCAACTCACAAACCTTGGTCTCTTGACCTTTATCCACGAAACCGTCTGGTTGAGCCATGTAAATGCGCTCGTCAAGATTGCCATTCAGAAAGGCTGTCTTGACATCCATTTGCCAGATCTCATAGTCGAGAGCTGCAGCTATGGATAGGAGTATGCGGATGGATTTAAGCATCGCGACTGGCGAGAAGGTTTCTTCATAGTCAATCCCTTCTTGTTGGGTATAACCCTTCGCCACAAGTCGTGCTTTGAACGTATCAACGTTCCCATCAGGACCCCTTTTCTTCTTGTATATCCACTTACACCCTACGGGTTTAATCCCTTCAGGAAGGTCTACAAGTTTCCAGACTTTGTTGACATACATCGAGTGCATCTCAACTTTCATGGCGTCAAGCCAAAGGTTTGATTTAGAACAAGCCATTGCTTGGCTATAGGAAACAGGATCATCCATGTCGGAGACGGCTACAAGAGAGTCTCCATAAGACATGTACCTGTCAGGCTTTTGAGTAGCCCTCCCACTACGTCGAAGTACTACTTGACGAGATTCTGATGAGTTAGGTTGTGTTTCAGTTGGGGTAAGAACAGTTCTTACAGACGAGGTACAAGCTTCCTCACCCAACTTTTCTTCAAGCACAATTTTGCTTCTAGGTTTCGCATCCTTCATGAAGTCCTCCTCAAGGAAACGAGCATTCGTGCTAACGAAAGTCTTATCGTCCTCGGGACTATAGAAAATGAAACCTTTGGTTTCCTTTGGATATCCCACAAACAGGCACAATTCTGACCTACTAGCCAACTTGCTAGTCTTTTGCCTTAGCACATGTGCAGGGCAACCCCAAATTCGGATGTGGCCCAAACTTACTTTACGGCCAGTCCATCTTTCATAAGGAGTACCAGGAACCGTTTTAGACGGAACTTGGTTCAGAATGTAAGCGGTTGTTTCGAGGGCATATCCCCAAAAGGAAAGCGGGAGTGATGAGTAACTCATCATCGATCTAACCATCTCCATAAGAGTTCGGTTTCTTCTCTCTGACACTCCGTTTTGTTGAGGTGTGCCAGGTGCGGTAAGCTGAGAAGCGATACCTTCTTCTTTAAGAAAGTCATCGAATTCTCCAGACGTATACTCACCACCTCGATCAGATCGAAGGGTTTTGATCACTTTGCCAGTTTGCTTTTCCACTAAAGCCCTAAAGACCTTAAATACGTTAAAGGTCTCGGATTTGTGTTTGAGCAAATAGACAAACCCATATCGTGAGTAATCATCAGTGAAGGTAACGAAGTATTCGTATCCTCCACGTGCCTGTTGGCTGAGCGGACCACATACATCAGAATGTATTAGTTCCAGCAACTCAGTGGCTCTTCGACCCTTATCAGAGAAAGGTCGCTCAGTCATTTTTCCTTCTATGCAGGATTCACAAGTAGGTAGTGAACCTATTGCAGAGGCTTGGAGTGGACCATCCCTCACAAGTCTCTTAATCCTATCTAGACTGATATGACCAAGTCTTAAGTGCCAGAGGTATGTTGATTTTATTAGATCGGAGGATTCAGAAAGTTTGATCCTCTTCGGCTCCCTAATTAGATCGTTATCTATTTCGATGTCTAAAAGAGAAGGTTGAGTGGGATAGATGTAAAAGAGCATTCTTCATACATGTATCAGTGACAAAAGAATTATCAGGAAACGAAATACAAATTCCATTCTTAATGAACGTTAAACAATAATCTTGCTCAAGAAGACGAGCAACGGATATTAAGTTCTTCCCAAAGGTAGGAACAAAATAAACATTATTCAAGTTTAAAGTGCGGTCTTCAAAAGACAGCATCACGGATCCCACAGCCTTCGCAGACACCAGGCTCCCATCACCCCATTTGAAACAGAACTCGCCTTCCTCTAAGCTTTTGGTTTTCTTGAAACCATTCAAGGAACAACAAATATGGTTAGTAGCAGCGGAGTCAAGAATCCACGTTGATACATTATCAGCTACTAAGCATGCTTCGGTAACTAGTACAATACTATGTTCCTTTGCTTTGAGATTGGCAGGACAGTTCTTTTTATCGGCCTTATGAAGTCTCTTCTTAGTTCCAGAGGCGGAGGCTTTTTGCTCAGTAGCATGTGCCTCTCCTTGATTCCTCTTTCTCTTATTGAGACCCACAGCAGTGTGAAGTTCCTTCATAAGCTTGGTAACAGTATACTCTAGCTTGTTTATGAAGTAGTTCATCTTGGAGGTATCAAGAGATGCAGGGAGAGTTTCTAAGATCATATCTATGATATTCTTCCCATCAATCTCAGATCCTAGGATTTCCATTTCATTTAGGTAACTAATGATCAGCATCATATGGTCCCTAACAGGAGTCCTAGCCTTCATGTGACAGTTCATAAATTGTCGGACTGCTTGTAGCCTTGTTTGACGCCTTTGCCCTCCAAACATCTCAAGGAGTTTGTAGAGCATGTTAGCGGCAGTCTCGAAGTCACGATGTTGCTCTTTCAGCATATTGTTCATAGATGCCAAGATATAGCACCTCACAATCTCATCGGATCGAAGCCAGGCCGCTGAGGCGTCATTGTCCTCTTGAGTTGAATCATCATTCGTCAGAGGAGGACACGGGGTGGTGAGTACCCATTTGTGCTTGTTAACGGTAGGTATTATGTCGAGGTTACGTTTCAAATCTAGGTAGTTTTCGTTTTCGAGTTTGATCGAGGAAAGAAAGATTGAGAGATGTTTGCGGGACATAAAGCCTATTGAAGTTGAAACAAGTTTATGATTAGTCTTTGGTTTAGGATTTAAGTTTTATTAAGACTTTTGTAAAATCCAAAGGTGTTATAAACCAAACGATAATTTACTCCCTCAAGAGAAGGACGCAAAAAATCTCCATTTATAAGTAAATGACACATCATTAATGCTAAGCCAAGATGTCAATACATCTATTTTGACTAGCCACCTTTTAAATTGGTTTGATCACTCACATCCTTTCGCAGAGCCTTAAGGAAGGATACTAGGGATTGAGCCTAAGTGTGCAACCAACCACTTAGTCCAAAAGATCAGCTTTGAAAAACAATCCCCCAAGGGGAGGCCTTGCCATCATTGCATCACTCTCGGACGTAGCTCATTGAGCAATGATCGAAGCAATAACGCCTCGGAGTACTCACATTTAAGTGAGGGTCGCAAGAGCGGCTCTTAGTCCCACGTTATTGCATCTTTCACTAGTGTTGGGGATCGCGGGTTACAAACAACGAATATAACCCTCCCACTTAGTTTTTGGAGTTGGTTCATCGACTCTTATAAGTTCGGAAACAAATTTCCTAGTTAGAGAGCGACAGAGCGGACAACTAGAAGAGAATCCTAGATCGACATGTTCAGAGCAGTATTAGTGCATAAAGGCACAAGGGACATACTCGATCTTTTCCTATTTTCTATTTCGGGAAAATGCGTGAGTGAAGTGTGAACTTCAACTCACTCGAACACTTGAAAGTTTGAGATTACACATCTTTTTATTTTTCGGCTTGTCTACAAGGAGACCTCCCACTCAAATTTTCAAGAGCATATAGATTTTGAACATATGTGATATAGATATAGTTTTGAAAACATTTTGAAAAATTATTTGATTTGGATGACAAAATATTTTCAAGTTTGAAAGTGAAAACGGTTTTTCAAAATTCAAACTAGTTTTGTAAAAATTCAATTTCAATTAAACTTTCAAAAATCAAAACATTTTAATCTTACACATCATGTTTATAATCATATGAAAAACATTTTTGCTCAAGAAAATTTTCTCATTAGAGTTCTATAACTCATGGTAGTGGGGTTTGAAAATCCGGATTTCTAAAAAACTGGAGTTTCAGACAGCCGCGCACCTCGGAGTAAAATCGCCATATCTGGCGGCTCCGATGTCCTTTTGAGCCGAAACCGGTGGCATTGGACAGAGTACAGACAGAGCTTTAATTTGATTCAAGAATCATTAAATTTCGATTTAGGAGCAGAGAGTTATGCCGCTTTTAATGCGGATTTACATTCCAGCTCGAAGAAAAAGAAATAAATTAAAGCTTCGTCCTTTTAGGTGCGAAAAAGAATCGAGTGTAACGGAACGTTTTAAGATATTGTTTAAAGCTTTTATTTGTGTTTTATGAGCAGGGTAATAACATAGAATAAAAGAAAAAACAACATGCATAAAACGATTCAAGTAAATAAACGAAACTAGCAAGAAAATAAAACTAGTCACAAAATTTACTCGAAAATTCTCAAACCTTTAAAACACGTTTTTCAATATAAAAAATTAAAAACTTTTAGAACTGATTCTAATGTGTTTTAACATCATCCCAAACTCATAGAAAATCAACATGGTTTTTAATTTAAAGGCATGAGCAATAAATTAAAAAAAATCTAAGATTACAATTCTAACTTGTCACAAAATTAGTAAACTTTCGAAAACGATTTTCAAGCTCATAATTTAAAAACATGCACATGCATTCCTTTGACCATAGCTCTGATACCATTTGTTGGAATCGATCTAGGGTTTAAGAAAAAGTTTAACGCTTCGTTAAGCGGCGGAATTTTAAAAATTTTCTTTTTAAGTAAAACTAGTTTTTACTAACCTAGACAAGAGCATGTACATGTAAATAAAATCTAATATGAGCTATTAAAGTTACTAACCTTTCTTGAAGCTTGAACCTTGTAGAAGCTTTTGGAAAGTTGCAACGCTCGTCTCCCCTCGCAGCACGTCTCTCTTCCTTTCCTCGGCACCTCGAGCAACCACGAAAGTTTCTATCACTAAATCACTCGAAAAGAAGGAATCAGTGAGTGGGCACTTTTAAACACTACGACTTGAGAACGAGTCTCGAAGTCGCAGAGCTAAACACTAGGTCGAGTGAGGACCTAGGTGCCAAGACAAGAAAAAATCGAAAATAAACTAGAGAGAGAGAGAGAGGATTTCGGCCACAAGTTCTAGAGAGAGAGTCTCTCAAATCTCTTAAACTTGGATGAATGAATTGTGAGGAAATGAGGCTCCTATTTATAGGAGAGGTCTCACCTTCAATAAGGTAGTTTCCTCTTCTATAGAATATCACATATTCATGAGCAAAATAACCCTTATTTCCCATTCCTCTTAGGCGCCCAAGGCAGCCTTCTAGAAGGCTAGGATTTGTTTCCTTTTTTGTTCCTTGGCTTGCCTTTTACTCTTATGGCCGAAATTCTATATGCATCCTTATGCAATTTGTTTCCTCTTTCTCTTTTGGCAAGTATCTAAATACATTTATGCACAAAATAAATTCTCTCTCTTTGGGTATTTGGGCGCCTATGACTTCTAGAAAGCCTTCTAGATTTTTCTTCATTTGTTCATAACAACATAAGAAAAGCCCATTAAGAATTTTCCATAAAATTCTCATGAAATGAAATTAATTCACAAGGCCCAATGATCAAGTCATGGCCGAGTGAAACATGTCATAAAATGACCTTGTCAAAAATTTATTGACATTCATTTCATCGTTTGTCTCAAAAGACAAAAATACCTTTTTCACTATTTTCGTTCTTGTTTTGACTTAGCTTCCAGTTTAACTATTCCTATCGATGTGATTCGTGACAGTGACCTCATGGACCCAAATGAACAAAGCTTTAGCTAAACACTTGGACTCAAAAGTTCACAAACCTTTTCCAAGTTTAGCTTAATGCCAACTGACTCCACTAAAGAGCTGACACTGAAAATCTCTCGGTTCAAATGAATTTATTTTCTACTCAAGAATTCGACCTAATTATGATGAGCGGATCCACTGAATATTATCTATGTTTACCCTTCATGAATGTCATCAGCTAGTCGGGATTTACTAAATTACCATTTTACCCTTCTAGCTGTTATTTCCTCAACTCCTTTGTCGCTTGTGAATAAGTTAGAAACAATGTATTGACGAGGAGCTAACAAGTCACATTGTTTCATCCAAAAGAGTCAGGACTCAATTTGGACACTGGCCAGTTCTTTTATTCACACTCCAAGGAACAAAGCATGAGGTGACATACATTGCATTTCAGCAATCTTGTACATGAATTCCATATCTATGAGAACTTCACAAAGTTACTCATGACAGACTCACAACTTAGTACTTCACCAATAGGCCTTGTTCGGAATCACATAGTGAGTCCGAACTTTGACTTTCTCAAATGAGAATACTAAGGTGTGAAATGGCATGTCTCATTTCAGGATTAAGGTAAGCATGATGCAATTCATACATAGTGACTTCGAGACATAAGAGGTTAAATGGTTTGTTCTTATATTGTCTCTAGAAGTGCACTGGTCAATTCAGTACCTTCGGAAGATACCTAGAAGAACTATAGAGTCTCCAACTCTCAATGCCTCATAACCAGACATCATAGATTCTTCTAACAATCATACTGAGGTCAATAGTCCTTTGACCCTAAGATTGCGAATATATCGTTTTAAGCAAACTACGAAGAGTTTGTTCATGCAAATCTACATTTGTCTCTTCGTAAGTTGTTAAGTTTGTTTATGGACTAAAAGACTATGGTTTTATCATAAAGCTTCAGACAAGGAAGATTGAATGAACGTTTCAACTTTATTAATGAATGAATAGGCAATTACAAGCAAGAGTCTTCATGAGACTTTATTACATCAAATGTTCAAAATAAAGACTACAACTCTTCTTGTGGGCACCATTGACAACAGTTTCCAACGTCCTTGACTCGTTTTGACAAATAAGCCTCCTCCTCGTCATTTTCGATATACGAACTTAAGCTCGGATTTATAAAACAATAATTTCGAGTCTTCTTCGCCTTTTCTAGCCTCGAGCGTAGATAGCTATGACAAACAAATATTTAGTTGATCAAAACACTAAATATTGAATATTGATATTAAAAAACGCATATAAAGAAAACTCTTACTCCATATAAACCGTTATGCTCCCCGCGCCAATTTCCAAGTATTGCAAAAAATCGGAAATGTCTTCAAATGACACCGGAATCGGGATAGCCGCAAGACTTGGACTAACATTGACCATAATCACATCCCCTTCCGGTAAAATCTATGATGCCGCGGCGAGACTATATGTCTGGAACATGGTGCTCTCGGTAAGATTTTCGACGCGGCGACGACGTGTTCCCGCCGCGGCGCAGGACTCCTGCCGCGGCGATGTTTGTACCTCGCCGCGGCGTGATGTAGTCGCCGCGGTGAACGCATATTTTTGCCGCGGCGAGGACATTCTACAACGCTTTTGGAAGCGTTGTAGAATATCTCGCCGCGGCGAAGTAGAAATGTCGCCGTGGCGAGTGTCACGAGACTGGTGATATAAATTCTCATTTCTGGTCTTTTTCACTTTGAACTCTCTCATAACCTCACTCGAAAAAATATTTCCAGTACCTTTCCTACTCATTCTAGAGCGTCCTCGTTTACTAGTATTATCATCTACACATTCAAATATTGTAAGTTCTTCTTTAACTTGTTCTAATTGTTGTTCTCTTGATAGTTTACTAATTAGAATTGGCAATTTTTTGTATAATTAGGGTTTTTCTATGAATATGAGAAAGTGGATGTGGGAGAATAGATTGAATGAGATATATCGTAAAGGTGTAGATGAGTTTTGTGATTTTGCTAGAGAGAACATGGTAGATTTGAAATCTATTCGTTGTCCTTGTATTAAATGTGGAAATCATAGACATTTTTCGATTGATGTCGTTCGGACCCATTTGTTTGCATATGGAATAATGACCTCGTATCAAAGATGGTTATACCATGGTAAGGTTTTTCGTTCTACGGCAAATGAGGATGATGTTGAAGATGATATTAATGATATGTGCGGAATGATGAATGATTTGGAGGACGATTTTGTTGAGCGACCGGAATTGTTTGAGTACATGATGAATGATGCGGAGACACTATTGTATGAAGGGTGTACAAGCTATTCGAAGTTGTCATTTTTAGTTACATTATTTCATTTGAAGGCGTCGGGGGGTTGGACAAACACTAGTTTTACTCTATTGTTGGAAACACTGAAAGAAGCATTTCCGAAAGACAATAAAGTACCTTTAAGTATGTATGAAGCAATGAAGACTTTGGGTACATTAGGCATGAAGTACAAGAAATTCCATGCGTGCCCAAATGATTGTGTTTTATATAGACACGAGTATGAAGATCTAGATGAATGTCCGACGTGCAAAGAGTCACGGTGGAAGAAGGGTAAAATTCCATGTAACGGGGTTAAAGGAGTTCCAGTTAAGGTACGTACATTTTCATCACTTGATTAGAAAATACATGTAGCTCATATTCATTATTTATTACTGATTTTCGTTAAATATATTTCAGTCGTTATGGTACATTCCTCCAATGCCGCTCTTTCGTCTAGATATATTTTAGAACATGGTTTGGCACTCCGAAAAGCGTATCGATGATGGTATGTTGAGACATCCTGCTGATGCTGCATAGTGGAAATCATTCGATTTAGAGTATAAGGATTTCAGTGTTGATACTCGAAATTTGCGCCTTGGTCTAGCTTCTGATGGAATGAACCCGTTCAGCATGATGAGCAGTAAATACAGTGTTTGGCCGGTTATACTTGTGAACTACAATCTCCCTCCAAAGCTATGTATGAAGAGAAAGTTCTTTATGTTAACGCTTTTGATTTCAGGACCGAATCAACCAGGAAATGATATTGATGTCTATTTGGCACCGTTGGTCGATGATTTGAAGATGTTACCGTGGAGATTCGTTCAACTTCAGGGCAATGTTAATTTGGACTATTAACGATTTTCCGGCCTATGGAAACTTGTCAGGATACTCTGTGAAATGCTCGATTGGTTGTCCGATTTGCATGAAAGACACATCTTGCATCCGTTTGAAGCATGGTAATAAAACTGTTTTTCTGGGTCATAGAAGATTCTTACCAAGAGATCACTCGTATAGAAGATTGAAACAAGCGTTTGATGGAAATTCAGAAGAACGACCCCCTCCTAGAATTTTGTCTGGTGAAGATGTCTATGAGATGGTTAAAAACGTAAATGAAGTGCTTGGGAAAAGAAAGCGGAGTGCTAGTACTAAAGAATCGTTCAAAGAGAATCCTTGGAAGAAGAAATCGATTTTCTACGACCTTCCTTATTGGAAGACACACTACGTCCGGCATTGTCTGGATGTTATGCACATCGAGAAAAATGTTTGCGAATCGCTTATTGGTACACTTCTTGATGATCAAAATAAATCGAAAGACGGAATACAATCTCGATTGGATCTCAAAGAGATGAATATAAGAAGCATTTTGCATCCCGAGGAGGGGGGTGGGAAAAAAACAAAATTACCACCGGCAAAGTACACTCTAGATCGAAAGGAGAAAAAGAAATTGTATAACTGGTTTGCTTCTATTAAAGTCCCCGAAGGTCATTCGTCAAACTATAAGAGGTTCGTGTCTTTGAAAGATTTGAGACTTACTGGAATGAAGACGCACGACTGTCATGTGCTGCTACAACAAATGTTGCCTCTTGCTTTGTGAGGAATTGTGCCAAAAGATGTGAGGTTTGCAATATCAAAGATATGTGTATTCTTTAACTCGATTTGCTCGAAGGTCATCGATCCAACTCGATTGGATTTAATGCAGTCAGAATTGGTGAAAACTTTGTGCTTGCTCGAAAAGATCTTTCCACCTTCGTTTTTCGACATAATGATCCACTTAACCGTCCACTTGGTACGTGAAGTGAAATTAGGAGGGCCCGTGTTTTACGGTGGATGTATCCAATCGAACGTTATATGAAAGTGTTGAAAAGCTTCGTGAAGAACTACAATAGGCCGGAAGGAAGCATGGTTGAAAATTACATAGCAGAAGAGTCGGCTGAGTTTTGTTCTGAGTATTTAGCTAAAACAGACGAAATTGGGTTACCCAAGAATACCAATTTTGATTCAAAAGCTCTATCTAAAGGTATTTTTTTAACACTTTATTGTTTATTTAAATTATATATGAACATTATTTTTAAGTATTTGTTTCATTATAGGTACTTATTCGATCGTCAACCGAAAAGAATGGGAGCAAGCAAGTCTCCATGTGCTACACAACGTTTCTAAGGTCAAGCCATTTGTGGATATTCATTTGAATGAGTTGAGAGTGAATAATCCAAAGAAGGGTAGAAATGAAAAATGGTTGCAAGAAGAGCACAACCGTTTGTTTCAAAACTGGCTTGGAAAACGCATATTTAAAGAGGCAGGACATTCATCTACGTTGAGTAAACTATCTGGCGGGCCTTCCTCAATGGTTACAAGGTACACTGCTTGGTCTGTTAATGGTTTTACATTTTACACAAGGGAACGAGACAATAAGCATCCTGTACAAATAGTGGTGTTACATTGTTTACTGAAGCTTTACATGTTTCGTCGGCAAAAGATAAGAATCCAAAACATGCTTTTATGAAGTATTACGGATACATTGAAGATATTTGGGAACTTGATTATTGCGGGTTGCGAGTCGCATTATTCCAGTGCAAATGGGCAGACAATAATCACGTTAAAGTTGATAATGACGGAGTTACAATTGTCGACTTTAGACGGATTGGCTACGAGAATGATTCATTTATTTTGGCTTCGCAAGCAAGTCAAGTGTTTTATGTTTCGAATCCAGCAAATCATGAGTTATCGTTAGTGGTTCATATGAAAGCGAGAAACGGTAACAAAGAAGAAGACGAAGACAAGTCTAGCATTCCTCCGTTCACATAAGGATTACCGCCAATTGATCAAGAGGTGGATGATTTTGATGATGACGATGTTTCACATCTACTTCGTAAGGATATAGATCCTATTTTTGTTTGATATCGAACATTTAGATAATGTATTTTCATTTTGGATTTTATGTTATTCTCCTGTGGACAACGTTATTTTTCATTCAAAATTTCTCTATACAATGTCATTTACATTAAAATTACATTTCTCCGACATCGCCGCGGCTGAGTACAACTCTCGCCGTGGCAGTATAATCTCGCCGCGACGAAATACAAATCCTCCCGCGACGAGGACCCTTCTACAACGCTTAAACAAGCGTTGTAGAAACCTCGCCGCGGCAACGTCTATTCCATGCCGCGGCGAGGTTATAACGCCGCGGCGGGAATATCACCTCGCCGCGTCGAGACAAGTTCTTACAAAACACAGACTCTCGGTGTTAAAAAATCAAAATCTCGCCGCGGCAACATACAAATCCTGCCGCGGCGAGTACCCTTCTACAACGCTTAAACAAGCGTTGTAGAAACCTCGCCGCGGCAATGTATATTCCATGCCGCGGCGAGGTTATTACGCCGCGGCGGGAATATCAACTCGCCGCGGCGAGACAAGTTCTTAAAAAACACAGACTCTCGGTATTAAAAAATCAAAATCTCGCCGCGGCGACATACAAATCCTGCCGCGGCGAGTACCCTTCTACAACGCTTAAACAAGCGTTGTAGAAAACTCGCCGCGGCAACGTATATTCCATGCCACGGCGAGGTTATTACGCCGCGGCGGGAATATCAACTCGCCGCGGTGAGACAAGTTCTTAAAAAACACAGACTCTCGGTATTAAAAAAATCAAAATCTCGCCGCGGCGAAGTAATATTTTAGCCGCGGCGTAGAGCACTCGCCGCGGCGGGGAGTATACTGTGCCGCGGCGAGAATAGTCACGCCACGGCGAGAAAGGTACCTAGCCGCGGCGAAGAAGCACTCTATCACCTAATCATTCACTTTTTTTCCAATATTTAACCTGTTCTCCAACTAAAAATGATCATTCAATTAAAATTTCTACAATCAATAAAACAAACCAAACTAGTCTTAAACTGAAACTTAAATTTAGTCATAAACATAAACAAACCAAGCGAGTCATAAACATAAACAAACAAACCAAGCGAGTGTTAAACTGAAACTTAAATTTAAAAAGAGTTTGAAATTTATATGGAAGAGTCGGTGTTGTTGGTTCTTGAAATTTACTCGTCATTCGGTGGTGGTGGTGGTGGGTTCGCCGGATATTGAGGAGGTGCCATATGCGGTGGCCACTTTGGTGGTGGGTACGGATAGTCGTAGTACTGAGGATACGGAGGAAATAACACCTGATTCTCTTGGTTGATGTCCAACTGAGAGTAGAGATCGTTCAATTGGTTGATGTTAGAGGCGCCATACTCCGCTTGTTGGTGCATGTACTGTTGTGTGTGTTGGAACCCGCCGACGAGAAAGTTGGAGCAATGAGCAATGTAGTCGATGGTGGTGGGGTCGATTACCGGCGGTGCTGGTAAGCGCAATAGTGGCTCCGCTTCCCCCTCTTCCCCCTCTTCCTCCGCTTCCTCCGCTTCCTCCGCTTGTGCATCCTCCCTAATCTTGTACCGCTCGATAATGGAATCCGTAATAGGCCCCATTGGACTGTTGATCGTATCCCTTTTCGAGCGTGGTACCCCCGCATTTGTACAAAGGCCGGTAATGATCGACGGATATGGCAAACCGTGTCGTTCATTAGTATAGTCGAGTTTCTTCATCCAATTATAGATGAATCGACCGACGTTAATGGAAAGGCCTTTAACAATGCAGAACAACAGCTGGATACGATCCTCGTCGAGAGTGGTGAAGTGCTTGATCGGATAGAGACGAGTGCAAACAAAGTAAATCCACACTTTAGCGATCCTGGTGAGTTGGTCACGCTTGAGTACCCTTTTTCCTTTTTCATTGACCCAATCCTCTCCCGGAATGCACAACACCCGCGACATCTCCTGATGGCTGCAACTTCTTAGCCATTCTCGATAGCCCTCGTTCTCGAAAGGCACATCTGGGGTCCCAAGAAGATCGTTGATAGCTTCGATACTCATATCGACCGGTTTCCCACGGACCGTCACAACATCACATTGGGAGTCCGGCAAGTTTGCGTAGAATTCGTACACGAAGTTGATGTTCGAATCGAACTCGGGTACAGCACGGTACCTCCACCAATCATGACCAACTATGCTGTTGCGGATTTGCTTTCCTATATCCGACGTATTGCTTACATTGAATCCTCTCTCATGGATAATGTTACGCGGCAAGATTTTGTCGTAGCGTTCCTCCGCGACCTTGCTAGTAAAGATACTCGAGTTGTATTCCTCTTCGGGAGACTGTTGACGAGGTCGCTTGCCTTTTCCTTTACTCTGACCTCTGGAAGAGCTCGGAGCCTTGGGGACCGCCGTGTTTTTAGTTCGACGCATTTTCAAGCTCCTACAAAACATAATCATAAACAATTCTACAATTAACATATAACAAATTATATATCAATTCCAAGAATATATATTTAAACATGACAAATTAAAACAATTCCAACAATCACAAATAATTCATAAACAATTCGACCAATCACAAATTCATGAACAATTCGATCAATCACAAATTCATAAACAATTCAATCTCAACATTAATATACATAACCATTTTAACCACTAACCTATGTAACAATATGTCAAACACAATCCGGACATTTCAATTTAACTCAAATTCTCATTCAAATTCATTCATAGCAACAAAACCCTAATTTCACTAAATTCACTCATTCAAATTCCAATAACCTAAATTCACTCATTCAAATTCCACTAACCTAAACCCTAATTTCTTGTTCTAAAAAGAGAAAATCAAACAAAACCCTAAATTTGTGAATTCAAAAAATCAAACTATATGCAATTCGGGTAAACAACAAGAAATCCATATCAACAACACAAAATTAAATCAATATACACCTTAAAAAACTTTTAAAATCATTCCTTACAATGAGGCGGCTAGAGAGAGAGAGAGAGAGGCGCGAGAGGAAGCACGGCGAGGACTCGGCGAGAGAAAAATGGCGGCGAGGACAAGGCGAGAGAGAGTTGGCGGCGAGGACAAGGCGACGGCGAGATTTTGGGGCGGCGATGATGTGGCGAGGGATTTTGAAAGAAAAAAACTGGAGAGATGCGGCCGAAAATGGTTGTCTCGTGTGTGGGTATTGGAAAAATGAGAAAAAAAACTGAAAACGGCCTTTTATAGTGAAAACCTAAAAACCCTCGCCGCGGCGAACATATGTCTTCACCGCGGCGAGGTGTTCCTACAACGAATATCATAACCGTTGTAGGAACGTCCCGCCGCGGCGAGACAGTTTCTTAAAAAACTGCATGGCCACGGTATCCACCTCGCCGCGGCGGAGGATATTTCTAGCCGCGGTGAAATTATGTCGCCGCGGCGAATAGATTCTACAACGCTTGTAACAAGCGTTGTAGAAAGTTTCGCCGCGGCGATGTTGAAATTGTGTCGCGGCGAGGCCCATCCTTCTACAACGCTTTTACCATGCGTTGTAGAAAGTTCTCGCCGAGGCATAAATCACGTGGTGCCGCGGCGAGGATTCTACAACGGATAGTGTAAACGTTGTGGAAAATCTGAAATTTATGTACTTCTACAACGCTTAACAAAAGCGTTGTAGAATAACTAAGTTTCTACAACGCTTAGCTTTAAGCGTTGTAGAAACCATCAGATTCTACAACGCTTATCCATAAGCGTTGTAGAAACACCGAGATTCTACAACGCTTAGCCATAAGCGTTGTAGAAACACTATGTTTCTACAACGCTTATGTTAAGCGTTGTAGAATCCCTAGTTTCTACAACGCTTATGTTAAGCGTCATAGAAAGTGGGTTGTATAATCCAACATTTGAGTAGTGTCAGACTTATGGGTCCGAGAAAAGACGTCGGCCTAACCCGACGCACCCGCGTTCGCTCACTCAAGGGGGAGCGGGCCCAAAAGACGTCGGCCTAACCCGATGCACCCGCGTTCGCTCACTCCAAGGTGAGCGGGCCCAAAAGACGTCGGCCTAACCCGACGCACAAGGCCTAAGTCCCCCACGGGGATACAGACTTAGGAAGCTCGGACCTCGACGGCCCTTCGTGCATACGGGTTCGAGTAAAACGTCGGCCATCCCGGCGTGCCGTAAGACGCGTCAAGGCGCAGGTGAAAGACGTGTTCCGAGACGCATGTAAGTCGCGTAAAGGCGCTGCCTCAAATCCGAAAAAGGCCAAATTTGAGCCAAACTAAGGTTCGCTAGCCTCAGGGCACGAACACCAAAAGACGCCGGCCTAACCCGGCGCATGTGGTTTGAGTAAAAGACGCCGGCCTAACCCGGCGCAACTGCGTTCACTCATCCCAGGGTGAGCGAGCCCAAAACACGTCGGCCTAACCCGACGCACACGCGTTCGCTCACTCGAAGGTGAGCGAGCCCAAAAGAAGTCGGCCTAACCCGACGCACCCGCGTTCGCTCACTCCAGGGTGAGCGAGCCCAAAAGACGTCGGCCTAACCCGACGCACCCGCGTTCGCTCACTCCAGGGTGAGCGAGCCCAAAAGACATCGGCCTAACCCGACGCACCCGCGTTCGCTCACTCGAGGGTGAGAGGGCCCAAAAAAGATGCCGGCCTAACCCGGCGCACCTACGTTTCGACGCTCAAGGGCGCGAACACCAGAAAAGATGCCGGCCTTACCCGGCGCACCTATGTTCCGACGCCCAAGGGCGCGAACACCAAAAAAGACGCCGGCCTAACCCGGCGCACCTATGTTCCGATGCTCAATGGCGCGAACACAAAAAAGACGCCGGCCTAACCCGGCGCACCTATGTTCCGACGCCCAAGGGCGCGAACACCAAAAAAGACGCCGGCCTAACCCGGCGCACCTATGTTCCGACGCCCAATGGCGCAAACACTAAAAAGACGCCGGCCTAACCCGGCGCACCTACGTTCCGACGCTCAAGGGTGCGAACACCAAAAAAGACGCCGGCCTAACCCGGCGCACCTATGTTCCGACGCTCAATGGCGCGAACACTAAAAAGACGCCGGCCTAACCCGGCGCACCTACGTTCCGACGCTCCAGGGCGCGAACACTAAAAAGACATCGGCCTAAACCCGACGCAAAGCGCGTTCGCTTGCTTCAGGGCACGAACCCAAAGACGCCGGCCTAACCCGGCGAGCTCGGTCGCTCAAACAGCGCGAGCTCGAAGACGCCGGCCTAACCCGGCGAGCTCGGTCGCTCAAACAGCACGAGTTCAAAGACGCCGGCCTAACCCGGCGAGCTCGGTCGCTGAGCAGCGCGAGCTCAAAGACGCCGGCCTTACCCGGCGACCTCGGTCGCTCAACCAGCGCGAGCTCGAAGACGCCGGCCTAACCCGGCGAGCTCGGTCGCTCAAACAGCGCGAGCTCGAAGACGCCGGCCTAACCCGGCGAGCTCGGTCGCTTAAAAGCACGGGCTCCAAAAGACGCCGGCCCAACCCAGCGCAACTTACACGTCCAGTCGCCAATGGCATGGATGCCAAGCCCCTGGGGACTACCCGGTACGACCTCTTCGATCGCCGAAAGGCACGAAGCGAAGTCACTGGGCCACGATAGCCCACAAAGAAGGCACATGCGAGTAAAAATTGCTCGGAAAATGAGATAGCATTCAACATGAAAGCAACGAAAATATCTCATAAATAAAAAGAGCCACGGCTCTGATAAACACGTGCTGAACAAAAAGTGCGTGAAAAATAAATAAAATCCTAGAAATAGGAAGAGAAAGAAAAGCGCTAAACATGAGCGCTGTAAAAGAAAGCCGCTCGGCTCAAGGAGCACCCTCGTCCAACAGAGGGAACAAGGTGTCGAAGAAGTCAAAAGTGACCCCCCGGGCCTCGTTCTCGGCCGCGGTGCGAGTCCTCCACCCGCACAACGACGCGATCATCGTCTCAGCCTCGGTCGCCAACAACCTAGTCCGGAGAATCCTAATCGACAATGGAAGCTCCGCTGATATAATCTTCAACTCGGCGTAGGACAGGATGAAGCTATCCAGAATGAGACAGACCCCGATCTCGACTCCCCTCTTTGGCTTCTCCGGGGAGAGGGTCATGACGGAGGGAACCATCGTCCTCCCAGTAACCTTCGGGACACCGGGGGGCTCGAGGTCACCCACATCGTGTCGTTCCTGGTCATGGACCAGCCCTTGTTGTCGCACGAAAATGAACAACGATTAAATACCTCGGGCGGTTCGATCCATGGCCGGACCAAATGATCGCGCCCGGGCCAAAAACGGGAGCTCGTAGACCGACCTGCACCCTCCAAACCCTGAGGTGTGTTTTGGGGGGTGTGACCGTGCCAAAGGTTGGCTACCTACGTACCCTTTAGTAGGGATTAGGTCAGAACGTAGTTCAATTTGTGTGGGGAGGCTATCTTGGGCTCGGAGGCTTTGTGAACCCAAGGCTTTAGAGTAGGACCCGGCTCGTAGCTTCTAGTGAAGGCTTTAGAGGGGTCGCGTGCTCGTAGCTCGGAGTTCTAGCTCAAGGGCCAAGAAGCGGGAGGGCAGTGTGTACTGCAGAGGCTCGGGTCGCAGAAGAGGAGCGCGCTCCCTCTCGTGGAGGGGGGGTCCTTGACTTTTTGAGCCGAGGGAGGAGGAGTGCGCGCTCTTGGAAATGTCACAAGATGGCGAGAGAGAATTCTCGAGAGAAGAGAAGTGTTGTTGGCATCAACCAGGATGTAAGTTGTGTCAAAAACCGGGTCCTTTTTCCTTCCTCAAAGGGGGGGTATTTATAGTGTTTGAGGGAAGGCCTTGGGCCGGCCCCTTGAGGCCCACCGGGTGGCCGGGAGCGAGGCGCGCGAGGCCTCACACCTAAGGGGGCGCAGGGCGCGTGGGACATGTCGCCTGGATGGGCGCGGGGCGTGCCAGGCCCGAGACTTTGCCGGGCGTGGCGTGCCCAGCAGCGGGCGTGCCCGGCAGCGGGCGTGCCCGGCAGAGGTGGCAATAACGCTCGGTTGAGATGGCGAAGGCGCTCGACCGAGGTGGCCGAGCTGACGAAGGCGCTCGGCCCAGGTGGCCGAGCTGGCGAAGGCGCTCGACCGAGGTGGTCGAGCTGGCGAAGGCGCTCGACCGAGGTGGCCGAGCTGGCGAAGGTGCTCGGCCCAGGTGGCCGAGCTGGCGGGGACACCCGGCTGAGGCGACAGGGGCGCTCGGCCGGGGTGCCAAGGCGAGCGCAGGCCGGGAGGTCGGGGTGCGCGGGAGCGCGCGCTCGGGTTAGGAGGCCGGGGCGCAGAGTGCACGCGAGCCTGGCGTGATAGGGCGCGCTGAGTCCCATTGGGCCGGGGGCCTCAGGGCATTGGAGCGCTGGTGCGCGCGCGCCGGGCCGTGGGCGCATCAGGGCGCTCGGGCCTGGTGGGCCGGGGCCCGTTGGGCTTCCGGCCGGCAAAGCCTGGCCGGCCTTGAATTGTTTTTGAATTTCCGGTGTTCCGAAAACGACCGGTAACATTAGCCCCCCAAGTTTACGGCTTACGGGACGTAAGTCGTGAACTTTAGAAAAGAGAAGGGCGTTGAGGTATTTTTAACCTTCGATCACATGTGATCGTCCGCACGCATATCTCCTGTGGCCGGACCCCTGGGGGCAGGACCGGGCCGGTCGGGCCGCAAGACCCGCGCGCGGCCTGGCGCTGGGGGACTGGCGCGCGCGCGAGGCCGGCCCGCGGGCCGGGCCTTGTGTCGCTCACGCAGGGGGAAGGAGCAGGGTTTGCTCCTTCCTCTATATATAAATAGGAGAGCTCCCGCTCTCTCTTGTTTACACTGGCGGCCTGCGGGTAATCGGAAGATTCTTTTGACTTTGAAATTTCCCCCGGGCAGTTCACCTTCTTCTTTTTCTTCTTTTTTTTATTTTTTTCTTCGATGGGGAGTGAGCTTGTTCCCCGTGTTGATGATCCCGAGGTCGACCCTACCTGCCCTCTCCCAATTTTTTTTTTTGGGGGGGGGGGGGGGGGCGGCCAAGGGTCCCTTTGAGAAACTCGACGGGATTCCCATCTTCGTCGA